>NC_072773.1:8543006-8876255 GCF_022539595.1 Amphiprion ocellaris | reverse complement strand
CACTTACAGAAGTAAAAGATGTCAGAAAGAAAGAAGAAATAGATAGGAAAAAAAAAGATTCCGTTTACTAGTTCTTGTAGCACCGTAAATGTTTTCTTTTAATTGAACTTAACTGTAGTTTTTTGTAGTAAACTGTATTTGTTTATTTTATATTTTCTTACTTTATTCTGATTATTTAAGTTACCAGTTCTTAGAGCACTTTAATGTTTTGTTATTTGAACTGAACCATAGCTTGTTGTTATAGCCTATATTTTTTATTTATTTTTTGCACTGTAACTGTTTGCATAGTTTTATTTCAGAATAAATAGTGCAAATGGTACACATTTTGACATAAGGTGAATCAATGTCCTTTTTCCATGTCTTTTACTGATTGGTTGCTAAATAATATATTTGCACCATGTTGTAGTCAGATGGAGTACCTACCATGACCTACTCACCTTTTTGGTATTACTATAATCTGTAGTCTGAGTTTGTGAAGACAGATATATGTCACGGTGCAGGTGAGAAACCAAGGAGAAAGTGCACAGACTAGACAGAGACCAGTCAGGATTCAGAAGGATTTATTTAACAAAATGGATAACAAAAACTGGACCGAACTAAGACGAGGGGAGGGCGTAGCAGCTAAGGATTTAACAAAACACACTATCAAATAAACAACAAACCAGGAGTAAAGGAGAAAAAAAAAAGCGGGGAAGGGATGGGAGTCTGAAGGTCCGGTGAGTGGTTCGGGAGAACCAAGCAGGCAGGAGGGTCCGAGGGTCCGAGGGTCCGAGGGTCCGGCAAACAGTCGGACAGAACCAAGCAGGCAGGAAGGTCCAGAACCTCCTCCAGAGGCAAGCCCAGGAATGCAGATAAGTTATTAAAGAACCGAGCAGGCAGGAGGGTCCAGAACCTCCTCCAGAGGCAAGCACAGGAATGCAGATGAGTTATTAAAGAACCGAGCAGGCAGGAGGGTCCAGAACCTCCTCCAGAAGCAAGCACAGGAATGCAGATGAGTTATTAAGGTTGCAGGATTGGGGCAAAACTGGACAGTGCAGGCAGCAGAACTGCAAGCACAAGAAACACAGGTTAGTGATGTACTAGATACACAGAAGCAAAAGGTGAAACGGCCAAGAACTGACAGCATGGAGTTGAAGCTACAATCTGGCAGGGAGTGGAGTGAGGAGCTGGCTTTATGGAGGAGGATATGTGACAGGTGTGCTGTGCCGCAGCCGTCTGGAGTTCTGCTGATGAACTGATGAGCTGAAGGCTGATCAGTTGCAGCCGCTGCAGAGAGCAGCACAGCGGAGCGAGAGAGACAGGACAGGAGAGCAGAGGGCAGAGAGGAGGGAGAGGGAAGAACAGGGAAAGGCAGAAATAAAGAGGGAGAGCAACAAAGGAGGGAGAGAGGAAGGAAAGAGGAGGTCACAGGGGGTCAGGTGGGGGCAGATGCAGTGACTGGGGAGAGGGCCATGACAATATCTTAAGTTCTTACTAGTTAGGTAGACTATACCCCCACCAAAAAGCAAAAAAGGAAAAAAAAATCAGGCTCAGGAATATTTTTCACTTTTAAGCCCTAGTAAACAGCAGGTTGGCCCTCTCATTGGGAAATTAGAATACAAAAAAACAAGACGGAACAGTCAACCAACATACAGTAATATGCACACTGCAGCAATTAGTTTTCTTTTCACCAAAGCACAGGTGTTTAATAAACACGTTAAGTGTATATATATTCCCTTCTTTCTTGAGTCTGTTTGCTCATCAAAATGAAACACGATTAATATAGATTCAAAATTAGTGATATTTATTTGTAATTAATCGAAATTAATCCACAGGAACCCTGTGATTAATCTGATTTAAAATTGTAATCGTTTGACAGCACTAAAAAAAACACATTAAGTGAGAAGTTGTGTTCAAACTTTTGACTGGTAGTGTAACAGTGTCAGTATTTGGTGCTATTTATGGTGCTTATTAAGCCAGAGCACTCACTGTTGTGTGATGCGTTTCCTATAGATTTAGGTGGAAGAAATTGGAGAAAACCTCCAGTTTAACAAATGTTTCCTCCTGAGGATGAAGTCAGAGAGGTTGAAATCTTACCCAGTTAAGAGCCGTGGACGACACAGCTGCTCTATAAATAAAATCAGCCATAAAGATAAATATCTTTTGGAAAACTCAAAGATTGTCATTATCATGTGGATTCATATTCATTAGCTGCTAAACCTCATTTAGTTGAAATCTGCCTCCACAGTTTTAACCCAAATATTTGAATGTTGAAGTTTCTTAGACTTCTCCTCCAGTTGCTTCTCACTGCATGTGATAAAACAAATGTTGAATATTATAAATGCATTATGTGCTGCCGTTAAGCACTAGAGAAATAGTTGGAGAATTTCTGATATTATGTTGAACATAAGAAACAAAATCTAATATTGATTTGCTGCTGTTGTTTAGATTTAAGGTCCACTAACTTGCTGTATTATATAATCAGGATGGATTGAGGTTATTTTAAGACTCGATGTGTCCAAACTTCCTTCAGCCTACAGCAGAACCTCTGACTTTAATTCTCCTTTATGAATTCTCAGATTAATTTATTTAACACTTTGTTTCTGCTCCTGGCTGCTGCTCGACTAAACCACGGCTGAGTTTAGCTGAACAGAAATGTACTATCTCTCTTCTCTCTGAGATTTCATTCCAGGAGCTATCTTGTGATCCAGTGCAGAATTGCTTTTTGTGTGGCCTTTTTTTCTTTGCCAAGCCTTGTTTACTTCTGCAGTTTAATAATTTGTACACTAACGTGGCTCAGAAGCTATAATGAGATTACTTTTTTGCTATCAGTTTGGTTTATGCGCAGATTGAGAAGACTGTAATGATGCTCCAATAAGAAATGAGAGAGAAATGTTAAAAAGTCAGGCTCTGGCTCTTAGTTGTTTGTCTATCTTCCATACTGTGGGCCAGAAATTGGTTTTGTGATGGACTTCTGTCTGTGTGGTTGTTAAAGAAACAATCTAAGGGTCAGACATTTTTCTTTTACTAAAATAAATGTTTGAGTTTTCAAGCTCCTGTTCCTTTTGTCTGTTTAAATATGACAAAAAACACAACAGACACTGAGATGTGAAGAGCATTTCAAACCTTTCAGAGCAGATTTTTCTTTTAACCCTCTTTTACTCTGTAATAAGTGGCTGGCAGGTTGTTCCTTTGCTTTCCAATGCCTATAGAGGAACAAAAAACTGCAGAATAATTCCTCCCAGAGGGAAGAACATCACCATCCTGCTCCCATCATGAGCCGTAGCCTCGGGCAAGCAACCACAATTCACAGCAATTTGGCATACTCAGAATCCTAATTTATATGATTTAATTTAATTCAGTTCTCAATTTATTCAATTATCATTTAACACCGACTGTACCTCCCCATCCTCCATCCATGTCGTGACCAAACCCCCCACCAATCTTCCTGCCTGTCACTTCCACCGCCGCTGCACTTGACAGGCACATTTGCAACTGTTTTGGAAAATAAATTCAGGGCCATGGTTCAGAAAAATGCTCCACATGTTGAATCCGGCAGAATGCTGAGTCTCTGCTGTTGAGAGATTTTTCCAGCAGCAGCAATGATATCTACACCTTCAGTTCCTCTCTCATCCTCCCACTGAATCAATCGCAGCGCAGTGCTGTTTCCACTCATTCCCTGTGTGCTTGTGAACAAAAATTGTAGACATGGCTTGCATTAGAGCATGCAGGGAGATCCGTGTCATGCAGACCTGGCGTCACTCAAGTGTCATTGCACAAAACAGTCTGCAATACCTGCAAGAGAAGAACAATACCTCAATATACTGATCACAGATTAAAGATGCAACTCTTGAGGCCCTTCTCCACTAAAAAAAAATGCATCTGCTAATTCTGGTTAATTTAGATCTTTAACCTTTGCTTTGCAGAATGATGCAGAGTTTGACCCTAGAAACCTGTTTGTAAAATCATTTTTGCTTAAAGCAAAGTCTTTAAGGCAGCATGTGGAGGTTTTGCATCAAAATACAGCATCATGTGGAAATTTGAAGCTTGATGATTGGACTTTTTCAGTGAAATAAAACCATTTTCATGTTCATAGAGAATGGATTTTTTAATGAGAGAAGGAATGAGTGTAATTATAGGACATTCTAGGAGCATAATTGAACTTTTACACTGAAAAACACAATCAGGTACCAATTATTGGTCAAAAAAGTGAATATTTATATTATAGACTAAGGCGATCACCAATAAATCCCATGAGTAACAAGACATGGACTAGTGAAGGAGGCTACCAAGACACTTATGACTCCATGTAGCGACTGCATTCGTGCAAATTTTTCTGATATAGAATAAGGCAATCATCGACAAATCCTGTTAGTGACAAGAAATAGACTAGTGATGGAGGCCACCAGGACGCCTATGACTCCTTCTGTGTATGTGTTTGACTGCATTCATATGACTACTTATAGAAAAAGTCAGTCTCAACAAATCCTATTATTGACAAAAAATAGACTAGTGAGGGAGGCCACCAAGACGCCTATGACTCCTCCTATGAATGTGTAGTGATTGCTTCATGTGAATATTTATATTATAGAAAGAGCCAGTAATCAATAAATCCTACGAGTGACAAGAAAAGGATGAGTGAGGAAGGTCACCAAGACCCCAGTGACTCCTCCTATGAACTATGAATGGTTTGACTGCATTTGCCTGAATATTTACATTATAGCATAAGGCAATCATCAACAAATCCGAAGTGATGAAAAATAGACTAGTGAGGGAGGCCACCAAGACATGTGTAGTGACTGCATTTGTACAAATATTTATATCATAGAATATGGCATCATCTACAAATTATGAGTGACAAGAAATAGACTATAGTGAGGGAAGCCACCAAGACACCTATGACTCCTCCTATTAATGTGTAGTGACTGCATTTGTATGGCTATTTATATTATAGAATAAAACAATCATCAATAAATTATGAGTGACAAGAAATAGACTAGTGAGGGAGGCCACCAAGACACCTATGACTCTATGACCTATGAAAAAGTTCAATCATTAAGCTTCAAATGTCCACATGATGCTGTCCTATGAATGTTAAGTGACTGCAATCATGCAAATATTTATATTATACAAAGATCCAATCATCAAGAAATCCTATGATTGACAAAAAATAGACTAGTAAGGGAAGCCACTAAGACACCTATGACTTCTCCTAAGAAGGCGCAGTGACTGCATTGTGCAAATATTAATTTTATAGAATAAAGAGACCAACAACAAATCTTTGACATAAGTTGACACCCCACACACTCTGCTGCCATACTTAACAAACTACAGCACCAAGTGTACATTGATTTAAGAATGAAATTAAGGGGTTTAAGTGTCTAAGTACCTTGCTCATGAGTGACAGTCAGCATTAATGCAGTTGTACCCAGCCGTTGTGTTGAAGAGGAGACTGAGTTGCAAGGCTAAGCTTTCAATTTACCAGTCTAATGTTATGATACATTACCAGTCTAATGTTATGGTCTGATAATGAGAAGATGGTCAAAATACAGAAGAGAACTATATGAAGACAGATAATGGAACAGCACTTTCCATGTCGACAACAATAACGATGGACCACCAATACTAAAAGCAGAAGTCAAACATGCTACAGAGAACATGCAGAGGGGAAAACCAACTGGACCAGATAACATCCCAGTGGAAATGTACGAGGCATTTGAGGATTTTGGAACAGAGAAATTAACAACTCTTCTAAATATGATGTACAACAGCCGTAAACTTCCAAAAGACCTTATGAAGTCGGTGTTCGTCTCACTCCCAAAGAAACCAGGAACAACAGAATGTGGGCAGTTCAGAATGATCAGCCTTATGAGCCACCTCACAATTTTTTTATTAAGATCATAATGCTCAGAATAAAAAACAAAATTAAACCAGAGATCCGTGAAGAGCAACACGGATTTGTAGAGGGCAAAGGTACGTCAAACGTAATATACATTTTCAGAAAGGTCAATAGAAGTACAACAAGACCTACACACGTGTTTCATCGATTATACCATAACTTTTGACACAGTAAAACATCAAGCAATTATCCAGATGCTAAAGGACATGAACATAGATTTGAAGGATTTACAAATGATAAAAAATCTCTATTGGCAACAAAGTGCAGCAGTGAGACTAAACAATAAAATTGGTGAAGACCAAACCAATAAAACGAGGTCTCAGACAGGGACGTGTGCGGACACCTGACCTGTTCTCCTTGTACAGTGAAAACATCGTATCCATCGGAGGTTATAACATAAATAACATACGTTATGTAGATGACATAGTGCTGATAGCAAACAGTGAAGAAAACTTGCAAACCATAGTATCAATAATTAATACAGAGAGCCAAAAACTTGGTCTGTCTGGTAATGGTAATTTCAAAGAACAAAAGACATTTACAAAAATGAAAAATATACTGACAAATAAGAAAATAGCATTTGGCAATTGGCCTTATAAGGACTCTCAGCTGTTACATTCTACCAGTTCTGATGTATGAATGTGAATCTTGGAACATAAATAATAAAATGTCAAACAAAATCACTGCAACAGAGATGTGGTTTTACAGACGCATGCTAAGTTTATCTTATACGGTCAGAATAACCACTGAAGATGTTTTAAAAATACTAAACACAAATTATACACTAATGAACAACATTAGGAAACGGCAAGTAAAATTTTTTGGACACATCATAAGGAAAGAGACCCTGGAATATATTGTCACAAGTGGAAAAATTAATGAGAAGAGAGGATTAGGCAGACAGAGAATGAAAATGATAGACGGACTGACATCATGGCTACACATGGAAAGGGCAACAGTCACAATTCAGAAAGAAAAAGATCGGATTAGATGGAGAGAAATGATTGCCTAAGCTGAATGGCTTGGTACTTGATCGATTTATTGAATGTTATGGTTGTGAGCTCTTTAGTAGAAGGCAGAAGAAAATTTATGTTTCTTCTGTAGAGGGGCTGGGCTCAGCCTTAGAGATAGGGCAAGGAGTTCGGACATCCAGAGGGAACTCAGAGTCGCTGCTCCTTCACATGAAAAAGAGCCAGCAGAGGTGTTCTGGTAGCTGATTAGGATGACACCAGGGCGACTTCCTTTGGAGATTTTCTGGGCATGTTCAACTGCGAGGAGGCCTCAGGGTACATCCACAACTCGCTGGAGGGATTTTATTTATATATATATATATATATATATATATATATATATATATATATATATGTATTAGGGCTGGGACTTTAACGCATTAATTTCGATTAATTAATTACAGCAAACCAACGCGTTAAAAATAATAACGCAATTAATTGCACCCTCCTCAGTTCCCTCATTTCTGGCACACCAGTAACTCTGATGAACACTCCAGCCCAGTAGGTGGCGGTAGTGAACCTAAAGTCTGTTTGTAGCCATGAAGAAGAAGCACAGGAAGTACTGAGTGGTCAGGCACTGGTGAACAGAGAAGGAAGACAAGATTGAGCTTGTTGGGCAGAAGGTTTTCTTTTAAAAATCTTCCTGATGGCAGCTTGGATAAAAGCCTGGTTGTGTGCAAATTGTACAACAAAGAGTTTTCTGATCACTGCGTCACTTCAAGCCGACGGTATCACCTCAATGTAAAACATGTTGCTGTTAGCACCAGAGCTAACGTTAGCTACGAGTCATGCTAACGGCTAACGGTGTAGCCATCCCATAATAGACCACTTTTCTAGACAGAGCTTGAGTTTACAGAAAGTCTTAAAATGTTGAATAAAATCGCTATAATTGCACTTAGATTTGCAGTAATCTGTGAATGTAGCAGACAGATGAAAAATGCAGATAAATAGAAATGAAACATTTTTGTGGTTTAAGTTTTTACTCCGTTGAGGCTCTGCCTCCTTGAAGGAGGAATAACCTAAACAATAAAAATATCTCTTTTAATAACTTCATTATAAACTTTTTGTTTATAAAAAAATACAGAAATAAAAATTGATATTCCTATAAAAAGAAAGATCAAAATTACACCATTTATCAGACCCAGAAAAGATGAAAACAGAATGAATCTCTGGATTTTCAACTTTCTGAAGCTCCTTGAACTACTTATGCTGATTTTATGTGCCATACAGTGGAAAAAACAACTAAATTCAGGCTTTAAGTCATCAAAATCACTTTTTTCTGTCTCATTTTCCTTTTTATTAAATAAATGTTAAATATAAACCCGTATATGTCTATTCATTGATTCAACTGTCAACCACAATTTTATTTGAATTGAAAAATTTATTGTGTCAAATATTGCTATTTGACAAAATGCAATTAATTGAGATTAATTAATTACAAAGCCTGTAATTAATTTGATTAATTTTTTTAAGCGCGTCCCATCACTAAATAAAAAAAAAAAAATATATATATATATATATATATATATATATATATATATATATATATATATATATATATACACACACACATATCATGCGGCCTCGGAATACTTTGGGATTCCCCAGGAGGGACTGGAGAACATTGCTGGGTAGAGCAACATCTAGAGTGATCTGCTTAAACTGATGCCTCTGCAACTTGACTCTGGATTAGATTAGAAAGTAGATAGATGAATGGAATAATCCCCAACAAATGCCAGTATCCCATTAAAGGATAGTTCAAGACTTCAGTCCACTAAATTAAAATTTTATTATGTAGGATGTGTGATCCAGTCCAACCAGTGGCAGTTCACCACCTGCCTGGCAGCTGCAGCCTTCCCAGAATCCTTCTCTTTCTCTATCTGAGCCTTCCTGCTGAGTTAACAACAGACTCTTTGGCTTGTAGATGAAGAAAACAGCTCAAAATAGAGCGACTCAGCTTATACTCTGAAGATATAGTGTTCAGTCCTGAGAAGTATGTTAAATCTGTTGACGTGTGTGGTAGATGAAGCAGATGTCACATCTGGCTGCTCGTGTGAAGATAAATCTGCTGCCTGTTGACTGCAGGTTGAGAGTATTAATGTTTCACAGCCCAGCAAGTGTAGTATCATTATTCCGTTTTATCTTGGGTTTTGCTCACAACCAACTTGAGTATGTAGTTCAGGGAACACACACAGTAATACTCATGCAGACAGGCGAATATAGTTAGACTGCAAGTCATGTTCTCACCCCCTTCTCCTTCGTAGAAACCTTTTACACCTGGTAGTAGTATCAGTTTATCTTCTCTGGATAAGGAAAAATGGATTTTAATGGTAAAAGTCTCATTTGGCCTCTTGGAACAGGTCTGTAAGCTTTCAAATTTTAATCCTAAAATCTTGATTATTTACACCAAGCCCATGATTAGATGTAATTAAGCAAACAATTTACTCAGATACTGATGCATGTTAATACTAGGTATTGTATAAAGGGTTAAACAGATACACACTCAGATCTAAGGAACTAATTTGTTTGAGTCATACAAGTGTAACATGGAGTTTGATGTGTGGTGATTGGGTCAATTTTTCTAGGAGAAAAAGAACGATGGAGACGAATAACTTTGGGACTTTTATTGCCCAGCTTCTTAACAACGTCACTTCCTCATTCCGACTCTCATGTGACCACAACAACCAATCAGAATCTTGAAAGACTAGGGATAATTATGAAAGCAACTGTCTTATTATGCAAATACGCAACATATAATGTAACAAAGTTATTTAATGACCTAATGTATAAACACAAATACATAATTACTGTAACAATGCTCAAATCTATAAAAATGTTACTGTGACTATTCATGTTTTCAGTAAATTAATTGACTGAATCCCAACCAAAATATGAGTCATGAATTTACACAGGGATATGAGAAATAATAATAATTATAACAGATACAAATAAAATGATGCAAATTATTTTGAGTAGCGCACATTAAGGTATGGCAAGGTAGCATGGCCGAGCGGTTTCAGGCACTGGATTTTGGCTCCAGTCTCCCTGGTGGCGTGGGTTCAAATCCCACTGCTACCATTATGTTCTTTGTTAATCTAGATACAGTGTGAACTGGTGTAACCTCTGTTTAGATATGCATTCAACTCCACTATAGCATCTGGATAGCTCGATGACTATCACCCCTGACATTGGCACGAGAGATTGATGGTTCAAATGCTACTTAGGGTGCAGTTGTCCAGTGGAGACCCTTGGGCAAGGTCCTTAGGGCTATCCCAAACTGCCTACTTTGTATCTACTCTCAGATGTATGTTGCTTTGGATCAAAGTGTCTGCTAAATGAAATTGAGTATCTATAGTTCTCGAAATTTAAGTCCTGTATATGTTTTGCATTGACATAAATCCAGAGATTGGAATTTGTAGCTCTTCCAAGTCTTGGCTAGACATGAAATTATCCTGATTAAATTGCAAAAACTGAGCAACAGTTCTTCTCCACTGGAAATTGATGGATTGTCCTCTATAGGGTGAGTTGCCGCCATAAGTGAAGGAGTCTAAGTATCTCAGGCTTTTCTTCATAAGTGTCAGGAAAATAGAACATTTACATAGAATGGATGGGAGCTCGGAGTAGAGTCGTACTCCTCTGGCAGCTAAGCTGGACCAGGCATCTGATTAGGATGTCTCTAGCACACTTTGTTTTGGAGGGTTTCGAGGCACATCTGACTGGGAGGAGACCAAGAAGTTTCTGGAGATATTGCATATCTCATCTGGCCTAGGAATGCCTCAAGAACCCCCAGGAGGAACTTAATAATGTTGCTAGAGGATGAACATCTAAAATGCCCTGTTCACGCAGCCACTACCACCCACATTTCAACCTCATATATACACCAAGAGGCGGCGCACCCGGACGCAGCGGCTTTGCTCTTCCCGAAGTGGATGTTTCTGTACGTTCTGTTTGTCTGTTTATTGTTCACTGATTGTCTAGGATCGTCGTACAGCCGACACGATCTGTTAAGGACTGGGACATTGTGTAGTGAGCTGGACTTTATCAAGTTTCAACATAAAGAGCACATCCCGCTGGAGATTGTCCGCCCATCGGAGTCTCCGTGGATCACCATACCTGCCAGGAGCCACAGGAGGCGGCATCGGGAAAGGCGGCAGAAGCGCAGTCTGGCATACAAACCAGGCTAAAGAAAGCCCCGCACAAGCCCGCGCTACCCAGCATTTTCCTGACTAACGCCAGATCACTTAACAAGATGGATGAGCTGGAGCTGACCACAGAATGACGCAACTCCGTGCGTGACTGCTCGATTATGGTGATTACAGAGACTTGGCTCTCCTGTACATCTAACATGGGCGCTGCAGTTTTGGGTGGGTTTGTGCAATATTTATTTATTTATGTGTTATTTTATCTAATTATTTTCTTATATAAATATATGTTTTTGCATTGTCTATTTTATATATATTTTATCTTACCTGTCGTTATCGTTTTATCCCACGAAGGAGAGGTATTCAAAATTTCGTTGTACATATGTCCAATGACAATAAAGGCATTTGATTTGATTTGATTTGATTTGATTTGATTTGATTTGATTTGATTTGATTTGATTTGATTTGATTTGATTTGATTTGATTTGATTTGATTTGATTTGATTTGATTTGAAGATGGATGGAATAAATGAGCGCTTAAACTACAAAATATCAGATTTATTAACAACAAAAACCAAGATTACAAATGGTGTAAAGACATAAACATGAGAAAAAAGTCAAGTATGTGATCAGATTATGGGGGAATTTTGCACGTATTAGGAAAATACTATGTCAGGAACAAAGCTGATGTAATTTAGAGCAATTGCCGTTTCATAAAGCTATCGTTCATAAAGCTATGAAAATATTTTTAAACTGCAGGTTGTACAAGAGCTCAGATTTTTTGAGATCCAGGTCCAGAACCAGGTCAGTTCTGGGGTTCTATTTGAGGAGCATTTATTTAAAGACAACTCTAAAAGGCAAAAATACTTCTATGATTAGTGGCTCCCCTTAAGTTGTAGCTCTGTTAGTCATCATTTGTGTTTCTTCCATCGATACTACCAACTAACTTTGCTCCTCAGCTTTAATAAACCAGAGCTTTTATCGTCTCTCTGCTGCTTTCACTAAATCTTTTCTGTTTGCTCTCTTTTCTTTCTCCCCAAACAATTATTTCATAATATTTCTATTCGGGACTCATCTCTCCTTCTCCTCTCTCTTCCTGGTCATCCATCCATATACTTTCTGCCTCCTGCTCTCCTTTATCTTTATCTTCTTCTTTCCTGCTGCTTCTTACTCTTCAGTTACACTCAGTCTTGCACTGCAGCCTTTTTCCTCATTTCTACATTTCCTCTCCATTTCTCACCGTTATTCAATCCCTAACTACTGTCGCCCTCGGTCCATTTTCACCTCATGCATTTACTCCTTCCTATACCTTCTGTTATCCCTTCTTTCTTTTCCTTCCTCCCTCTCTTTATTCTCAGGGGCATCCCTGACCCCATTCATTCATCTCTCTTCAAGACAGTGGATCCGCTCTCAGCGATTACTCTACATGCTCCGCTCTCTCCAGCATCACATCCCTGTGTTTTCCAACCACTTTCACATCCACTCCCCCAGCCACCCCCCTACATCTCCCTTCCCTTTTCTACGGCTCTCCTCCCTCTTTTGTCTTGCTCCAACCTATCGCCTGAGGGGAGTGATTGACAAGCAAGCGGGGGTCTTGTAAAGGGGAGTTTTCTGATTGGTGGTGAGGGAGATGAAAAGGATAAAGCCTCCTGGACGTGGCCCGCCTGCACTGCAAAAAATAAAGGATTCACTGTAGTTTATCTCAGTCTGAAGGTGGGCTCACATCAAGCATGTTTGAAGTGGCATCTTTGAACTTTTTTTATTCTGTTTGTTCGGATGACATGCATCTAAAAGTTAGATGGCACCAAAGAACCAAAGTAACCAACACCTTAAAATGGAGTTTATCTATACACAAAAGGATTGTAGAAGTTGGTAAAAACAGAGACTTTTGACTTTTGGTGGAGAAAAGAAGGAAACCATGCAAAATTTTTAAAAAATAAAATTAAAAAAGGCTTGGCACTCTTACTTATTCTACAAAATGTTCACCAAGTTTTGCAACCTGACTAGCTGCTATTGCTTTAAATTGCTTGACTTGTATAGTTTTTTTTTACTAAATCCAAGGAGTTTTCATCTTCAACGTGGCTAACGTTGTTTGAGTTGTGATGCAGTCTCACTTAAATTCACAAAAAATCAACACATGCTAGCAGCAATAGGTTTTCTCTGCAAAAAAAAAGCATAAGTGAACCACAATTCACAATTGAAATTACAAAAAAAAAAACTACAGAGTTCAAAAACTCTGTTCTGTTTGTTCAGGTGACAAGCATCTAAAACTGAGACCGCACCAAGAACCAAACTAACCAACACCTTAAAATCTATATACAAAAAGATTGTAGAAGTTGGTGTAAATGGAAACCTTAAAAAAAAAACAAGCAAAGACAATGTAAAATTTAAAAAAAACAAACAAAAACAAGCTTTGCACTTTTATTCAGCAAACTGAGCACCAAGTTTTGCAACCTGACTAGCTGCTATTGCCTTAAAGTGTAGCCCTAAATTGTAGTTTTTCTGACTGAATCCAAGAAATTTTCATCTTCAATGTAACAACAGTTGTTTGAGTTGTGATGTAGTCTCACTTTTGATGCATAAAAAAGTTACTGAAAGGAATAAGTCAGGGGATCATACAAGAACATTTCCAAGCCACTGAATATCACTTGGAGTCCAGTTAAATCCATTTTTTAGAAATGGAAGGAATATGGAACATGTATAAATCTACCTAGAGCAGGGCATCCTCAAAAACTGAATGGCTGAGCAAGAAAGAGACTAGTGAGGGAGGTCACCTATGACTCCTCTGAAGAATTTACAAGCTTCAGCAGTTGAGATGGGAGAAACTGTTCATACAACACTCCTATCTGTTCTTCACCAGTCAAAGCTTTATGGAAGACAAAGAGAAAGACTCTGTTGAAAAAAGCTAAAATTAAATCTGGACTAGAGTTCACCAGAAGACGTGGAGACTGAAGTCAACTGGAAGAAGGTTCCAAAATTGAGCTTTTGGTCATCAGACTAGACGCTTGTTTGACGGACACCAAATACTGCACATCATCATAAATACATCATTCCCACTGTGAAGCATGGCAGTGGCAGCATCATGATGTGAAGTATGGTGGTGGCAGTATTATGATATAGAGATGCTTCTCAAGGCTGGTAAAGGTAGAGGATAAAAGCACAATCACAAAGTACTGTATATGTATAGAAGTGCAAAACATGCTAGCAGCATTAGGGTTTTTGTTCTAAAACAAAACATAACTGGACCACATCTTCACATTTCAAATGCACCAACATTTCAGTGCAGCCTTCAAATGTGCACCAAAGTTCACTTGAACTTTCCTGAATGTGAACATATGGCATATCCTCAGCTTGAAGGATACTTTCACCTTTTGAGAGAAGAAGTTATTTGTGCTCTGTTAAAACAGCTGTAGTGAATTAAAACTGATGATGTAACCAAAAACGCCAATCAACCCTATAACCAAAGGGATTTTTGGGGGATAACATACCAGATGTTGGCATCTGACAGCCAGCACTAAACAAAATTAGAGGAAGAAACAGTGATGTTCATATTCAGCTACTTCTATACGTGTCTTTAACTTGATGTAGGTGTAACAGTAAGCAAGTCACTTTTGTTCTTTATACACCTCACATACTACTATTATAACATGATGATTCTTCAAATTGATTCTTCACATTTTTGGACTCAGAAAATATGCAGAAATAATGGTGAATACTCATCATCATTATATACTGACATAATCACACTCACAGCAGGAAAAATATAAACGTATTAATCTGAGTAAAAGAGGCCACCGTCCATCTCCTTTTAGCCTCTACTTTTTTGCAGTGTGTCTGTCTGGGTTGAGGGTTTGAGCGTCAGCCAGTTAAATGCTGTCTGAACATCGCCACCATGTGGTCAACTTGCTGCATGACGCTTAGATTACATCATAGCTCTACATGCCTTCAAGTCAGTTTGAGCTGTTTAATGTCTCGAGTTGTGAGGTTTTTGAAAGATCACAGATCCGAAGATAGCACACACAGAGTGTGAGTAACACAACAAACACAACAAAGTATGCATGCAACATAAAGTCACAGGCAGTATGCGTGTTAAGGCATTACGTGAGCTCTCAGATACAGATTGTACGGAAAATGCAACTGCAAAGTGACCATGCTCAATAATCAGATCAACCCAGTTACATTTACACCACCATTCAAGAATTTGGGGTCACTTAGAAATGTCCTTATTTTTGAAAGAAAAGCATTTCTTTTTTCAATAAAGATAACATTAAATTAATCAGAAATCCAGTCTAGACATTGTTAATGTGGTAAATGACTATTCTAGCTGGAAACGACTGATTTTTAAATATCTACATAAGGGTATGCCCATTTCCAGCAACCATCTCTCCTGTGTTCTAATGATACATTGTGTGAGCTAATCGTGTTGAAAGGCTAATTGATGATTAGAAAACCCTTGTGTTGTTATGTTAGTACACGAATAAAAGTGTGAGTTTTCATGGAAAACATGAAATTGTCCTGGTGACCCCAAACTTTTGAAGTGTATAGGGCACCAAATCACAACACAAGCCATCTCCAGACACTGCTTATAGTAAAACAAAGACGTTACGATGTTAAATTAAAGAGAAAGCCAACAAATCCAAAGATATGCTTCGAGCAGCTGTTTAATGACAGTAGGAAGAAAAAAAACTTCCCTTTAACAGGAAGAAACCACCAGCAGAACCAGACACAGGGAGGGCAGCATCTGAAGAGAGTTAGGTGTAGCAGATATTGTAGAAATCAGTCAAACTATGCATAAGAGAACAATAAACACTTTGGAGGTCAGTGCAGGTCACAAACATGCAGCTATGCAGCCAGAGACACCTGCAGAGAGGACAAAACATAGACTCCAGGAGAGAGAAACCACATCAGACAAGTTAATAACATGCAATAGTGACACATAAATGTCTGAAAAGTGAAGGAGAGGAGCTCAGTGCACCATACCCAGCAGTTTAGGCCTAAAACAGCATAACTAAGGGTTGTTCAGTGTCACCTGAGCCAGCTATAACTCTAAGCTTTACCAAAAAATTAATGAAGTTAACCTTAAAACTTGATCTTAAAACTAGAATGAGTGCCTGAGTTTCAAACTCAACCTGTGACCTGAATCCACAATAGAGGAGCTGATATCTGAAGGATCTGCCTCCTCATGCCTCTTTGGACTGCTGGCATTTTTGCACTTTTACAGGTACATTTATTCCACAAGTCATCTTATGCTGATGTCACTTATAGTGTAGCAATACTGTATTTATTCATTTTTCATTCTTCATCCATTTTTATATTATACATGTTATTGTATTTAGAATTATTATCATTACTGTACATATGGTTAGTGCTGCTTTGAAAGATGTTGCTGCTGTAACACTGGAGATTTCCCCTGATGTTGGGAGTGATAAAGACTTATCTTATCTTATCTTATCTTATCTTATCTTATCTTATCTTATCTTATCTTATCTTATCTTATCTTATCTTATCTTATCTTATCTTATCTTATCTTAATCTGCTTTTGGAAACCACAAATAAGTCTGTAGTCTGAGAGCAAAATGCTTTATTGGAATAACATAGTACAAAAAGGTGTTTTACATATGCTGTCACTTTTTCATTAATCGTTTTGCACTTGACGAGAAAGGTTTTAAATTCTACTCTGAATTTTATTAGAATATTCAAACTGGAGAATCCTCTTTGTGTAGCTCTTTTGCAGAAAAACAAAGAGTGCAAACATCTGAAAACACCTGTGTTGCTGCACAGACGCCGCAAGCAGATGATTCTCCAAATGGAAAAATGTAACAGTGACCTCTTTGTCACCTGACTCATGCATCTGCACACACACACATACACACACACACGCACACACACACACACACACACACACACACTGCACACCACTGCAGTTAAGCTATGCTGGGGCGAGGTTAGGGTTAGGCTGAAGGCCGGGCCGGGCCCGTGGCTCGACCTGTCTCTCCCTTGCAGCCTGCTCACCCACAATTAAGCCCCCCCCCACCCCCACCCACTCTCGACCCCCCCCAAACACCCTCGACCACCACCCACCCACCCACCTCACGCGCCCCCACCCCCTGGACCCCCACCCCCCACCAGTGGGGGCTGGGGGTGGGAGGAGAGAAGGTGCATGGGCACTGTGAGCCTTGTCCCAAAGGAGCTGCTGCACACAAGGTTCAGTGCTCATACTGCACCTCCTCATTATGAATTCTAGAATTCTGGAACATTCTAGAAAGCTGTTTGATTCTTCTATGTTGTCTGAGGCCAAGATTCTAAAATTGTGGAAGATTATGGAATGTTGATAGATTCTAGAATGTTGATGGATTCCGAAATGTTTGTGGATTCTGGAATGTTGTCTTGAGCCAAGAATCCCAGAATGTTGATGGATTCTGGAATGTGGATTAATTCAAGAATGTTGTTTGATTCTAGAATGTTGATGGATTCTGGAATGTTTGATTGTAGAATGTTGATGGATTCTGGAATGTTAATGGATTCTAGAATGTTGATGGATTCTGGAATGTTGATGGATTCTAGAATGTTGATGGCTTCTGGAAAGCTGATGGATTCTAGAAAAATGGAAAATTCTAGAATGTTTATGGATTCTAGAATGTTGATGGATTCTAAAACGGTTATGGATTCTGGAATGTTGTCTTCAGACAAGAGCCCCAGAATGTTGATGGATTCAAGAATGTTCCTTGATTCTAGAATGCTGTTTGGTTCTAGAATGTTGTCAAACGGCAGGAATCAAAATTTAAAGAAGATTCTACATTATTGATGGATTCAAAAGTATTGGAAGCTTCTAGAATGTTGATGGATTCTAGAATGTTGATGAATTTTGGAATGTTGATTGATCCTAGAATGTTGATGGATTCTAGAAAATTGTTGGATTCCAGAATTCTGATGGATTCTGGAATGTTGTCTTCGGCCAAGAATCCCAGAATGTTGATTTATTCTAGAACGTTGATGGATTCTCGAATATTGTTAGATTCTAGAATGTTGATGGATTCTGGAATGTTGATGGATTCTAGAATTTTGATTGATTCTGGAATGTTTATGGATACTACAGTGTTGAGGGATTCTTGAATGTTGTTTGAGCTTAGAATGTTGAGGGATTCCTTAATGTTGTTTGATGCTAGAATTTTGATGGATTCTGGAATGTTGTCATCAGCCAAGAATCCCAGAATGCTGATGGATTCTAGAATGCTGATGGATTCTAGAATGTTAATGTAATGGAGTGTTGTTTCATTCTAGAATGTTTATGGATTCTGGAATGCTGTTTGATTCTAGAATGTTGATGGGCTCTGAAATGTTGATGGAATCTAGAATGTTGATGGATTCTGGAATGTTGTTTGATTCTCGAATATGGATGGATTCTGAAATGTTGTTTGATTCTAAAATGTTGATGGATTCCTGAAAATTGTTAGATTCTAGAATGTTGATGGATTCTGCAATGTTGTCTTCAGCCAAGAATCCCTGAATGTTGATGGATTCTAGACTCTTCTTAGATTCTAGAGTGCTATTTGATTCTATAATGATGTCATCGGCTAAGATTCTAAAATTGTTGAAGATTCTCGATAGTTGATGGATTCTAGAATGTTGATTTATTCTAGAATGTTGATGGATTCTCAAAAATTGTTAGATTCTAGAATGTTGATAGATTCTGGAATGTTGTCTTCAGCCACAAATCCCAGAATGTTGATTGATTCCAGACTGTTGTTTGATTCTACAATGTAGATGGATTGTGGAATGTTGTTTGATTCTGGAATTTTGATGGATTCTGGAATGTTGATGGAATCTGGAACATTGTCTTCAGCCAAGAATCCCAGAACGTTGATGGATTCTAGAATGTTGTTATGTTCTAGAATGTTTATGAGTTCTAGACTTTTGGAACATTCTAGAAAGCTGTTTGATTCTCCTATGTTGTCTGAGGCCAAGATTCTAAAATTGTGGAAGATTCTACAATATTGATGGATTTTAGAATATTGGCAGATTCTAAAATGTTGATGGATTCTGGAATGTTTATGTATTCTGGAATGTCATCTTCAGCCAAGACACCCAGAATGTTGATGACGTCAAGAATGTAGTTTGATTCTAGAATGTTGATGGTTTCTGGAATGTTGTTATATTCTAGACTGTTGGAAAATCCTAGAATGTTTATGGATTCCAGAATGTTGAAACATTCTAGAATGCTGTCTGATTCGAGAATGTTGTCGAAGGGCCAAGATTCTAAAATTGTGGAAGATTCTGGAATGTTAATAGATTCTAGAATGTTGATGGATTCTGAAATGTTTGTGGATTGTGGAATGTTGTCTTGAGCCAAGAATCCCAGAATGTTGATGGATTCTGGAATGTGGATTAATTCAAGAATGTTGTTTGATTCTAGAATGTTGTTTGATTCTAGAATGTTGATGGATTCTGAAATGCTGTTTGATTCTAGAATGTTGATGTATTCTGGAATGTTGTCTTCGGCCCAGAATCCCAGAATGTTGAAGGATTCAAGAATGTTGTTTGATTCGATAATGTTGATGAATTCTGAAATGTTGATGGATTCGAGACCGTTGATGGATTCTAGAATGTTGTTTGGTTCTGGAATGTTGATGGATTCTAGAATGTTGCAGGATTCTGGAACGTTGCCATCAGCCAAGGATCCCAGATTGTTGATGGATTCAAGAATGTTCCTTGATTCGAGAATGATGTTTGATTCTAGAATGTTGATGGATTCTAGAATATTGTTAGATTCTAGAATGTTGATGCATTCTCAAATGTTGATGGATTCTAGAATTTTGATGGATTCTGGAATGTTTATGGATCCTACAATGTTGTTTGATCTTAGAATGTTGAGGGATTCCAGAATGTTGTTTGATGCTAGAATTTTGATGGATTCTGAAACGTTGTCGTCAGCCAAGAATCCCAGAATGCTGATGGATTCTAGAATGCTGATGGATTCTAGAATGTTAATGTAATGTGAAGTGTTGTTTCATTCTAGAATGTTTATGGATTCTGGAATGTTGTTTGATTGAAGAATGTTGATGGGCTCTGGAATGTTGATGGAGTCTAGAATGTTGATGGATTCTGGAATGTTGTTTGATTGTAGATCGTTGATGCATTCTGGAATGTTGATAGATTCTAGGATGTTGATCCATTCTAGAATTTTGACGGGGTCTGGAATGTTGATGCATTCTAGAATGTTGATGTATTCTAGAATGTTGATGGATTCCGGAATGTTGATGGATTCTAGAATGTTGATGAATTCTGAAATGTTTGATTGTAGAATGTTCATGGATTCTAGAAGGTTGATGGATTCTAGAATGTTGATTGATTCTAGAATGTTGATGGATTCTATAATGTTGATGGATTCTAGAATTTTAATGTATTCTGCAATGTTGATGGATTCTAGAATGTTGATCGATTCCAGAACGTATTCATCAGCCAAGGATTCCAGAATGTTGATGGATACTAGAATGTTGATGGATTCTAGAATGTTGGTGGATTCTGGAATGTTGATTGATTCTAGAATGGGGAAACCAGTTGTATTTTTCCACGTCTATTTATTGTAGTTGTTGTTGTTGACTTTATTGTCATTGTTTGTTGCATACATGTCCATTTCTTGCCTCAAATTTGACATATCACACGTGATGATATTCTTGATTATGAATGCAAATAATGTAGTGGTGGCTATCGATGAATAGACATCTTAAATAACAAAAATGTTTGTTTCATTCATATTTATCTGTGCTTTTTTCATCTGTCTACTACATTCACAGATTATTGCAAACTCAAAGTGCAATTATAGCGATTACATTCAACATTTTAAGACTTTTTGTAAACTCAAGCACTTTCAGTGTCTTGAAAAGTGTTCTATTATGGGATGGGTACATTGTTTGACGGTAACAGGACTCTCATAGCTAACGTTAACTCTGGTGCTAGCAGCAACATGTTTTGCATTAAGGTGATCAGTAAATTCTTTGTTGCACAATTTGCACACAACTACACTTTTATCCAAGCTGCCATCGGGAAGATTGTTATAAGAAAATGTTCCACCCAACAAGCTTAATGTCGTCTCCTCTTCCTTCACTGTTCACCAAACTTTCTTGTGCGCTGTCATTACTCAGTACATCCTGTGTATCTTCTTCACGGCTAGAAAAGACCTGTCAAGTGGGGCCTAGTTTTGAGATCCCAGAAGCAACCACTACCATTACCAGAGGTCACTTACAAAAGGTCATAAGCAGATTAATAAAAGAGGACTAATAAAGATCTACAAGAGAAACTATATAAGTTAACCACATGATTATACTTGAGTATAAGAATGGTTATCATAAGTTGATATACATCCTAAAGTGATGATTTGCTTGATGATTTTTTTTATAGATTAAAAAGATTGTAATGTTTACAATGAAATAAGTTGTATGACCATAGGGGAATGTGATGATTAAAAGTAAAAAAGCACTGTGTATGACAACTTGCACTGTGCACTTGCAGGAAAGCAGAACTTAGGTATTAGTCAATATGGGGAAATTCCTGACTTCTGCAGAGTGCAGGAATGATCCTGCAGTGGCGCTTCTGCAAAGCATCGCTGCAGAGTGCATGCACAGTTCCAACTGTGGTTACAGGAAGCATGTGTTAATCAATGAATCGTGATAATGTGTGTGTATGTACAATGTAATGTAATCAGGAGGCAATCAATGAGTGTGTATGTGGTAGAAGTTAAGAAACTGAGCAGATAATGTGTGTGTATCGGAGTTCCAGGAGTCTTCCACGGGTTTCACATGGAGTTAAGCCTGCCAGAGTTCATTGAGGACATCGCTGGATACAAAGTCTTTTCTGACTTTGTTCAAGAGAAGAGGACCAAACTCTGCTGAAAGAAGAGTTCCAGTCAGTCTGCAGTTTCACTGAGAGGAGAAAAGAAAAGAACAGCTACAACACCCAAGAAGGCAGTGGAGACGGCAGCTGGGAGCTGCTCTCACCCAGAGAGACGGGAGAGTCAGGGACTTTCCACCACAGCTCATCTACTCGGGTCAACGGGCCTTTCTCACCGCTGTTCCAGCTTCTGCCACTGAGGACAACAGCACGACCAAGATTGGCTTTTGGGACTTTTCTGCTCCCCCTGCTGATGAAGGACACTTTTTGGACTGAAAGAGACTTTATATGGAGTTTCCAGATCCACTACAGAGTTCGTCCAGACGCAGGTTAAGACAGGACGCAGCAGCTAAGGCCAAGCTGTCCGTCCCCTCTGTCTCCTAAATTATACAAATTAGAGAAGATTTCTTAGAAAAGCTCAGTTTCAATAGTTTTTAATTATTGGTTAAATTAGATTATGATTGATATACTGCCTAATCATGAGCTGATGCTATGCCCTTGCTGAATTTATTCAATAAAACGCTATACTGCATTTAAAGAGAAGATTTATGTGTTCCTTAAAAGTCATTTGCTCCGCATGCTAGTAAAAAGTTGTCAATTGTGTGCATCAGATCTAAAGGTTCCTATAGGTTGCTTTAGTCCTAACAGTTACTTTAAATCTTACCCCTGGGGTTTTCTATTCCTAACCTCTAAAACTAACCTAGGAAAATCACCAAGTGCAAACAGACATAAGAGGAAAGCTGTCGTTAACAGGCGTGACTGATAGATAGCTCTGGTACTGAGGCTACTTAGCGGGGTTGTACATCAGAGTAAGAAGAGTAAAACGTTTGGAAGTAGACAGTAAGAACCTAGGTGAGTATTCCACTAATAGGCAGATAGAATCTGACCCTAGAGATGGAGAGCTGGTCCTGAATTATCCTGTAGTGGGTAAAGAAGGCACATCTGAAGACAGACCCTGATGTGTTTCTATGAATGTCTCCGTGCTTTTATAATGATAGTCTGGCATCCTACAAAGTATTATGGTAACTTCCTCTGATTACTACGTTTTTTTTCCTTCTTATAATCTGGCAAACCCCTCCTGTCCGCGAATCCATTTCAAGATGCCAAGCGATGGCAGACATCATCTGAAATGTCAAAAACAAAATTGCGTTGTTTTTTTTTTTTTTTCAAAAGCCAGGATATTTCACAAACCCTGGTAATTTCCTTTTTTCATCTCTTTTTTTCGAGCATACTTCAGCGAACCTTGGTAGCTCTCTGTCATTGCTGGGCTTTTTTCTTGGTTATGAAAAGAAAAGAACTAAGAAAAAAAATGGTCAAGTTTAAAGTAGAGCCTCTTACTAAGATTCATTACTAGGTATAGGCTCTTATTTTGAAGGTGAACTCAAACAAACAGATGGTTTGTACATCAATACATGATCGTTCAGAGTCTGATCTTGTTGGAAAAACTTAATTTACTGGTTGTTTAAGATAAATTTGGGCCCCGTATAGTTTTTTAATACTGGTGCATATATAGGTGGAAAATATCATTTAGAAACAAATAATGTGACGGTATAGATCATACGTTTAACTTCATATCAACGTCTGTCACGCACCTGCGCGTGCGTGCGTCATCTTAACGCCATGGAAACAACGATGACGCGCAGCCGAACTCCTATAAAAGACCTGCTGCTCTTTCGACTGTCTCTTTTGACTGATTTCAAATCTTACAAGCCTTCCTCAGACACACACACATACACACACACACACACACACACTCAAAGGTTTGGACACACTTTGTCATTTAATGGTTTTTCTTTATTTTCATGACTGTTTACATTGTAGATTCTCACTGAAGGCATGAAAACTATGAATGAGCACATATGGAATTATGTACTAAACAACAAAGCATGTTTTATATTTTGGATTCTTCCAAACAGCCACCCATTGCTTTGATTACTGCTTTGCACACTCTTGTCATTCTCTCAATGAATGAACCTGAAATGGTTTTCCAACAGTCTTGGAGTTTCCAGAGATCTGTTATTTTATTTTTTCAGTGGTTTATTTCATTTTTTGGTTATGTTATTTTTCCAGTTGTTTATTTTTTTCCTGGTTATTTATTTTATTTTTCCAATTATTTGTTTTCCTTGCTGGTTGTTTGTTTCATATTGTAATTGTTTAATTTTGGCAGTTTTTGGCAGTTTTCCAATTTGTAGGAGCCAAATTGCGATTTGTGTTGATTTTCACACATTCTTTCTTTTTATTAGTATGTTTATGTGATGGGAGGAATGGAGAGAGAGTGTGTGTGCAGGTGTGCCCTTGAGGAAGCTGTAGGTGGAGCCTAAGGTAAAGGCTTCAAGACCAGCTGCCACAGCATCTGTCTGGGTGTGGCTGAGGAAGGAAAAAGTTTTTTTGACCATGCAGCTGCAAGAAGGAACAAGGCCTTCTAAAGACTCTTTCCTTCAAATCTTTGTTAATTGATTTTTCAATTTATCTGTAAATTCATTCAAGCAATAAATGGTCATTGGGAAGAACTGGAGCCACTACTCATCTTTATCTGCATGTGTCAAGACACAAATCCAACTCAGCCATCAGTAAAAGTCAAACAGCAAACCAGAGGGGTTGGCTGAAATTGCTATTACACAATTGTTTATGTCATTTTTCCAGTTGATTATTTTATTTTCTGGTTGTTTATTTTATTTTTCCAGTTGTTTATTTTATTTTCCGGTTGTTTATTTCATTTTCCTGAGTCTTTATTTCCCCCAGGTCTTTATTTTATTGTTCCGGTTGTTTATTTTATTTTTCCAGTTGTTATAAGAAAATGTTCCACCCAACAAGCTTAATGTCATCTCCTCTTCCTTCACTGTTCACCAAACTTTCTTGTGCGCTGTCATTACTCAATACATCCTGTGTATCTTCTTCGAGGCTGGCAAGACCCTGTGTTTCTATTAACGTCTCCGTGCTTTTATATTGATAGGCTGGCATCCTACAAAGTATTATGGTAACTTCCTCTGACTACCTACGTTTTTTTTCCTTCTTAAAATCTGGCAAACCCCTCCTGTCCAAAGATCCATGGCAAGATGCCACGCGATGGCAGACATCATCTGAAATGTAAAAAAAAAATTTAAAAAAGCATTTTAAAGCTAGGATATTACACAAACCCTGGTAATTTCCTTTTTCGTCTCTTTTTTTTTGAGCATATTTCAATGAACCTTGGTAGTTCCCTGTCACTGCCGGGATTTTTTTTTATTTTTTTTTTGGTCATGAAAAGAAAAGAACTAAGAAAAAAATAATAATAATGGTCAAGGTTAAAGTAGAGCCTCTTACTAAGCTTCATTACTAGGTATAGGCTCTTATTTTGAAGGTGAACCCAAACAAACAGATGGTTTGTACATCAATACATGATCGTTCAGAGTCTGATCTTGTTGGAAAAACTTAATTTACTGGTTGTTTAAGATAAATTTGGGCCCCGTATATTTTTTTATACTGGTGGTATATTAATACTGGTGCATATAGGTGGAAAATATCATTTAGAAACAAATAATCTGACGGTATAGATCATACATTTAACTTCATATCAACGTCTGTCACGCACCTGCGCGTGCGTGCGTCATCTTAACGCCATGGAAACAACGATGACGCGCAGCCGAACTCCTATAAAAGACCTGCTGCTCTTTCGACTGTCATTCTGCACTTGGATTTGGAGCTGAGCTGTTAGAGAAACTGGGAGCTGGACTCTGGAGATTTGAAACGCTGGAAAGCATCTGAAGAATGGACCTTGTTGAAGAACAAACTCGGTGGATTAGTGACAGAAGAAGAAGAAAACCGACCCGCTGGACAAACGGATCAGACAGAAGAGCAGCTGCTGTTTGGAGGCCTGACAGACCTGGAGAGTCAGCACACAGGTAAGAAAATAAAAGTGGTGTTTCTGCTGAGCATGACTCCTAAACTGACCTTCAGAAACACCTTGGACGCCATTTCAGGAGAAAATTTAGAATAAATTGTTGAATTTAAAGTTTGTTAAGTAACAGAATGTTTGAGGACCTGTTTGAAAAACTGTTTTGGTGATACAGACGGTTTCTTGGTGTAATTTCCGTATTTATTTTATGTGAAAAGTTGAGGGAAATGTATGGAATGTGCTTTTAATGCTGTAGTCATTTGGGAAAACTGATATTTTGGTTTGAGGACATGGATTTTTCTCGAATTTGGTGTTGAAACTTTTGGAAACAAAATGGCGTCGAGGCCATTTTTCAAAAAATGCTCCAAGTGTTTATTTGTGGAATCCATGGAACGGTCAGCAGAAGTGTTCGGAGAGGCTTTATGACCTCACAGCGTCCAGGCTCAGCGATCGTAGTTGAGTTTAGCTGCTTGTTGAAAATGTTGTTGGACATCGGGTCTTTTTCAGTTCAGAGCTGATCCTGTCTGTGAACGGATGTTACGATGTTGTTTAAAACGCACAGTCAGGTTTGTGTTGTTCTGAACTCAGAGCTGAACTGAACCAGTGTCGGTCTGATGCTCCACCTGTTATTTCATCTCTCCGAGTCAAACCGAGCTGTTCTGCTGTTTTCTTCCATAACCGTGTGAGTAACTGCGTGTTTCCTGCCTCCTGTCCGATGTTTGATTTCCAGTTTGTAAGCTGGAGAATAAGAGGCTGTCACAGTAGCTCCCACTTTTGTGTGCTTATTTCGGATGAGGCCTGTTGCTGACTGCTCATAATGTCAACAAGGTTCAGCGTTATTCTGAGTGGTTTTGTTCACTGCAGCTGATTGACTGTATCAGTGTTTCATAGCTGATGGAGAATGTGGCCTCATAAGCTGACCCTCTCTTCAAACTCTCGGTTTCCTAGTTGATTTGTTAAACAGTAATATTCAGATTTCCTAGAATTTAATTGTGGATTTTTCAGAAACATCATTATACCTACAGATAACCCATTTACTGCCTAAAGCTGACTGTGGGTGACATTCTTTCTTTTGACTATTAAATACCTGCAGCTTTATTCAGCATCAGAAACTGTAAGTGCTTCTTCAAACTGATAGTGATGATTGTATTTACACACTTTAACACTGGTCCTGATGGTAAATAATGTTCTTGTTCTGGATGAATCCTGAACTCCATCAGAGATTCCAGGACAGTTTTTATTCAGATAAAGCGTCATTACACTCTAAAGGACTTTTCAGTGTTTTAAATGTCTGACTGCAGCTTTGCTCAGCATCAGAAACGATAAGTGCTTCTTCAAACTGAAAATGACTGCATTGAATGGTCTGGAAAGCCGTGTTTTTCCTGAGACCTTTTCTGGTGGGTTCTTTATTTAACTTTCTGTCCCTGTAGCTGCTCACAGCCATCCAGACTGAAGAATGTTGGTATAATACAAATATGAAAGCACATGGCATCATTTTGGTGAATCAAAACACAGACCTCAAATTCATCAGCTTTGGCTTTGAGTCCTCCAAGCTGCTGAAGCAGAGCTATCATGTAAATATTAGATAAGGGTGGGTTTGAAACATTATGTTGGAACTTGATTTATGTTTTGGTGATCTTTTACTATTTAATGCTATGCAACCAACAATCATTAACATGTGAAACTGTCCAGGAAGTCATTGTGTTTGACTTTTGTTTTCCCCCCTCAGGTCTCCTGATGTGATTGTGGACCTTCGCACCTCTGAGACGACAGAAAAGTGGCCTTTGAATGCTGTTCTGTACACGTTTTATAAAATGCACTATTTTTTTTGTTCTTATTCTTTGCCTTGTCTTCTCTTTTATTGTCCTTTTTTCATCATGTTTTCTGCCTTCTTCCTCTCCTACTACTCTTCTTCTTGTCTGTTTTCTAATCCTTCTTCTTCCTCCCTCTCCTCCTTTTTCTCCCCCTCTCGTCATCTCATCCCTTTCCTTCCATTTTGTCCTCCTCTTTCCCCCTTCCTTCTGCTTCTACTGCCTACAGTTTTTTTCTCCATTTTCTTCTCCTCTTCTGTCTTTTTTCCCCTTCCTTTGCCTCCATTCTGCTTTTTCCTTCATGTTCTCTTCCTTTCTCTTAACTACTTTTTCTTCTTCACTTTCTTCTCTCCCTCGTTCCACTCATTATTCTTTCGATTCCTTCTTTACCTCCATCTTCTTTTCCTTCTCCTTCTGTCATCTTCATCATCTCTTCATCCCTCTACTTCTTGTTTTCCTTTATCCTTTTCTCCACCTCCTTCACTTCCTCCTTCTTCCTCCTTTCTTTTTCTTTTTCTCCTCTTCCTATTCTGTCATCTTCTTAGCCTTTTCTCTTCTTCTGTCTTCTTGTCCTTCTTTCTCCTCCCGTCATTTTCCTCTTCTTCTTTCATCTCCTCTTCCCTCCACCCTTGTTCTCCTTCTCCCTTCTCTATTACTCCTCCTTCCATCTTTCTCTTCTTTCTCCTCTTCCTTCAGTCTTTGTCTCCTTCTTTCTCCTCCACTGTTTTTGTTTTTGTTTCTTTGTCATTCTTTTCATTTTTCTCATTCTTTTATTCTCCTCCTCGCTTCATTGTCTCCTTACACAACTTCCTTTACTCCTTGTTCTTGCATTTTCTTTCTGTCCATCTTCAGTCTCCTTCATTCTTTTGTTTCTCTTCTCCTTCTTTTTGTCACTCTTGTCTTCTCCTCGTCCTTTTTCCTCTATTTTCTTCACATTTTACTTCCTGTTCTACTTATTCTTTTTCATTTCTTCCTCTATTACTCCTTGTTCCCCCTCTTTCTACTCTTCCTCACTCTATTGTTTTGTCTCCTCCTTCTCTTGTCTTCCTTCTCCTTCTGTCTTGTCATTTTCTTATCCCATCTTCCTATTTTGTTACTCCTTCCTCCTCTCCTTTTTTCTTCTTCTCTTCCCCTTTCTTCTTGAGTTGTCCTCCTCCTTTCTCTCCTAGTACTGCTTCTTTTCCAACTCTTCCCCTCTTTCCTTGTTGTTCTTTCTCCTTCTCTTCCTCATGCTTTCCTTTTGTCTTTTGTTTTTTCTCCTTCTTTTGGCTTCTTCTTTATTCTCCTTCTGTTTTTCCTTTTTTTCTCCTCCTACTCCTCTGTCTTCTATTTATTTCTCCTTCTGTCATCTTTTCCTGCTTCTGTCTTCTCATTTTTCCTCCCTGTGCTCCCTCATTCTTTTCTTCTTCTCCTTCTTTTGCTTCCTCCCTTTTCTGTCTTCTTTCTCCTTCTTTGTCTTGTTCTTCTTCATGTCCTTCTTTCTACCTCCTCTGTCTTTTTTATCCTTTCTCCTCCTCCTTTCTCTTCTTCTCCTTCTTTCTCATTTTCCTTCTTTGTCTACTCTGCTCTTCCTCATTCCTCTCTCCTTCTCCTTCTGTCTACTTTTAATTATTCTTGTCTTCCTTGAGTTTTCTTTCTCCTTCTTTTTTTCCGTTTCTATTTCTGTTTTTCTTAGTCCTCTCGTCTTTGTCCTTCTACATTTTATTTCCTCTGGCCCTTTCTCTCTCCCTCCTGCTTATCCATCTCTTCCTCACTTTACTCCTGATTCTTCCTCCTCATTCTCTTCTCCTTTTCTACTTTCTTTTTTCTGCTCCCCATTCCGTCTTCTCCTTCTTCCTCCTTTTCTCCTCCTGTCCTCTCATTCTTTCTTCTCCTTTTCATTCTTGTTAATGATCTTCCTGTCTTCTTTTCCTCCCTTGTTTTTCTCCTTCCTGCTCTCTGTTCCCCCTTTTTCTTTGTTCTCCTTCTTTCTCTCCCACTATGTTTTCATCTCTTCATCCCTTTTGCTCGTTGCTTTTCCTTATTCTTCTCTTCTTCCTCTTGTTTTAGATATCTTGTGCTTCCTCCTTCCCAATCTACTCTCCCTCATTCTTATCTCCCCTTCTCTTCATCTCCTCATTCTTTTCTTCTCCTTCTGCCTTTGTCTCATTCATTCTTCTCTGCTCTTCCTCATTCTTCTCTTCTCCTTTTCCTTCTGTCTACGTCTTATTCGTCTCTTCCTCGTTCTTTTCTTCTTCTACTCCTTATTTTTCTCCTTCCTCTTCTCTTGTCCTTTTTCCTTCTCATTCACCGCTTTTTCCTTCATGTTCTCCTCCCCCTCCTAATGCATCTACTACTTTTCCATCTCCTAATCTTCTCTTCTTCTCCTTTGTCCTTCTCCTGTCTTCTTCTTCCTCCTCCTTTTCTGTCTTCCTTTTCCTCCTTTTCATTGTTTTATTGTCCTGTCTTCTACTCCTCCTCTTTTCTTCCTCTTCTCTGTTCTCCTTTCTTCTCCTCTTCCTCATTCTTCTACTCCTGTTTTCTACTTTCCTCTTCTACTCATTCTTCTTCATCTCTTCCTCCCTTTACTCATTGTTCCTCTCCTTCCTTCTTCTCCTTCTCTCCCTCGTTCTTTTAGTCTTGTCTTCTTCTACTCCTTTCATTCTTTTCTTCTGTCTTGTCATCCTTATCCCATCCTTCTATTTTTTCTCCCTCATTCTCTTCTTCTGTTTTCTTCTTTTCTATCCCTTTTTTCTTCATCCTCTACTCCTGCTAGTTTTCAAACTCTTAATCCCTTTACTCCTTGTTCATCCTCCCTCTCCTTCACTTTCTGCCCTCTCCGTTCTTCTGCTCCTCCTTCTGACTTCTACTTTTCTTCTGTCTTCTCCTTCTGGCTACTAGTTTTTTCCTCCTTCTGCTCCTTGTTCTGTTCTCTCCCTCATTCTTTTATTCTTCTTCTGCTTCTTCTTTCTTCTCCCTTTCATTCTTTCTCATAGTTCTCCTCTATTCTACTACTCTTACATTTTTCTCCTTCCTTCTCTGTTCTCCTGTTTTCTTCTCTCCCCCTTTATGTTCTACTCTGTTCTCTCCTACTACATTTCCATCTCTTTTCCCTCTGCTCCTTGTATTTCTTCCTCCTCTTCCTCATTCTTTTCATCTCCTCCTTCTTTTCTTCATGTTTTCTTTTCCTCTTCCTTCTATCTTCCTCTTCTACTCCATCTCCCAGTTTTCTTTCCTCTTTCTGTCTTGTACTTTCTCCTCCTCCTTTGTATTTATCTCCTTTGTCCTCCTTCTCTGTGGCCTTTTTCCTCGTCTTTTTCATCTCTTGCTTCTCTTCCTCCTTCTTCTTATTCTTCTCATCTCCCCTTCTCTTCTTCTCCTCATTCCTTCTCCTCCTTGTCTTTTGTCTTCTTTCTCCTCTTCTTGCTTTCTCCTCTGCTTTTCCTTATTCTTTTCTTCTTTTTCTGTCTTGTCATTTTTATCATCCTCCTTCTGTCTTCTTCTATTCTTCCCCTCCTATTTTTCTTTTACTTTTCTTTTCCTCTCCCTCCTTTTGCCTTCATGTCCATCTCTTCTTCGTTCTACTCATTCTTCTTCCTTTTCTATTCCTATTCTGTCTTTTTCTTTTCCTTCTTTTTCTCGTGTTTTTTTCTATCTTTGTCTCCTTGCACTGCTCCCTCTTCTCATCTCTTTTTCCCTTTTCTCCTTCCATCTTAATTTTCTCCTCTTCCTTCTCCATTTTTGTTCTCCTCCTTCCTCTTCTATAACTCATTTTTCTTCATCTGTTCCTCCCTTGACTCCTTGCTTCTCTTCATCTTCTTCTCCTGCTCTCCCTCATTCTCTCCTTATGCTTTTCATCTTGCCTTTCTCTTCTCCTAATCCTTGTATTCATTCTTTCCTTCTCCTCCTTTTCTTTTTTTCTCTTACTCAGTCTCACCTTCTGGTTTTCTACCTCATTCTTTTCTATACCCTCCTCCTTTCTCCTACCTTGTCATCTTCTCTTCTTAATCGTCTTTGTCTCCTTACAGTACTCCCTTTTCTCATCCCTTCTTCCCTTTACGCCTTTTTCTTCCGTATTGTTTTTCATTCTTTTCTTTTCCTCCCTTTCATTCTTGTCTTCTCCTCTTGCTTATTGCTTTTCTTCTCTTCCATATTTTTCTACTTCTCCTTTTTTCTTTGTTTCCCCCTTCCTCTTCTACTACTCATTCTTCATCATCTATCCTTCTCCTTTGTCCTCCTTTTTGTCTACTTCTTTCTCCTTCGTTGTCTTGTCCTTTCTCCATATCCTTCCTTCTACCCTTTCTGTCTCCTTTCTCCTCCTCCTTCTCTGTTGCCTTCTTCCTCTTCTTTTCATCCCTTCCTCCCTGTGCTCCTTGCTCATCTTGCTTCTCTTTCTGCTCTTCCTCTTCCTTCTCCTTTCCTTCAGTCTTGCCATTCTTTTCTCATCCTTTTTCTACTTGTCCCCTCCTATTTTCCTCCTTCCTCTCCTCTTTTTCTTCTTTATTTCTCCTCTGCACCTTTTTTCTTTTCCTCTCCTACTATTTCTATTATTTTTCCATCTCTTCCTCCTTTTACTCCTTGTTCATCTTCTTCCTACTCCTCCTCCTCTTCTCCCTTTCCTCTTCCTCATTCTTGTCCTTTTCTACCTCATTCTTTTCTCCTCTTCCTTTTTCATGTCCTTCTCCTACTTTGTCCTCCTCTTTTTGCTGTTTCCTTCTCTTCCTCCTTTTGTTTGTGTCTCCTTTCTTCTCCTTCTGCTGTCTTCTTCATCTCTGCATCTCTCTACTCCTTGCTCTTCTTCCTCCTTCCTCATTTTTCTAATTGTCTTTCTTGTAAGAAAAAGGAAAAGATTCTTCTCCGGTCTTCTCCTTCATTCTCCTTTGTCACCTCCTTCCTCTTTCCTTCTCCTCCTCCTCATCTGATTGCTTCTCCTTTATTGTCCTTTTGTCTTTTCTTCCTTCTGTCTCCTCTTTTTTCTTCTTCATTTGATCCTCCTCCTCCTGCATCTTCTCCTTTCTCCTCCTCTATCTCAAACTCCTTGTTTTTCTTTCTCCTCCTCTTTGTCTCATTTCTCCTCACCCTCCTATCTTCTCCTCCCTCCTCTTCCCTTTTCACCTGTTACTTCATCTTTTCCTTGTTCTTCTTCCTTCTTCCTCTCTCCAGCATGCTTTTCTACTCCATCTCTGTCTTTCTGTCCTGTATCTTCTTTTTCCATCTTCTTTCTCCTCCTCCTTGTCTGTGTTGTTCTCCTTTCTCCTCCTATCTTCATTTCATTCTTTCTCTTCCTTCTGTATTTGTCTCCTTCTGTCGTTGTCTCCACTTTGCCGTTCTTCTCTTCTTCCTTTTTCTCCATCTCCTTTTTCTTCTCCATTTACTGCTCCCTTTTCTCATCCCGTCCTCCCTTTCCTCTTTCTTCATCGGATGCCATCTTCTCCTTCTTTTTTCTTAGTTTTTTCCTTCTTCTACTCTTCCTGCTTCTCTTGTCCTTCTGTCTTGTTCTCTTCCTGCTTTCTTGTCCTCCTTTCTCTTGCTACTACTACTTTTTCCTCGTGTTCTCCTCCTTCTTCTACGACTCATTCTTCTCCATTCCTTCCTCCCTCTGCTCCTTGTTCCTCTTCCTCCTTTTTCTCCTTCTACTCTTCCTCATTCTGTCCCTCATTCATTTCATCTCTTCCCTCTTTTTCTCATTCTTTTTTTCTCCTCCTGGTCCCTCTCTGTCTTCTTCTTCTTCTCTTTCTTTCTCCTCTTCCTTCTTTATCTTCTCTTCCTCATTCTCCTCCTGTCTCCTCCTTCTACTTCAATTCCAATTTTCTCTTCTCTTCTTCGTTCCTTTCCTGTTTTTTCATGGTGTCCTCCTTCTCCTACTACTTCTGCTACTTTTCCTTCCCTTTACTTGTTCTTCTTCCTTCTCCTCTTCCTTTCTTCCTCCTTCTTTCCTTCTCCTCTTTCTCCTTTATTCTTCAGCCATTTTGTTTTTTCCTCTTTATTCTCCTCTTCTCCTCCTTCTCTACCTTTTCTAGTCTTCTCCTTCTTCTGTCTTCTCCTGTCTTTATCGCCTTCTTTCTTCCTTCACCTCCATCTGACATCTCCTTCTTTCTTCTCCTTTGACTCTTTCTCCGACTCCTGCTTCCTCTTCCTCCTTCTGTCACGTTCTTTTTCATCTCTTTCTTCCTCTTCTCCTTGTTTTTCTTCATTCTTTTCTTTTCTTCATCTGTTTGAAGATGCTTCTTTCTTCTTCCATTCTTGCTTCTACATTTATTTGCCTTTTTCCCACAGTCGTTGCTTCTCCTCCTGTCTTCATCTTTCTCCTCTTCCTGTCTTTTTCTCCCTTCTTCTCCTCTGTTCTCTGTCATGTTCTATTTTTCTCATTCTCTATCTTCTGCTTCTTTCTTCTCATCTTTCTCCTCTTTTTATTTGCCTTCTTCCTATCCTTATTCTTTTCTACACTTCCTCTTCCTGTTGTTTCATTCTTTCTCCTCTACCTTCTCCATCATCTTCCTTCTGTTTTTCATTTCTTTCTCCTTCTGTTCCTTATTCTTTCCTTCTCTTCTTTGTTCTTCTCCATTGCCTCCTTTTTTCTTCATGTTCTCTTCTTCCTTCTACTACATTTCTCTCTTCCTCCCTTTCCTCCTTGTCCTCATTCGTTCCTCTTTCTGTTCTTTCTGTCTTGTCTTTTCTTCTTCTTCTTCTCTGCCTTTTTTCTCTACTTTATTCTTTTCTTCTTATCCTTCTCCTTTTTCCCTCCTCCACTCTGTTTGTCCTCCCTCATTCCTTTCTCCTCCTCTGTCACCTTCATCTTCTTTTTGATCTCTTCTTCCTTCTGCTCCTCGTTTTTTTCCTCCTATTCCTCATTCTTTTTGCCATTTCTGTCTTTTTCCTCTCTCCTTCCTTCTGTCGTCTCCTTTGTCCTCCTTCACTGTCTTCTTCACCTCTCCTTTTTCTTCTCCTCTTTCTTCTCCTCCTTTCTTCATTGTCTCCTCCTTCTACTGCTCCCAGTTTTCATCTCGTCCTCCCTTTACTACTTGTTCCTCGTCCTCCTTCTATGCTTCCTCAGTCTCTTCCTCTTTTTCTTCTCCTTCTGTCTTCTTGTCTTTCTTTCACCTTGTCTGACTTGGTTTTCTTCGTTCTTCTTCTCTCTTCCGTTTTTCTCAGCACCTTGTGTTTCTTCCTCCCTCATTCCTTTCACCTCCTCCTTTATACTCTCATTCTTTCTCCTCTTAATTTTTTTCTTCTTTTATCCTGCTCCTTCCATCATCACTTCACCCTCTTTTTCACCATTTGCTTCTCTTTATTGTTCTTCCCTTCTTTTCCCCTTTCCTGTTCTTCTTCCTGTCCTATTACTTTTCCGCCTCTTCCTCCCTTTACTGTCCTTAATCCTCCTTTGTCTCTTCTCATGTCTCTTGGTCATTCTTTACTTCTCCTCCTTCTCATGAAATAAATACCAAGTACGGTAAGTATGGACTTGCAGACTTGACAGTGACATCTTTGAAGTACGAACTCCTGAGGATGGGAAGATGAATCGTGATCATTCTACAATCTGAACAACAATGTGCTTGATGATGTTGCATCTCGGTGGTGGACTTGCCTGTATTTTGTATTATGGTAGGGTTGAATATTAATTTAAAAATATGACCATAAAACCACCTTGAAGCTGAGGAGAAAGCAGCACAACTATGAAGGCAGATCTGGGCAGGAAGAGTCAGGATGTGGAGGAGAAGAACAGAAGGAGCCCTGTTAGCTTGTCTCTTTAAAAACATGCATCTATCATATAATGTATAATTTCTGGCCTGCCAGTGCTGTCAAACAGAATATGCATATCTCTGATGCAAAATGCAATTTTCTGTGTTGCTGCATGTTAGCAGCAAGACTCTGTTAACCCCCTCTGAATATGTAACTTTGCTGCCATCCTTTCCAGATGATTTCTGAAATGGAAACTGCAGATTTGAAAAAAAAAAAAAGACCCCGTCAGTCAAAACGTTCTAGGGCACATGACAACTTATCCAGGAGTGACTGCATTAAGAACGTGAAGTAACTGGAAAATGTCTTTGCTTCACAGCAGCACTTTTTCTGTCTCAGTGGGGAAACTGATCAGATCCTTTATTGCTGGCAGATTTGGTGTTTTTAGTTGACCTAAAAAAGCATCTGAATGCGCTGAACATGAGACTTCAAGGATAAGAGCCAGTTGTCTGCACACATCAAAACCTTTGGAACCAAGCTACAACTTTTCCAAAAACACTTGTCACAAACTGAGCCTGACACTGCACATTTCTCAGCTCTACAGGAGGTAATGAACAGTTTTCCACAGGACAATATTAATACAAAAACAATGAGTTTACCAACTCTCAGCTATTGAAAATGAGATGTTGCTTTTTTCTTCTCCTTTCTCTGTGGACCCTGATGATGCTCCTCATCAACTGGAGCTCATTGAGCTGTATGTGAACTGGTTATCTGTTTTGAATTTGATAGTTGACAGACAACATTTCAGTGTCCATACTAAGTCATGTTTAAAATGAACCTATTACGATATTTATAAGCTTCCTGGAGGTTTTTTCTTTATTTAACTGGGCCCTCCAGATATGAGAAGTATTGATTTTAGGACCTGTTTATGTCTGGGCAACTTACGTTTATTTGCATTCCCATGTGAATAAATGAAAATTGTCATACATAAAACTTATATAAAACAGTGCATTTGCATTTAGGTTTAATGGTTGAAAGAATGTGAGACAGGATGGTTGGCCCTCGGGCATTATCACATTATCAAATGTGATCCAGATTCAGACTGAGATATACAAGAACGACCCAGTAGAGGGAGCATTTAAAGTCTATGAAGACTTTGTATTGTACAAGTCTGGCAAGAACACATGCAGCAGTAAGAGATGTAATGCAAACACGCATTACACTGAATATTGAGTACAGGGTGAACCCTAACTGCATATTGTGCTCAGTGATTGTGTACAGTGTTGCTTGGGACCTCGTGGTTCCCACTTGTGTTTCTTGCGTCCTCTTCCTGTCTCCAGGTGTGTATCAGCATGTTTCAGGCTCTGCTGTGGGTAGACACGCCATCAAGATCCTGGGCTGGGGAGAGGAGGATGGTGTTTCCTACTGGCTCTGTGTCAACTCCTGGAACACTGACTGGGGTGATAATGGTAAGCAGAGACATGTATTTTACTACTTTCAAGTTGCACAAAATAATCACTTTCATTATAAACAGGAGCTCTTCTACACTAAGACAGTGGGATATTAGAATCACTGCAGTATAACACACCACCTGCAGCCTTAAGTGACCACACTGCTGAACCAGCATTTTTCTCACGGTGTCTCAGAAACATAACCTTCATAAAGACTTAGATTGTCTTAGACTGTGACAGGGATTCTCAGATAAAACCTAAGGTAAGACAACAAACCAGCATGTGATAAGGATGTGAAGTATTTTCCATGAACAAGTCTGTGAATATTGTGTACCTTGAAAGCATAACTCTGCTATTGTGTTGCAGTAATTTCTCTTAACCCAGACTGGCTTGCATCCTATTGGAGCACAAGCCTTGCTGGTCTTAATTGACAGTGAATGAATAAATGCCTTTTTCCCACCCCTGTAGATCTGATTTCAAGTTTTGAGGTGCAGTGTCGTTACATCATCACTAGAGGGGGACACACTCCTCTTGTCTCTCATAGAACTGTGACTGCAATTTACTGCTTTTAGTCCCTTTCGAGCTGACTGATGGCTTTGCTGTCAAAAGAAAGCCCCATGTTATGTGTGCAAACGTAAAAAGTCAAGCAGCCTTCACTTCACTCAGGTGGATTTGCAGATGTATTAGCAAAAATAGCAAGAATGTGCCTGCACACAAATCTCCATTGTTGAACGGATGATGTGTCTCTGTGAGAGGACATAAGAAAAGGTTAGACAAATCTTACACAGGAAGATCATTTTCAAAGACACACCTGTGCAATTAATTATATCTCTGCTGCTTTGATGCCAGTTGTCACTGTGTTAGAAGTGATTGAATTGTTTTGAATGAAATAAAAAAAGCAATGAATCTATTTATTTATTTATTTATTTATTAGTTTATTTAATAGGGACAGTGCATATTAATGAACACATGCAACAATAGCAGTGTAAATATGCCAGATTATAGCAGAAATGCTAATTTCCATCTGTAGTCCCCAGGCAGGTGACAGAAAAAGAGAAACACATCACAATACAAACAGAAGAAGAGTTACACTAAAAATGTTCACAGGCCTGGTTTTCCTTAAGCCACTGTTTTAGGTGAAGCTTAAATGTGGCAAGTGTTGGAGTTTCTCTAATAGATGATGGAAGACTATTCCAGTACTTGGTGCCTTTTACAGAGAGCACAGTCTTTGCAAATTTTGTGCGTCTGTATGGCACGTGACAGTCTCCTCGTGCCGTGGCCCTGGTAGCCATCCCACTCACGGTTTTCCTTTTGATGAACTCCTGTAGTGGAGGAGGTGCGAGGCCATTCAAAACTTTGTATACAAAACAAGCATTTTTAAAATTAACAAAATTGTCAAAACTAAGAAAGTTATACTTGTCTAAGACAGTACAATGATGAACTGAAAATGGTTTCATGTCTAGAATTTTTATGGCTTTTTTAAAAAGAGATTCGATCGATTTAAGTGTTGTGCCATCAGCAAGTGACCATGTGGTCATACAGTACTCTATATGAGAAAAAATCATTGAGTGTAAAAACATCTGTGCAGCATATAGAGTCATGAAGGGTCTTACCTGTCTAAAATTTGCAACATTAAAATTAACAGTTTTAGTGAGGCGCTTAATGTGTTTCTTAAATGTCAATGTCGGGTCCAGAGTCAAACCCAGGTATTTGAACTCTTTGACAAGAGTCGGCTCGACTCCATCCAGGAAGACATAGGACCGCTGTAGATTTTTTGGTGTTATACTGAACACCATACAGACCGTTTTCTTAATATTAGGTTGGAGACATGATTCCGTGACCCACCTTTGAACGTGAGTCAGGGCAGTTGTTAAAACTTCAGAGACTTCAGTATGGGTGTTGCCATGGGTGAAAATCACCACATCAGTCTGCGTACAGCTGGACATTGACATTGGAGCACACACTTGGTAAATCATTAATAAATAAACTAAATAAAATTGGACCTAGAACGCTACCTTGGGGGACTCCTGTTTGACAATGCAGGTATGATGATTTGCAACCCGAAATGGAGACGCACTGCTGTCTATTACTAAGGTAGGATTCAAACCAAAGCATGGCCTCATCAGAGAAATTAAAATCAAGTAATTTCTTTAAAAGAATTTCATGGTTCACTGTGTCAAAAGCCTTCTTGAGGTCTAAAAAAACAGCACCCACATAATTATGATCATTTAGAAGGCCCTTGACTTTTTCGATAAAAAGGCAGTTTGCAGATTCTGTTGAATGGTGATTACGAAACCCAAACTGCATTGGGTGCAGATACGTATTAGAATTTAAATGTTTATTCAATTGTTTTGCCACCCATTTCTCAGCAATTTTTGAGATAACAGGAAGCAAACTAATCGGTCTATAATTTTCCATCTCGGTTTTATTTCCTGATTTAAAAATTGGAGTAACCACAGCGGACTTCCAAGCTGAAGGAACAACACTTTGCCTAAAAGATAAGTTTATCAAATGTTTTAAAGGTACAATCAAAACATCTTTATATAATTTTAAAAAGTGCGTGTCTAACCCGTAACTATCTTGTGCCTTTGAATTATTTAGAGAGTTAATAATGTTAAGCACATCTGCATCAGATATTTCTTCAATTTTAAATGCTGTAGAACACAGATTACTTTGATACTTAATATTTTCATTTGGTGCAAACTGTTGAGTTATTTCGTGAACAGAATTTATGAAGTAGGCATTCATTTCATTAGCAACAACAAGAGAATTTTGGACAAGATTGTCATTTATTTTGATCTCGAGATTATTAGTGATATTTTTAGGCTTCTTGCCAGTTAATTTATTAATATTTTTCCAGATCATTTTATTATTTCCTTTTGCCTCTTTTATAATGTTTATGAAAAAGTTTGCTTTAGCCTTACGGATTTTGCTTACTACTTTATTTCTAATTGAAGTAAACAGCTGTCTATCTGTTGTTAAACCAGATTTTAGTGCTTTTTTGAGTAGCATGTCTCTTTCTTTCATTAATTTTATGCATTCTGTATCAATCCAAGGGAGGGCCTTGCTTATTTTATTTGATTTTTTCACTTTCTTCTTAAACTGTGCAGTAATTTTATTAAGTTTTGAATGAAACAGGTCGTGCCCTTTTTCTACATCTTGATGAATGAGAATTTCAGTCCAGTCTGACTCTTTAAGAGCTACTTCAAGATTTTCAATTTGGGTTTTTGGTATAAATTCAAAGTTTTCCTTTATTGCCTGCTCATTGTGGCACCTCATTTTTGACAGCTTTCGGGAAAATAAAATTATATTATGATCAGACATTCCCGTGATTAAATTAAAAGTCTTTGCGATTCTATCGGGGTAATTTGTAAATAATAGGTCTATTCTGGTTGAAGATTTTGAAGTTATTCTTGTAGGTTTATCAACCATTTGTTTGAAGTTGGAATGATCCATGATTTGTTTCAGATTATTTCTATCTTTTTTATCATCCCAATTAATGTTAAAATCACCCATGATTATCACAAAAGAACCAATCTTTGGTTCTTTTGTGTTTTTACTCAATCTCCAACATTTTTTGACTGATTTCAAATCTTACAAGCCTTCCTCGGACACACACACACACACACACACACACACACACACACACACACACACACACACACACACACACACACACACACACACACACACACACACACACACACACACACACACACACACTCAAAGGTTTGGACACACTTTGTCATTTAATGGTTTTTCTTTATTTTCATGACTGTTTACATTGTAGATTCTCACTGAAGGCATCAAAACTATGAATGAACACATATGGAATTATGTACTAAACAACAAAGCATGTTTTATATTTTGGATTCTTCCAAACAGCCACCCATTGCTTTGATCACTGCTTTGCACACTCTTGTCATTCTCTCAATGAATGAACCTGAAATGGTTTTCCAACAGTCTTGAAGGAGTTTCCAGAGATCTGTTATTTTATTTTTTCAGTGGTTTGTTTCATTTTTTGGTTATGTTATTTTTCCAGTTGTTTATTATTTTTTTCCTGGTTATTTATTTTATTTTTCCAATTATTTGTTTTCCTTGCCGGTTGTTTGTTTCATATTGTTATTGTTTAATTTTGGCAATTTTTGGCAGTTTTCCAATTTGTAGGAGCCAAATTGCGATTTGTGTTGATTTTCACCCATTCTTTCTTTTTATTAGTATGTTTATGTGAATGGGAGGAATGGAGAGAGTGTGTGTGTGCAGGTGTGCCCTTGAGGAAGCTGTAGGTGGAGCCTAAGGTGAAGGCTTCAAGACCAGCTGCCACAGCATCTGTCTGGGTGTAGCTGAGGAAGGAAAGAATGTTTTGACCATGCAGCTGCAAGAAGGGACGAGGCCTTCTAAAGACTCTTTCCTTCAAAGCTTTGTTATTTATTTTTCAATTTATCTGTAAATTCATTCAAGCAATAAATGGTCATTGGGAAGAACTGGAGCCACTACTGATCTTTATCTGCATGTGTCAAGACACAAATCCAACTCAGCCATCAGTAAAAGTCAAACAGCAAACCAGAGGAGTTGGCTGAAATTGCTATTACACAATTGTTTATGTCATTTTTCCAGTTGATTATTTTATTTTCTGGTTGTTTATTTTATTTTTCCAGTTGTTTATTTCATTTTCCAGTTGTTTATTTCATTTTCCTGAGTCTTTATTTCCCCCAGGTGTTTATTTTATTGTTCCGGTTGTTTATTTTATTTTTCCAGTTGTTATAAGAAAATGTTCCACCCAACAAGCTTAATGTCATCTCCTCTTCCTTCACTGTTCACCAAACTTTCTTGTGCGCTGTCATTACTCAATACATCCTGTGTATCTTCTTCGAGGCTGGCAAGACCCTGATGTGTTTCTATTAACGTTTCCGTGCTTTTATATTGATAGGCTGGCATCCTACAAAGTATTATGGTAACTTCCTCTGACTACCTACTTTTTTTTCCTTCTTAAAATCTGGCAAACCCCTCCTGTCCAAAGATCCATGTCAAGATGCCACGCGATGGCAGACATCATCTGAAATGTAAAAAAAAAAAATTTAAAAAAGCATTTTAAAGCTAGGATATTACACAAACCCTGGTAATTTCCTTTTTCGTCTCTTTTTTTTTTAGCATATTTCAACGAACCTTGGGAGTTCCGTGTCACTGCCGGGATTTTTTTTTTTTTTTTTTTTTTTTTTTTGGTCATGAAAAGAAACGAACTAAGAAAAAAAAATAATGGTCAAGGTTAAAGTAGAGCCTCTTACTAAGCTTCATTACTAGGTATAGGCTCTTATTTTGAAGGTGAACCCAAACAAACAGATGGTTTGTACATCAATACATGATCGTTCAGAGTCTGATCTTGTTGGAAAAACTTAATTTACTGGTTGTTTAAGATAAATTTGGGCCCCGTATATTTTTTTATACTGGTGGTATATTAATACTGGTGCATATAGGTGGAAAATATCATTTAGAAACAAATAATCTGACCGTATAGATCATACATTTAACTTCATATCAACGTCTGTCACGCACCTGCGCGTGCGTGCGTCATCTTAACGCCATGGAAACAACGATGACGCGCAGCCGAACTCCTATAAAAGACCTGCTGCTCTTTCGACTGTCATTCTGCACTTGGATTTGGAGCTGAGCTGTTAGAGAAACTGGGAGCTGGACTCTGGAGATTTGAAACGCTGGAAAGCATCTGAAGAATGGACCTTGTTGAAGAACAAACTCGGTGGATTAGTGACAGAAGAAGAAGAAAACCGACCCGCTGGACAAACGGATCAGACAGAAGAGCAGCTGCTGTTTGGAGGCCTGACAGACCTGGAGAGTCAGCACACAGGTAAGAAAATAAAAGTGGTGTTTCTGCTGAGCATGACTCCTAAACTGACCTTCAGAAACACCTTGGACGCCATTTCAGGAGAAATTTTAGAATAAATTGTTGAATTTAAAGTTTGTTAAGTAACAGAATGTTTGAGGACCTGTTTGAAAAACTGTTTTGGTGATACAGACGGTTTCTTGGTGTAATTTCCGTATTTATTTTATGTGAAAAGTTGAGGGAAATGTATGGAATGTGCTTTTAATGCTGTAGTCATTTGGGAAAACTGATATTTTGGTTTGAGGACATGGATTTTTCTCGAATTTGGTGTTGAAACTTTTGGAAACAAAATGGCGTCGAGGCCATTTTTCAAAAAATGCTCCAAGTGTTTATTTGTGGAATCCATGGAACGGTCAGCAGAAGTGTTCGGAGAGGCTTTATGACCTCACAGCGTCCAGGCTCAGAGATCGTAGCTGAGTTTAGCTGCTTGTTGAAAATGTTGTTGGACATCGGGTCTTTTTCAGTTCAGAGCTGATCCTGTCTGTGAACGGATGTTACGATGTTGTTTAAAACGCACAGTCAGGTTTGTGTTGTTCTGAACTCAGAGCTGAACTGAACCAGTGTCGGTCTGATGCTCCACCTGTTATTTCATCTCTCCGAGTCAAACCGAGCTGTTCTGCTGTTTTCTTCCATAACCGTGTGAGTAACTGCGTGTTTCCTGCCTCCTGTCCGATGTTTGATTTCCAGTTTGTAAGCTGGAGAATAAGAGGCTGTCACAGTAGCTCCCACTTTTGTGTGCTTATTTCGGATGAGGCCTGTTGCTGACTGCTCATAATGTCAACAAGGTTCAGCGTTATTCTGAGTGGTTTTGTTCACTGCAGCTGATTGACTGTATCAGTGTTTCATAGCTGATGGAGAATGTGGCCTCATAAGCTGACCCTCTCTTCAAACTCTCGGATTCCTAGTTGATTTGTTAAACAGTAATATTCAGATTTCCTAGAATTTAATTGTGGATTTTTCAGAAACATCATTATACCTACAGATAACCCATTTACTGCCGAAAGCTGACTGTGGGTGACATTCTTTCTTTTGACTATTAAATACCTGCAGCTTTATTCAGCATCAGAAACTGTAAGTGCTTCTTCAAACTGATAGTGATGATTGTATTTACACACTTTAACACTGGTTCTGATGGTAAATAATGTTCTTGTTCTGGATGAATCCTGAACTCCATCAGAGATTCCAGGACAGTTTTTATTCAGATAAAGCGTCATTACACTCTAAAGGACTTTTCAGTGTTTTAAATGTCTGACTGCAGCTTTGCTCAGCATCAGAAACGATAAGTGCTTCTTCAAACTGAAAATGACTGCATTGAATGGTCTGGAAAGCCGTGTTTTTCCTGAGACCTTTTCTGGTGGGTTCTTTATTTAACTTTCTGTCCCTGTAGCTGCTCACAGCCATCCAGACTGAAGAATGTTGGCATAATACAAATATGAAAGCACATGGCATCATTTTGGTGGATCAAAACAGACCTCAAATTCATCAGCTTTGGCTTTGAGTCCTCCAAGCTGCTGAAGCAGAGCTATCATGTAGATATTAGGTAAGGGTGGGTTTGAAACATTATGTTGGAACTTGATTTATGTTTTGGTGATCTTTTACTATTTAATGCTATGCAACCAACAATCATTAACATGTGAAACTGTCCAGGAAGTCATTGTGTTTGACTTTTGTTTTCCACCCTCAGGTCTCCTGATGTGATTGTGGACCTTCCCACCTCTGAGACGACAGAAAAGTGGCCTTTGAATGCTGTTCTGTACACGTTTTATAAAATGCACTATTTTTTTTGTTCTTATTCTTTGCCTTGTCTTCTCTTTTATTGTCCTTCTTTCATCATGTTTTCTGCCTTCTTCCTCTCCTACTACTCTTCTTCTTGTCTGTTTTCTAATCCTTCTTCTTCCTCCCTCTCCTCCTTTTTCTCCCCCTCTCGTCATCTCATCCCTTTCCTTCCATTGTTTTGTCCTCCTCTTTCCCCCTTCCTTCTGCTTCTACTGCCTCCAGTTTTTTTCTCCATTTTCTTCTCCTCTTCTGTCTTTTTCCCCTTCCTTTGCCTCCATTCTGCTTTTTCCTTCATGTTCTCTTCCTTTCTCTTAACTACTTTTTCTTCTTCACCTTCTTCTCTCCCTCGTTCCACTCATTATTCTTTCGATTCCTTCTTTACCTCCATCTTCTTTTCCTTCTCCTTCTGTCATCTTCATCATCTCTTCATCCCTCTACTTCTTGTTTTCCTTTATCCTTTTCTCCACCTCCTTCACTTCCTCCTTCTTCCTCCTTTCTTTTTCTTTTTCTCCTCTTCCTATTCTGTCATCTTCTTAGCCTTTTCTCTTCTTCTGTCTTCTTGTCCTTCTTTCTCCTCCCGTCATTTTCCTCTTCTTCTTTCATCTCCTCTTCCCTCCACCCTTGTTCTCCTTCTCCCTTCTCTATTACTCCTCCTTCCATCTTTCTCTTCTTTCTCCTCTTCCTTCAGTCTTTGTCTCCTTCTTTCTCCTCCACTGTTTTTGTTTTTGTTTCTTTGTCATTTTCATTTTTCTCATTCTTTTATTCTCCTCCTCGCTTCATTGTCTCCTTACACAACTTCCTTTACTCCTTGTTCTTGCATTTTCTTTCTGTCCTTCATTCTTTTGTTCTTCTTCTCCTTCTTTTTGTCACTCTTGTCTTCTCCTCGTCCTTCTTTTTCCTCTATTTTCTTCACATTTTACTTCCTGTTCTACTTATTCTTTTTAATTTCTTCCTCTATTACTCCTTGTTCCCCCTCTTTCTACTCTTCCTCACTCTATTGTTTTGTCTCCTCCTTCTCTTGTCTTCCTTCTCCTTCTGTCTTGTCATTTTCTTATCCCATCTTCCTATTTTGTTACTCCTTCTTCCTCTCCTTTTTTCTTCTTCTCTTCCCCTTTCTTCTTGAGTTGTCCTCCTCCTTTCTCTCCTAGTACTGCTTCTTTTCCAACTCTTCCCCTCTTTCCTTGTTGTTCTTTCTCCTTCTCTTCCTCATGCTTTCCTTTTGTCTTTTGTTTTTTCTCCTTCTTTTGGCTTCTTCTTTATTCTCCTTCTGTTTTTCATTTTTTCTCCTCTTACTCCTCTGTCTTCTATTTATTTCTCCTTCTGTCATCTTTTCCTGCTTCTGTCTTCTCATTTTTCCTCCCTGTGCTCCCTCATTCTTTTCTTCTTCTCCTTCTTTTGCTTCCTCCCTTTTCTGTCTTCTTTCTCCTTCTTTGTCTTGTTCTTCTTCATGTCCTTCTTTCTACCTCCTCTGTCTTTTTTATCCTTTCTCCTCCTCCTTTCTCTTCTTCTCCTTCTTTCTCATTTTCCTTCTTTGTCTACTCTGCTCTTCCTCATTCCTCTCTCCTTCTCCTTCTGTCTACTTTTAATTATTCTTGTCTTCCTTGAGTTTTCTTTCTCCTTCTTTTTTCCGTTTCTATTTCTGTTTTTCTTAGTCCTCTCGTCTTTGTTCTTCTACATTTTATTTCCTCTGGCCCTTTCTCTCTCCCTCCTGCTTATCCATCTCTTCCTCACTTTACTCCTTCTGATTCTTCCTCCTCATTCTCTTCTCCTTTTCTACCTTCTTTTTTCTGCTCCCCATTCCGTCTTCTCCTTCTTCCTCCTTTTCTCCTCCTGTCCTCTCATTCTTTCTTCTCCTTTTCATTCTTGTTAATGATCTTCCTGTCTTCTTTTCCTCCCTTGTTTTTCTCCTTCCTGCTCTCTGTTCCCCCTTTTTCTTTGTTCTCCTTCTTTCTCTCCCACTATGTTTTCATCTCTTCATCCCTTTTGCTCGTTGCTTTTCCTTATTCTTCTCTTCTTCCTCTTGTTTTAGATATCTTGTGCTTCCTCCTTCCCAATCTACTCTCCCTCATTCTTATCTCCCCTTCTCTTCATCTCCTCATTCTTTTCTTCTCCTTCTGCCTTTGTCTCATTCATTCTTCTCTGCTCTTCCTCATTCTTCTCTTCTCCTTTTCCTTCTGTCTACGTCTTATTCGTCTCTTCCTCGTTCTTTTCTTCTTCTACTCCTTATTTTTCTCCTTCCTCTTCTCTTGTCCTTTTTCCTTCTCATTCACCGCTTTTTCCTTCATGTTCTCCTCCCCCTCCTAATGCATCTACTACTTTTCCATCTCCTAATCTTCTCTTCTTCTCCTTTGTCCTTCTCCTGTCTTCTTCTTCCTCCTCCTTTTCTGTCTTCCTTTTCCTCCTTTTCATTGTTTTATTGTCCTGTCTTCTACTCCTCCTCTTTTCTTCCTCTTCTCTGTTCTCCTTTCTTCTCCTCTTCCTCATTCTTCTACTCCTGTTTTCTACTTTCCTCTTCTACTCATTCTTCTTCATCTCTTCCTCCCTTTACTCATTGTTCCTCTCCTTCCTTCTTCTCCTTCTGTCCCTCGTTCTTTTAGTCTTGTCTTCTTCTACTCCTTTCATTCTTTTCTTCTGTCTTGTCATCCTTATCCCATCCTTCTATTTTTTCTCCCTCCTTCTCTTCTTCTGTTTTCTCCTTTTCTATCCCTTTTTTCTTCATCCTCTACTCCTGCTAGTTTTCAAACTCTTAATCCCTTTACTCCTTGTTCATCCTCCCTCTCCTTCACTTTCTGTCCTCTCCGTTCTTCTGCTCCTCCTTCTGACTTCTACTTTTCTTCTGTCTTCTCCTTCTGCCTACTAGTTTTTTCCTCCTTCTGCTCCTTGTTCTGTTCTCTCCCTCATTCTTTTATTCTTCTTCTGCTTCTTCTTTCTTCTCCCTTTCATTCTTTCTCATAGTTCTCCTCTATTCTACTACTCTTACATTTTTCTCCTTCCTTCTCTGTTCTCCTGTTTTCTTCTCTCCCCCCTTTATGTTCTACTCTGTTCTCTCCTACTACATTTCCATCTCTTTTCCCTCTGCTCCTTGTATTTCTTCCTCCTCTTCCTCATTCTTTTCATCTCCTCCTTCTTTTCTTCATGTTTTCTTTTCCTCTTCCTTCTATCTTCCTCTTCTACTCCATCTCCCAGTTTTTCTTTCCTCTTTCTGTCTTGTACTTTCTCCTCCTCCTTTGTATTTATCTCCTTTGTCCTCCTTCTCTGTGGCCTTTTTCCTCGTCTTTTTCATCTCTTGCTTCTCTTCCTCCTTCTTCTTATTCTTCTCATCTCCCATTCTCTTCTTCTCCTCATTCCTTCTCCTCCTTGTCTTTTGTCTTCTTTCTCCTCTTCTTGCTTTCTCCTCTGCTTTTCCTTATTCTTTTCTTCTTTTTCTGTCTTGTCATTTTTATCATCCTCCTTCTGTCTTCTTCTATTCTTCCCCTCCTATTTTTCTTTTCCTTTTCTTTTCCTTCTCCCTCCTTTTGCCTTCATGTCCATCTCTTCTTCATTCTACTCATTCTTCTTCCTTTTCTATTCCTATTCTGTCTTTTTCTTTTCCTTCTTTTTCTCGTGTTTTTTTTCTATCTTTGTCTCCTTGCACTGCTCCCTCTTCTCATCTCTTTTTCCCTTTTCTCCTTCCATCTTAATTTTCTCCTCTTCCCTGTCCATTTTTGTTCTCCTCCTTCCTCTTCTATAACTCATTTTTCTTCATCTGTTCCTCCCTTGACTCCTTGCTTCTCTTCATCTTCTTCTCCTGCTCTCCCTCATTCTCTCCTTATGCTTTTCATCTTGCCTTTCTCTTCTCCTAATCCTTGTATTCATTCTTTCCTTCTCCTCCTTTTCTTTTTTTCTCTTACTCAGTCTCACCTTCTGGTTTTCTACCTCATTCTTTTCTATACCCTCCTCCTTTCTCCTACCTTGTCATCTTCTCTTCTTAATCGTCTTTGTCTCCTTACAGTACTCCCTTTTCTCATCCCTTCTTCCCTTTATGCCTTTTTCTTCCGTATTGTTTTTCATTCTTTTCTTTTCCTCCCTGTCATTCTTGTCTTCTCCTCTTGCTTATTGCTTTTCTTCTCTTCCATCTTTTTCTACTTCTCCTTTTTTCTTTGTTTCCCCCCTTCCTCTTCTACTACTCATTCTTCATCATCTATCCTTCTCCTTTGTCCTCCTCCTTTATGTCTACTTCTTTCTCCTTCGTTGTCTTGTCCTTTCTCCATATCCTTCCTTCTACCCTTTCTGTCTCCTTTCTCCTCCTCCTTCTCTGTTGCCTTCTTCCTCTTCTTTTCATCCCTTCCTCCCTGTGCTCCTTGCTCATCTTGCTTCTCTTTCTGCTCTTCCTCTTCCTTCTCCTTTCCTTCAGTCTTGCCATTCTTTTCTCATCCTTTTTCTACTTGTCCCCTCCTATTTTCCTCCTTCCTCTCCTCTTTTTCTTCTTTATTTCTCCTCTGCACCTTTTTTCTTTTCCTCTCCTACTATTTCTATTATTTTTCCATCTCTTCCTCCTTTTACTCCTTGTTCATCTTCTTCCTACTCCTCCTCCTCTTCTCCTTTTCCTCTTCCTCATTCTTGTCCTTTTCTACCTCATTCTTTTCTCCTCTTCCTTTTTCATGTCCTTCTCCTACTTTGTCCTCCTCTTTTTGCTGTTTCCTTCTCTTCCTCCTTTTTTTTGTCTCCTTTTTTCTCCTTCTGTTGTCTTCTTCATCTCTGCATCTCTCTACTCCTTGCTCTTCTTCCTCCTTCCTCATTTTTCTAATTGTCTTTCTTGTAAGAAAAAGGAAAAGATTCTTCTCCGGTCTTCTCCTTCATTCTCCTTTGTCACCTCCTTCCTCTTTCCTTCTCCTCCTCCTCATCTGATTGCTTCTCCTTTATTGTCCTTTTGTCTTTTCTTCCTTCTGTCTCCTCTTTTTTCTTCTTCATTTGATCCTCCTCCTCCTGCATCTTCTCCTTTCTCCTCCTCTATCTCAAACTCCTTGTTTTTCTTTCTCCTCCTCTTTGTCTCATTTCTCCTCACCCTCCTATCTTCTCCTCCCTCCTCTTCCCTTTTCACCTGTTACTTCATCTTTTCCTTGTTCTTCTTCCTTCTTCCTCTCTCCAGCATGCTTTTCTACTCCATCTCTGTCTTTCTGTCCTGTATCTTCTTTTTGCATCTTCTTTCTCCTCCTCCTTGTCTGTGTTGTTCTCCTCTCTCCTCCTATCTTCATTTCATTCTTTCTCTTCCTTCTGTATTTGTCTCCTTCTGTCGTTGTCTCCACTTTGCCGTTCTTCTCTTCTTCCTTTTTCTCCATCTCCTTTTTCTTCTCCATTTACTGCTCCCTTTTCTCATCCCGTCCTCCCTTTCCTCTTTCTTCATCGGATGCCATCTTCTCCTTCTTTTTTCTTAGTTTTTTCCTTCTTCTACTCTTCCTGCTTCTCTTGTCCTTCTGTCTTGTTCTCTTCCTGCTTTCTTGTCCTCCTTTCTCTTGCTACTACTACTTTTTCCTCGTGTTCTCCTCCTTCTTCTACGACTCATTCTTCTCTATTCCTTCCTCCCTCTGCTCCTTGTTCCTCTTCCTCCTTTTTCTCCTTCTACTCTTCCTCATTCTGTCCCTCATTCATTTCATCTCTTCCCTCTTTTTCTCATTCTTTTTTTCTCCTCCTGGTCCCTCTCTGTCTTCTTCTTCTTCTCTTTCTTTCTCCTCTTCCTTCTTTATCTTCTCTTCCTCATTCTCCTCCTGCCTCCTCCTTCTACTTCAATTCCAATTTTCTCCTCTCTTCTCTTCTTCTCTCCTTTGTTCCTTTCCTGTTCCTGTTTTTTCATGGTGTCCTCCTTCTCCTACTACTTCTGCTACTTTTCCTTCCTTTTACTTGTTCTTCTTCCTTCTCCTCTTCCTTTCTTCCTCCTTCTTTCCTTCTCCTCTTTCTCCTTTATTCTTCAGCCATTTTGTTTTTTCCTCTTTATTCTCCTCTTCTCCTCCTTCTCTACCTTTTCTAGTCTTCTCCTTCTTCTGTCTTCTCCTGTCTTTATCGCCTTCTTTCTTCCTTCACCTCCATCTGGCATCTCCTTCTTTCTTCTCCTTTGACTCTTTCTCCGACTCCTGCTTCCTCTTCCTCCTTCTGTCACGTTCTTGTTCTTTTTCATCTTTCTTCCTCTTCTCCTTGTTTTTTCTTCATTCTTTTCTTTTCTTCATCTGTTTGAAGATGCTTCTTTCTTCTTCCATTCTTGCTTCTACATTTATTTGCCTTTTTCCCACAGTCGTTGCTTCTCCTCCTGTCTTCATCTTTCTCCTCTTCCTGTCTTTTTCTCCCTTCTTCTCCTCTGTTCTCTGTCATGTTCTATTTTTCTCGTTCTCTATCTTCTGCTTCTTTCTTCTCATCTTTCTCCTCTTTTTATTTGCCTTCTTCCTATCCTTATTCTTTTCTACACTTCCTCTTCCTGTTGTTTCATTCTTTCTCCTCTACCTTCTCCATCATCTTCCTTCTGTTTTTCATTTCTTTCTCCTTCTGTTCCTTATTCTTTCCTTCTCTTCTTTGTTCTTCTCCATTGCCTCCTTTTTTCTTCATGTTCTCTTCTTCCTTCTACTACATTTCTGTCTCTTCCTCCCTTTCCTCCTTGTCCTCATTCGTTCCTTTCTGTTCTTTCTGTCTTGTCTTTTCTTCTTCTTCTTCTCTGCCTTTTTCTCTACTTTATTCTTTTCTTCTTATCCTTCTCCTTTTTCCCTCCTCCACTCTGTTTGTCCTCCCTCATTCCTTTCTCCTCCTCTGTCACCTTCATCTTCTTTTTGATCTCTTCTTCCTTCTGCTCCTCGTTTTTTTCCTCCTATTCCTCATTCTTTTTGCCATTTCTGTCTTTTTCCTCTCTCCTTCCTTCTGTCGTTGTCTCCTTTGTCCTCCTTCACTGTCTTCTTCACCTCTCCTTTTTCTTCTCCTCCTCCTTTCTTCATTGTCTCCTCCTTCTACTGCTCCCAGTTTTCATCTCGTCCTCCCTTTACTACTTGTTCCTCGTCCTCCTTCTATGCTTCCTCAGTCTCTTCCTCTTTTTCTTCTCCTTCTGTCTTCTTGTCTTTCTTTCACCTTATCTGACTTGGTTTTCTTCGTTCTTCTTCTCTCTTCCGTTTTTCTCAGCACCTTGTGTTTCTTCCTCCCTCATTCCTTTCACCTCCTCCTTTATACCCTCATTCTTTCTCCTCCTTTTAATTTTTTTCTTTTATCCTGCTCCTTCCATCATCACTTCTCCCTCTTTTTCACCATTTGCTTCTCTTTATTGTTCTTCCCTTCTTTTCCCCTTTCCTGTTCTTCTTCCTGTCCTATTACTTTTCCGTCTCTTCCTCCCTTTACTGTCCTTAATCCTCCTTCGTCTCTTCTCATGTCTCTTGGTCATTCTTTACTTCTCCTCCTTCTCATGAAATAAATACCAAGTACGGTAAGTATGGACTTGCAGACTTGACAGTGACATCTTTGAAGTACGAACTCCTGAGGATGGGAAGATGAATCGTGATCATTCGACAATCTGAACATCAATGTGCTTGATGATGTTGCATCTCGGTGGTGGACTTGCCTGTATTTTGTATTATGGTAGGGTTGAATATTACTTTAAAAATATGACCATAAAACCACCTTGAAGCTGAGGAGAAAGCAGCACAACTATGAAGGCAGATCTGGGCAGGAAGAGTCAGGATGTGGAGGAGAAGAACAGAAGGAGCCCTGTTAGCTTGTCTCTTTAAAAACATGCATCTATCATATAATGTATAATTTCTGGCCTGCCAGTGCTGTCAAACAGAATATGCATATCTCTGATGCAAAATGCAATTTTCTGTGTTGCTGCATGTTGGCAGCAAGACTCTGTTAACCCCCTCTGAATATGTAACTTTGCTGCCATCCTTTCCAGATGATTTCTGAAATGGAAACTGCCGATTTAAAAAAAAAAAAAAAAAAAAAAAAAAAAGACCCCGTCAGTCAAAACGTTCTAGGGCACATGACAACTTATCCAGGAGTGACTGCATTAAGAACGTGAAGTAACTGGAAAATGTCTTTGCTTCACAGCAGCACTTTTTCTGTCTCAGTGGGGAAACTGATCAGATCCTTTATTGCTGGCAGATTTGGTGTTTTTAGCTGACCTAAAAAAGCATCTGAATGCGCTGAACATGAGACTTCAAGGATAAGAGCCAGTTGTCTGCACACATCAAAACCTTTGGAACCAAGCTACAACTTTTCCAAAAACACTTGTCACAAACTGAGCCTGACACTGCACATTTCTCAGCTCTACAGGAGGTAATGAACAGTTTTCCACAGGACAATATTAATACAAAAACAATGAGTTTACCGACTCTCAGCTATTGAAAATGAGATGTTGCTTTTTTCTTCTCCTTTCTCTGTGGACCCTGATGATGCTCCTCATCAACTGGAGCTCATTGAGCTGTATGTGAACTGGTTATCTGTTTTGAATTTGATAGTTGACAGAAAACATTTCAGTGTCCATACTAAGTCATGTTTAAAATGAACCTATTACGATATTTATAAGCTTCCTGGAGGCTTTTTCTTTATTTAACTGGGCCCTCCAGATATGAGAAGTATTGATTTTAGGACCTGTTTATGTCTGGGCAACTTGCGTTTATTTGCATTCCCATGTGAATAAATGAAAATTGTCATACATAAAACTTATATAAAACAGTGCATTTGCATTTAGGTTTAATGGTTGAAAGAATGTGAGACAGGATGGTTGGCCCTCGGGCATTATCACATTATCAAATGTGATCCAGATTCAGACTGAGATATACAAGAACGACCCAGTAGAGGGAGCATTTAAAGTCTATGAAGACTTTGTATTGTACAAGTCTGGCAAGAACACATGCAGCAGTAAGAGATGTAATGCAAACACGCATTACACTGAATATTGAGTACAGGGTGAACCCTAATTGCATATTCTGCTCAGTGATACAGTGTGTACAGTGTTGCTTGGGACCTCGTGGTTCCCACTTGTGTTTCTTGCGTCCTCTTCCTGTCTCCAGGTGTGTATCAACACGTTTCAGGCTCTGCTGTGGGTAGACATGCCATCAAGATCCTGGCTGGGGAGAGGAGGATGGTGTTTCCTACTGGCTCTGTGTCAACTCCTGGAACACTGACTGGGGTGATAATGGTAAGCAGAGACATGTATTTTACTACTTTCAAGTTGCACAAAATAATCACTTTCATTATAAACAGGAGCTCTTCTACACTAAGACAGTGGGATATTAGAATCACTGCAGTATAACACACCACCTGCAACCTTAAGTGACCACACTGCTGAACCAGCATTTTTCTCACGGTGTCTCAGAAACATAACCTTCATAAAGACTTAGATTGTCTTAGACTGTGACAGGGATTCTCAGATAAAACCTAAGGTAAGACGACAAACCAGCATGTGATAAGGATGTGAAGTATTTTCCATGAACAAGTCTGTGAATATTGTGTACCTTGAAAGCATAACTCTGCTATTGTGTTGCAGTAATTTCTCTTAACCCAGATTGGCTTGCATCCTATTGGAGCACAAGCCTTGCTGGTCTTAATTGACAGTGAATGAATAAATGCCTTTTTCCCACCCCTGTAGATCTGATTTCAAGTTTTGAGGTGCAGTGTCGTTACATCATCACTAGAGGGGGACACACTCCTCTTGTCTGTCATAGAACTGACTGCAATTTACTGCTTTTAGTCCCTTTAGAGCCGACTGATGGCTTTGCTGTCAAAAGAAAGCCCCATGTTATGTGTGCAAACGTAAAAAGTCAAGCAGCCTTCACTTCACTCAGGTGGATTTGCAGATGTATTAGCAAAAATAGCAAGAATGTGCCTGCACACAAATCTCCATTGTTGAACGGATGATGTGTTTCTGTGAGAGGACATAAGAAAAGGTTAGACAAATCTTACACAGGAAGATCATTTTCAAAGACACACCTGTGCAATTAATTATATCTCTGCTGCTTTGATGCCAGTTGTCACTGTGTTAGAAGTGATTGAATTGTTTTGAATGAAATAAAAAAAGCAATGAATCTTTGGTTCTTTTGTGTTTTTACTCAATCTCCAACATTTTTTGACTGATTTCAAATCTTACAAGCCTTCCCCACACACACACACACACACACACACACACACACACACACACACACACACACACACACACACACACACACACACACACACACACACACACACACACACACACACACACACACACACACACACACACACACACACACACACACACACACACACACACACAGGTTTCTACTCTGATGAGGAAATGGTCTTTGTTTTTGTCCCATTTTGCATGCGATACCTGCCCCATACTAAACATTGATATACACTGTGCAGGAATGGAGAGAGCCACACAGCCTGTTGGTGGACCTTCAGATGCCTCAGATGGTACGATCCTCCATTTCAATCCAGCAGCATGCTCATATTTGTTTCTTAGCATTTATGCCTGGTAAGGCCAAAGGCTGTGGGCATTTATTATTATTTAACTGTTTTTATATTCCATTTACAGACGACTCTGGCCAAGAAGGGACATCTAAAGGTATAACTGAGAATATCATTTGTAAAGTTGTAAGGAAGCATGCATGTATTACCTGTAAGTGACGCAGAAATTAACAGTAGTTAGTAAGACAAGATTACACTAAGATTATGTTTGCTGTTTGTTTGTCAGATGACGAGATGAGAGAACCCAGCAGGAAAATGAAACGACACAATAAACATGGTAAATCTCACACACAGTATATACTGTACTACAGAATCACTTCCATACATGTATGTAAAAAGGTTATGAGGCTGTCAAAGGTACTATAGACTGTAGTTACTGTCTCTCTTTCTTTACCTACTGCGAAATGGAGGTATCACAATATGCCAAGCATTAACAAATTTACAATGTGTAAAGCTACTGCTCTTTGCGCCTTTACAAGCTTCAAAAGGTATTATAATTTATCCCAATAAGATGTAAAGTGCCCTCTGAAAAAATGAAAGCTTTGAAAACCGACACATAGACCATTTTCGTGGTTTGTACATGACATATTTTGTGGTGGAGCCAAACTAGTGGCAGAAAGTGACCATCCAACCACAGTGGAGTTTGACGTGAGAGCCAAATACTTAAAAACATAGGAATACTGATTATCCATACAGTTTTTGCAGTTGTTTGTAAGGTTTACATCAAACAGAAGAACAGGTTGTCCGACTCTAATAAGCTAACTCTGTTAAATTTAGCTTTCCCAACCTATAGCCTGATCCCTGTCTTGGGTTAAGGATAAATAGTGACTGACCTTTATTTAGCTTAACTACTGAAATTTACTGGCCTTTATTTGTAATTCCAGCTTCCTGAGAAGGAGAACTAGTCATATTTAAGGGAATTTAATCTTTATCATGGTCCAACTAGCCTCTGCACTCTGTTCCAGCACTGCTCCATTTACTCTGGCATTAAGCCATTGTCAGAGTTTTGACTTCTAAAAGGTTTTCAGGTTAAGAGCGCCACAGAAAGTAACAAAATTCATTTTTCCAAAATGCATTTCATCTTTCCTGTATGTATTTCAGCAAATCACAATGCATTTATTGGTCATATATCTTGAAAAGGACTGAATATTCTAAAATGCTCCTACGTTGCAGCTGATTTGAAAGGGAGAAACGTGTTTCACTTCTGGTCCTAATGTGTTTAAGGCACTGGTAGGGTTTTATTCTGAAATTTGAATTGTGGACAATGCCATTTGGCTTAAACAGATTGATGTTGCTGTTGATCTTCCTAAAACTAGGTTTTGGCTAGAGTAAATATTTATGTGCTTTAAGTGTTTGACACAAGGATGTCGGGAAGACAAGCATTATATCTCATTATTAATCTTTTAGTACATAAATTAAAAAGGCCTCCTACATCTGTCTTGTTTTGATTTGTGACAAGTTATTGAAAGTGTAGAAAAAAGCATTGCATTTATCCTTCCAATTTTAAGGGTTCTTTTAAGTCAAACAATTAAACTAAGTAAAAAAATAATTTAGAGCCACTTAATTATCTTGTATGGTAATTTGTACAAAAATTTCTTAGTGGCTCTAACATACAGAATGAGGCTGAAGCACCATAAACCTGCAATCACCCTTTACAAATTTTGCCAATAGATACAAGGGGATACAAGATTACATAGAGAGTGTATTTCCTTTACATATTGCATGTTGAAGATTTTGTAGCTACATAAAAAATGTAAAGAAAATGCATGAATTGGTTAAACATTTAACCTCTGCATTTTCATAGCAGCTGAAGTGGATGATCCCAGGAGGAAACAAAAACAACAATGGTCACCAACCGAAGTAGCAGCTGTGATGAGACACTTTAGAAACCATATCAAGAAGGGTAAACTAGCAACGATGATTGAATGCCAGCAGTGCAAGACAGCTGAGCATCCTGCTCTTACTAGTTGAACTGTGCAAAACATAAGAGACTTTGTAAGAAACCGTGGTGTGTCCCTAAAAAAGAAAAATAATGTATAGTCACCATGTGTGTATGTAGCTTGTGGAAAAACAGCTGAGCTGTGATAGTTTGTTAACAGGTTTCAGTAAGCATTCAGATTATTTGTGGTCACAAGCAAATGTTACATTTCAGTTGATGATCAGTACTGTAGAATGAAAGCCAGTATGTTAATAGCCACCATTTATTTCTATTGATGGCACTGTTTTTGTTTTGTTAGGTTGTAACAAAGAAAAAAATACAAAACTGAATAATCAAACTTTTTTCCTCCTTCATTGTCTCTGCCTGATATAGATTATTTACTGGCTGTCCATTACAATCTGCGCTTTAAATGGATGAAAGCCATTTCATATAAAAAGTGTTTTAAAATGTCCAAATTGTGCTCACCAATTAGGTAAGTCTTAATACTTTAGATAACTGTTGAGTTAAACTATTTGTCCTCATTAACTGGGTGTGCCCCTTAATTCACATTGCCTCCATGTTTGTGTATGTGTTAAGCTAAGTCCCACTAAGTTGTTTGACCCCTCAATACACTTCAGTGACGTGTGTATGTGTGTGTATCAACTGTCCTTATAAATTGAGCCAGTCCTCATAATGTAAATATTTTTCATAGGCGTGGTTTATTCACCTAATTAAGCATGTCCTTACAAAGATGCAAAATGTCAGGTTGAAAAATCTAGAATTGTTTTGTGTGTATTTTACTTTTGAAGTGAGATTTGTGTAGTACTGCTCAAAATAGATTTTTTGGCATCACTCACATCCTTGGGAAACAAGCGGAAAGGGGTGCCAGCCTAATACACCAAAAAACCTGTTTCGCCCCAACTGTCCTTACAGTTCACAATAACCTGTATGTGTGTAGCTAAGTATTTTCTGAGCAAGACACAAGCAAGTCTCCTAAAACTGTGAGATGTAATAGTTAAAATGCATTAAGATGTTCCAAATGTTGTCTCAGCAGTAGAACTGAAGCTAGGTGTTGATGATAAATAATATTCTGACCCCTAAAAGGCATTAAAGTATTTAACTGCCATTCAACCCTACTGCAGTGCAAGTAATAAGCAGATTCTCATTTGTTTGACCCACTGTTATATCTACCTTGAACTTCAGTGACTAAAACCAACCACTTGTTTTACAGTATAATCTTAATCTCTGATGAAGAAGGCACAAACACGCCTCTACTTCCTCAGCAAACTGAGGATAGCACGAGTCCCACCCCCGTCATGTGCTCCTTCTACCAGGGCACCAATTAGAGTGTCCCCACTGACTGCCTCACTGTTTAGGATGGAGGATGCACTGCCTCCTGCTGAAAGACCCTGCAACACATGATGAATGCAGCCAGCAAGATCATCGGTCTCCAGTCCTCAGACGTTTTCAACACCCGCCTCATCCGCCGACCCATCAGCGTTGCCGGTGACACATCTCACTCTTCACACTCCCTATTCAGTCTACTGCCTTCAGGAGAAAGGTACCGGAGAATTCAGACCCACTCCACCAGACTGTTGAACAGCTTCATCCACCAGGCTGTCAGGAAGCTGAACTCTGCTCACTACCTTCCCCCATCTGTCCCCTGCCCCTGGACTGTAACATGTCCATTTTGCACATACAGACTCGTAGATTCACTGTTTGTACATTATGTCACAATCTGCAATCTGTCTTCACTTACTGAACCATTGCACTACTGTACATCGCTGCTACCATATTTGCACTACCATCACCTCAATAAGCTCTCACTGTTTTGCACTACCACCACTGTACATAGGTTGATTGTTAAATATTTTATTTTACTTTATTATATACTAACACAAAGGTAAGACAGAAATGTATTTTGGTTCCCCTGTATGTCCTGGATATATAGAGAAATTGACAATAAAAATCTTCTATTCTATTCTATTCGTGTCATGACCCTGTCAGTTGTCCAGCTATTATCCAAACTTCACATAGGCCTGAAAACAATTTATTTTTTTATATATATATATATATATATATATATATATATATATATATATATATATCTAATAACACTGTGCTGGCATATTGTGATACCTCCATTTCGCAGTAGGTAAAGAAAGAGAGACAGTAACTACAGTCTATAGTACCTTTGACAGCCTCATAACCTTTTTACATACATGTATGGAAGTGATTCTGTAGTACAGTATATACTGTTTGTGAAATTTACCATGTTTATTGTGTCGTTTCATTTTCCTGCTGGGTTCTCTCATCTCGTTATCTGAAAAACAAACAGCAAACATAATCTTAGTGTAATCTTGTCTTACTAACTACTGTTAATTTCTGCGTCACTTACAGGTAATACATGCATGCTTCCTTACAACTTTACAAATGATATTCTCAGTTATACCTTTAGATGTCCCTTCTTGGCCAGAGTCGTCTGTAAATGGAATATAAAAACAGTTAAATAATAATAAATGCCCACAGTCTTTGGCCTTACCAGGCATAAATGCTAAGAAACAAATATGAGCATGCTGCTGGATTGAAATGGAGGATCGTACCATCTGAGGCATCTGAAGGTCCACCAACAGGCTGTGTGGCTCTCTCCATTCCTGCACAGTGTATATCAATGTTTTAATATATGACGTGTAGTTTTTGCAGGTGAGTACTCAGAGTATTGTACAAACAGAAAAATAACCATTTTCCCAGGGTCTCAACTGTGTAGAATTTTGTAGTGGATCATATTGTGCCTTCAATAAGTATAATCAAGAAATACAATATGTCATTTTTGCCACATTTAGCCTCATTTACCTATAGCTGTCTGTGGATCTTGTGTCGGGGGCTGGTCACCTTCCTCAGCTTCACTCTCTCCACTTTCTTCAGAATCACTGAACTCAATGTGCTCTAACAAAAATTGACCAAAGAATACATTAAAATTTTAGGTAAAACTGTATTATGAACAATGTTGAATGTTTAGCTTAATGAACAGGAAGTTGTTAATGTTATGTGGTCACTAAAGATGTAATATTTAACTCAGTAATGTTTTGCTAAATATCCTCGATGTTTCCAATTTACAAAACCTACAAAATATATCAAATGTCACTTTAAACCTAACTTTTCACAGTAATACCTTCAATTTCAATCTCTTCGAGAGTTTTCCCCTGAAGATTTGCAATGGACCCTTTCTCCATGGTAAGCAGGAGTTTTGATATTTTAGCCAGCTGGGTTGTAGCCTCTGGAAGTCGGTAGTATTCTCGATGAACTCGAATGTCATGTCCAAGGAAGTCTGCAACTTGGTCCAATTTGTGGTTTTTGAGGTTCAGGACTTGCGACAAAGTTGCAATATGCTTACGCAACTGTGTTGACCTGAGGAGTTCAGGGTTCTGAGCACCACATTCATTTGCATAATTCCTTAAACAGTCCTGTCCTCTGTATGGAGTCAAACAGTGTGGCCTTGCAAACAAAAAAATGTTCTCCTCTGGAACCCCACATTCTTTCCTTTTGTTAATGAGGAGTGTCAATGACTCAACCATGTCCGGTGAAAGCAACACAGCAACTTTTCGCCCTCTTTTACCTCTAATTTCCACTCTGCTGAAATGCTCACAGAGTTTCTGTTCAAACTTTGTGAGGCCAACAGCAACATCCGTATGTAGGGGAGCTGTGTCCCTCTCAAGGAAGCTTGTAAGTTTCATTTTTGCTACTTCACCTCCACGTCTTCGGTTGAAGAGAATGACTTTTGCCAAAGTTGCTCTGGAGAGCTCCCCATAAACTTGTGATGATGGTCTTGTGCCTAGCCTCTGAGATGCTATATCCGCTGTGTTTTCAAGATGTCGATGCAAACGTTGGACATCTTCAGTGAAAGGCAAGGTAGATGGCTTGTTGAAATGAGCCTCATTCAATGTGGTCAAAGCAGCGTGTGAGACAAGTTCAGACCACTTTGATGTATACAGTTTCATAAAAGTCTGGGTTTCTCAGCTCATTGTCTCCTGCAATTAGAGCTCTGCAGTGTATCATTTCACATATTTTCTGCAGTGAGTGACCCAACTTCAGTGCAAGGCTTGGAGTTTTGTAGTAATGCTTTTCTTCATCAAACCCCGAAACGTTCTTAACAGCTTGGATAACCGAGTGAAAATTTGCAGGTCTTACAGCATCTTCAAGGTTATATATTGAAAATTCTTTTCTCAGTGTCAGTAGAAGTCTACCAACTTCACGAAGTTTCTGCCTAATATATTCATATTTGGTGGAATCTTGACCATGTTTGTTGAAAAAGGACTGGGCAAGCTGAAGAATGCAGAAATCACTGCGCACAGCAGCAGAAATTTCATCATCTCTCATGACAGTTATCAACTTCCAAACACCTTGGGATATATGTTGATGCAGGGTTGACTCCAACATTGTGGCCAAAGAAAGGATTCTTCTTCTTCCTGGCTCTTCATTGGCTTCCACTATTTTTGAGGGACATTTTCGAACATGCCGCCAAAGATCCCTTCGAAGATACATGGCTGGCAGTGCATGCAGTGCACATACTCTTTAACATCATACTTCTTCTTAGGTTTGCGCTTAATTTTTAGTGATCCAGTCCCACTTGATATAACATCTTGATTGTGTTTATAGTTCCCTTTGTTTCTTATTTTCTCCAGCATTTTCTTTCGTTCTTTTGAGTGTTTTGGGAGAGCTAAAGCTTGAGCAACTTCAGCATTTGTTTTCTCATGGGTTGTTAAGTGACGGGTAATTTTTGACTGAGGTATCCCACAGATGTAGCAGTAGTTTTTCTTACTTTCTGAAGAGGATATCGTTGAAGATTGTACACAATGATCTTCCCCCTTTTCTGTAGTATTGCTTTTCTGAATGTCATCTTGAACATTTCCTGTTTCTTGTATTGGCCTGGCTTCCTCACTGATTTCCTGAAGCTGCTCTGTACAGTCTGTAGGGCACAGCTCTTTATCTAAGAGTTTTTCTGGGCAGTCTTGGCTTTCTAGAATTTCTGGGTCAAGGGTGGAGCAGGAGAGTTCAACATATGGTTTGTTGGGAAAACCAAGAAGAGATCGTGATAAACTCTTGTCTGAGTCATCTGAATAACTAACAGACTCTGGTACATATTCTTCCTCTGAGACTTCTTCACTGGAAGATGAACTAGGTTCTTCAGACACCTGATATTCAAAAAAATATATAATTACTACATGGAGCTTTTTAAACACAAATATTTAAGAGAATGTTCTCCTGAACACTTACCAGGCATCCAAACTTTTTCTCATAACATGATTTGTGCCAGAAGCAGGAACAAACTAGATAGATTACAATTTTAATTGGTTTTATGGTTGTTTCAACACTGTACATTATAATCGAAGTTGAAGAATAAAATTGTGTTTTTTGAAAATCCAGAAAATTGACATTGTGCTACCAAAAGACATTTGTTGTACTTAAATAATGACAATAATGAAAAAAGGTAAATGTACATCCTCTTAATGAAAATGTAACACTTACCTTTGCACTGAAGACCAACCATTTTAGAGCAGTGAATGGTCCACTACAGAAGGTGCATTTCTCAAGACTTGATACTACGGCAGAAACCAAGTCATGTTTACAGATCTGTGGACAGCAACAAAAACAAAAAAAGAACAGCTGCAATTAGATTAGATCACAGAATTGAAGGTACTTATTTAAACAGCAATGATGAATAATTCTTGCTTCCACTTTAAGAGTTGGGCTTGGCAATATGTATTTTCAAGTAAAATCATGAAATGTGAAAAGTATCCTAAGCTGTTAGAAATCTTTATATGAAGGACAGAGTGTATACACTGTCCTGAGTATTCAGTGTACCTGACCAGTACAGTCACTGTGAAGACTGTGTCTCTATGGTATTTAATACTGACATGCAGAGAATACAGTTTGTTATTGAAAAAATAATGCAGTACCAACAATCAATAAAAATCACCTGTTCATCTTGTCTGAGGCAGTCTGATGTCATGGCCACAGCAGAATTTTGGCAATCTGCCTCCGTTGAAGTCTTGAGAAGAAAAAAGAAAGAACACAGGACAAAACAATCAGCGCTTCAGATGAAAAATAATAACAATAATCACATGTAGTCACTTAACAAATCAATTATATATGCACAACAACACACACTGAACCATGACTATATGATAACATAACAAATGTATTCAGCCTTTCACTAAGAAAAAGAGGTCAATTCTTACTGCTGTGTCGATTTGACTCTTCTGATATTCTCCACATTCATACAGTGTTCTCGGCGTAAACAGTTCTATGTTTGTTGTATGTTTGGATCACTCTGTTTAACATGACTAATTCTTAAGAAGTGCAGCATGTACTGGATGTAGCCCTCCTTAGATACAATGTTAGCTGGTATAGTCCTCATCTAGATTTGACTTTAAAATCTGACCTCATAACCAAGCTAGTAGGGGAGGACAACACTGCCTAGAACAAGGTGCTCTGGTAATGAATTTACCTGTTCAGTGTTTTCACAGGAAGAATCAGATGTTAAGGTCCCAGCAGCATGATTAAGAACTGTGGCACCTGAAACCTTGTGACAAGAAGAGGAAAAAAAATTAAAACAATTTTAGCACCAAGGGTTGCACTTTGTGGTATGTATGTATGAGTTTACAACACAATTATGAACTGGTGGAATGGTCACTGATGATGATGACACTGCAGGACACTTTTACCACATTAAAAATTGTTAGTCACAGGTAGAAAAAAAACAATTAACACTAACAACACGTACTGAGTATTCAGTGTACCTGACCAGTATAGTTACTGTGAGGACTGTGTGTCTACAATATTTAGCTATACAAAACATACAAACCCACATCAGTAATCTTACTATGAAGGACAGAGTGGATACACTGTCCTAAGTATTCAGTGTACCTGACCAATACAGTCACTGTGAAGACTGTGTCTCTATGGTATTTAATACTGACATGCAGAGAATACAGTTTGTTATTGAAAAAATAATGCAGTACCAACAATCAATAAAAATCACCTGTTCATCTTGTCTGAGGCAGTCTGATGTCATGGCCACAGCAGAATTTTGGCAATCTGCCTCCGTTGAAGTCTTGAGAAGAAAAAAGAAAAAACACAGGACAAAACAATCAGCGCTTCAGATGAAAAATAATAACAATAACAATAACATGTAGTCACTTAACAAATCAATAATATATGCACAACAACACACACTGAATCATGACTATATGACAACGTAACAAATGTATTCAGCCTTTCACTAAGAAGAAGAGGTCAATTCTTACTGCTGTGTCGATTTGACTCTTCAGATATTCTCCACATTCATACAGTGTTCTCGGCATACACAGTTCTATGTTTGTTGTATGTTTGGATCACTCTGTTTAACATGACTAATTCTAAAGAAGTGCAGCATGTACTGGATGTAGCCCTCCTTAGATACAATGTTAGCTGGGATAGTCCTCATCTAGATTTGACTTTAAAATCTGACCTCATAACCAAGCTAGTAGGGGAGGACAACACTGCCTAGAACAAGGTGCTCTGGTAATGAATTTAACTGTTCAGTGTTTTCACAGGAAGAATCAGATGTCAAGGTCATCATTATGTGTTTAAAATGACTAAAAACACCCGAGTATTAAATTTACCAGTATCGCTCCTCTATTACAAAAAATCCTTCATCATAATCAGCATTTACCATCTGTGTTGCATCGTCTGCTCTGAGGTTGACCAAAACCTCAGAGCAGAACCGCTCCTTCTCTGGGCTAGACTGTGAAAATAATACAAGGAAAAATTAGTCTTGCTTGAACACACTTCTTTGCTGGTACAGTAATTGTGTGTTTAGCAGTATACATCATAACAAGATTATGCAAAAAGAAAACGTTCCACTGCTGGTCAATAATTTTTTACATTGTACTGTACATTATCTAATGTGTATATTTTCATCATTCTCTAAATTGTGCAAAGGTATAAAAAGACTGATCATGAAAATTATTCATGGCATGCTTAATTGTACTGTGTAAATCCAAAACAGTGAAATTCTGGTAGATTCCATCTATACCTTTAACCTCCAAGGCCAGTCAGAGTCTCCATAGTTGTACGTTATCTCTTCTCCTGGTTTGATATCCTTCAGTGCGAACAAACAGAGATGCGGTATTCCAGTGACTGCGATTGTTTTCATTTTACTGTTTGGACTGATGTGGTCATCGTTCACCAGTCTCCCAAGGGAGTTATCTTCTTTGGCTGCATCAATGCTGAAATAGCAAAAATTATGATGAGTTAAGGTTTTATACTATGACAGTAATTAAACATATATGAACAAATTTATAAGTGTGGACCTTTACTAAGCTGAGGCTATTTTTCTAAGGGGGAAATAAAATGTTAAGAGATACTATATTTACCATAATTTTTTTCCATCATGGCGAAATTCAAACATGAACACTTTGAGGGCGTCATGGTACAGTCTAAGGCGGTTTTCATGTTCTTTTTTGCTTATTATTTCTCCACGATACTCTATGAGGAACTCTCCTTTCTGAAAGTAGCGCCTGCTGAACACTCCTCGACCTCAGGAGATTGTCAGAAAAAGTTAAGATTAACACAATAATTAAAAATCTAATTTTGCAGACAATCCTGAATATCTTAACTCACCTTTGTATGAATTAATAAACTGCACTTCAAATCCATCCTTGTCTTTACCCAGGGATGCAAAATATTTTGCTTCTTCTTTTGGTTTTATTTTTGCCCTTTGCGGCCTCATGGCCATTTCTGTTTTGTCATGCAGTCAAATGATAATGCCTGTAGGAATGATAAACAGAAACACATAAAGTGAAATAGTCTGGTTTAACTTTCATTACACTAGTAATATCACTATCAACAGACCACTGTACAGCTGTCTTTTGTCATGGATTACTTTTTCATTTTAATGTACCAATACAGCCCAGTGAAAAAAATCCCAGACACTTTTTCTACTTTTACTTAAACTGTGCCAAATAGCATATTTACTTACACACTGTGCAGCTAAGTTTCATTAAATGGCAAATCTGCAGAGTGCATTAACATAACATTAACTTACTATAATTTCAATTGCTCACAAAGATAACTTTTCATTAAAAGAACGCTTAAAGAAAAAAAAACAGTTCGGTAGGTAAATGCAAACATGCAGACTTAACCTAAGCTAGGCTAACTAACATTAAAGTTAGCTTCACATGCGTAGCGTTGCATTTAAAGCTAATGCTAATTAACGTTAGCGCCACATGCTAACGCTAATTAACGTTAGCACCACATGTAGCGTTGCATGCAGCGCTAACGTTTATTGGCCCGAAAAATAGTGCAGGACTGCACACTGTGAATGACACTCACGCTTTAAACTAACAATATAAAAATATACTCGGTCACACTAATTTTTGGACTCCACATATGGTGGTTAGTTTCAGGCCTTACCTCTTGCGTCCACACCTGCAGGCATTCAAAAGAGACGTGTTCCTGCAGACGGTGAAAGTCAGGAAGCATTAGGTGTCACAGGGCCACAACAACGACGGTGATTGGCTGAAGAGAAGTCAACCTCAGGAAGCGCATTTTCTATTTTATTTATTATGTCAAGCAAATGTGTGTATGTTAAAGTAACGCCATTTTCATTTCTATATTTAAAAGAAAATATAAAATATTACTTCTTAAATAAATATCAACATATAATACGTGCTTTCCCTGACATATTCATCAGAAATTATTCAAAATAACGATTAAAAATAGCCGAATAACAATCTTAAAAAATGTTTTAAAAAATTAAATAAAAATTTTAAAAAAGAGATGGCAAAAAAATCATACATTATTTGTATTCACTTACTTCTTATGGAGCAGGCAAGTAGGCAATTGCATATAGCCAGCTCATAAAAAAATGCAGCACTCAACACCATTTTCCAAACACTGACTGTTTTGTGCAACTATTCGAAGCACATCTGTCTTATAGGTCTCTTTACTGGTCATATTTGTCTCTTTTTTTAATCACAGAACTTTGTCTAGAGGAGGCGCAATGCTGCAGTGGTTAGCACTGCTGCCTAACACTAAGAAGTTTCCTGGTTCGCGACCTCTTGGGGCTGGGACCTTTCTGTGTGGAGTCTGCATGTTCTCCCGGTGCCCTGTGGGTTCTTTCCTGATATTCCAGTTTTTTCCCACTAACCAAAGACATGCTTGTTAGGTTAATTGATAATGATCAGGGTGTCCCCTTGCCTCACACCTAATATCAGCTTGGATAGGCTCCAGCACCCCTGTGACCCTTCATGGATAAGCGGTATAATGAATGGATGAATGGTGTTTGTCTATCTGGCTCCTCGTGACAGCAGAGTGGGTCTTGGTTCCTGCAGATCACACTGACCTGTTTGTGTTTATGTTGAGGCTGTGTTTGTCCTATCATCTGATTGCTGTTGTCTCTTTTGATCTACTTTATTTCATATAATTCTTTACTTGAATGAGGTCGACTGTAGAAAAAAAAATTGCCATTTGGGGATTAATAAAGCATTCTGAATCTCGATCTTTTCTGGTCATATCTGTCTTTTTAGTGGTCATACACACATGGACAAAATTGTTGGTACCCTTCTGTTTAAGACAGAAAAACCTGAAATAACTTGAAACTAAGTAATAACAAATAATTATTTCCTGAAAATTAACAAATAAAAAAAATCAGACATTGCTTTTGAATTGTGGTTAAACTGAATAATTAAAAAAAAAATTTCGTCCATGAAACTGGCCTGGACAAAAATATGGTACCCTTGATTTAGCGTTTTATTTGTTTGTTTGCTCCAACTGTCTCAGATTTGAAGGTGCCTTCTCGAGACTCCATGTTTCAGCTCTTTCCACAGATGTTCAATAGGATTTTGATCAGGGCTCATAGAAGGCCACTACAGAACAGTCCAATGTTTTGTTCTTAACCGTTCTTTTGTGTGTTTAGTTGTGTGTTTTGGGTCATTATCCTGTTGGAGGACCCATGACCTGCGACTGAGACCAAGCTTTATGAAACTGGGCACCACGTTTCCCTCCAGAATGCCTTGATAATCTTGAGATTTCATTGAACCCTGCACAGATTCATATGCAGCAAAGCAGCCCCAGAACATGACAGAGCCTCCTCCATGTTTTACTGTTGGTGCAGTGCTCTTTACTTTGTATGCTTAATTTTTGCATCTGTGAACATAGACTTAATGTGACTTGTCAGAAAGCTCCAGCTTTGTTTCCTCTGTCCAATGGACATTCTCAGAGAAGCTCTGCGGCCTATCAATATGCATTTGCGAAAATTCCAGTCTCGTTTTTTTATGATTTGCTCTCAACCGCAAACTCATCCATGGTCATCACTATGGCTCAAACAGTGATGGATGGTACAATCAGACACTGACATACCTTGAACTTGGAGTTCACTTCTAATCTCTTTGGAAGTTGTTCTGGGCTCTTTGATGACCATTCATATCATGTGTCTCTTCAATTTGTCATCATCTCTTGCAGCCACTTCCAGAGAGGTTTGCTACAATCCTGTGGACCTTAAATTTCTGAATATTTGTAGCTGTTGTCACAGAAACATGAGGCTGCTTGGAGATGTTCTTAACCTTTAAATCAAGCTTGTTCATCATTTTCTTTCTAATGTCCTGAGATAACTCTTTCTTCAGCTTTCTGTTGTTCATGTTCAGAGTGATACGCACCATGACACCAGTACAGTGACAGCATAGTAACTGCTTTTCACCCTTTAAATAGGCAGACTGACTGGTTACCAGTTTTTAACGGAGGGGCAACAACACTTGGGCATCTGTTCCGGATGCATCCTGGACGGCTCGATAGGGAGGTGTTTTGGGCATGTCCCACCAGGAGGAGGCCTCAGGGCAGACCCAGGACACGCTGGAGGGACTATGTCTCTCGGCTGGCCTGGGAACGCCTTGGGGTCCCACCAGAAGAGCTGGAGGAGGTACATGGGGTGAGGGAAGTCTAGGCCTCTTTTCTTAGACTGCTGCCTCCGTGACCCGGCCCCGGATAAGTGGCAGACAATGGATGGATGGATGGATGGATGGATGGATGGATGGATGGATGGATGGATGGATGGCGACACGCTGGTCATTTGTGTCTGTTTACTGATCATATCTGTCTTTTTACTAGTCATATCTGTCTCTGTACTGGTCATATATTTCTCTTTACTGGTCACATATGTCTCTTTACTGGTCAAATATGTCTCTTTACTGATAATATATGTCTATTTACTGGTCGTATCTGTCCCTTTACTGGTCATATTTGCCTCTTTACTGGTCATATCTGTCTCTTTACTTGTCATGGCTGTCTCTTTACTGATCATATCTGTCTCTTTACTGGTCACATCTGTCTCTGTACTGGTCATATATTTCTCTTTACTGGTCACATATGTCTCTTTACTGGTCAAATATGTCTCTTTACTGATAATATATGTCTATTTACTGGTCATATCTGTCTCTTTACTTGTCATAACTGTCTCTTTACTGGTCATATCTGCCTCTTTACTGATCATATCTGTCTCTTTACTGGTCAGATCTGCCTCTTTACCGGTCATATCTTTCTCTTTACTGGTCATATGTTTCTCTGCACTGGTCACATCTGTCTCTTTTCTTTTCATATCTGTCTCTGTACTGGTTATATCTGTGTCTTTCCTGGTCATAGCTGTCTCTTTAATTGTCATATCTTGCTGTTTTTCTGTCTGTCTACCAGTAAAAGTGGTAGCTACTTTATGACAGCATAGTTTTCTGGGTTATGAGGTGACCGCATGGTGTAATTCGAGAATACACAGCTTTTCTGACAAAATCCGCAATTATGGGGACCTTCCGCCTGTCAACCAATCAGAAGCCCTGAAATATACACTGTAGGAATAATTCATGAGCAGATGCAATACCAGGACCTGTCTACAGGGGCGCTATGTTGATACACAAATTATACACAAATTCAGGTCAGTGTGAATTGTTGAGACTTTTGGAGAAATGTTGGATTCCTGCCTTCTAGACCTAAAGAAACCCTTCTGCATTGTCAGAATTATGAGGACAACGACCCTGTCCTCATAATTCAAAATGTCCTCATAGTGTGGCGTGTATTCATGCAAAATATTCTCATAATACACAATAGCACACACACACACACACACACACACACACACACACACTCAAAGGTTTGGACACACTTTGTCATTTAATGGTTTTTCTTTATTTTCATGACTGTTTACATTGTAGATTCTCACTGAAGGCATGAAAACTATGAACACATATGGAATTATGTACTAAACAACAAAGCATGTTTTATATTTTGGATTCTTCCAAACAGCCACCCATTGCTTTGATTACTGTTTTGCACACTCTTGTCATTCTCTCAATGAATGAACCTGAAATGGTTTTCCAACAGTCTTGAAGGAGTTTCCAGAGATCTATTATTTTATTTTTTCAGTGGTTTATTTCATTTTTTGGTTATGTTATTTTTCCAGTTGTTTATTTTTTTCCTGGTTATTTATTTTATTTTTCCAATTATTTGTTTTCCTTGCTGGTTGTTTGTTTCATATTCTAATTGTTTAATTTTGGCAGTTTTTGGCAGTTTTCCAATTTGTAGGAGCCAAATTGCGATTTGTGTTGATTTTCACACATTCTTTCTTTTTATTAGTATGCTTATGTGATGGGAGGAATGGAGAGAGAGTGTGTGTGCAGGTGTGCCCTTGAGGAAGCTGTAGGTGGAGCCTAAGGTAAAGGCTTCAAGACCAGCTGCCACAGCATCTGTCTGGGTGTGGCTGAGGAAGGAAAAAGTTTTTTGACCATGCAGCTGCAAGAAGGAACAAGGCCTTCTAAAGACTCTTTCCTTCAAATCTTTTGTAACCGGGGTGAAAACTGAGGTTGAAAAACATTTTTCCACTCGATTTTAGTTTTTCCCACATTTTCCCTGCCCCTGAATGCCTCATGACATGTGACCAGGTCACATGACAGCAATCATCCAATCGGTGACTTCTCTAGCCCTATATAAGCTGCTCTGACTCCACTCTCCTCAGTTGTGTGGGAGAGGAGCCAGAGACAGCAGCTGCTCAGGTCATTTCCAACATATTGACTTTTCAAGCCTATCCATTTGCACAATTTTAAAACTACTGTTTCGTAACTTTTTGTAGAATCCAGACCTGTACTTTTGTGTTGGGACTCTACCTTGTTTTGTGCTTTGTGATCATAAGGAACTGGTGAGTTTGAATCTTAACAATTTTTGCTTGTTAGCATTAGCATGCTAATGCTAACTGCTAATGCTAACATGAGGCTCCAGTGTTACTTTGATGTATATTGTTTTGTTTTATTGATGTAAATTTAATGTTAGCATGCTAACTATTAGCATGCTAACGCTAGCATGCTAACTTGACCCGAAATGACCTTATAAGGAAATGTATCATGTCTGGCAGCGATTTTGGCTATGTGTGACTAATGCTAGCTTAGCAATTAGCCAACAGCTAACAAAGGCCTAAAGATTGGTATTTTGATTCATCTAGGCCAGGTGCCCCTGATCCACCACGGATTTCCTGTATCTATTCGATGGCGAGCTTCGATCCCAAGCCAGGAGCCTGAAGAAATCCCAACCCTTTGTCAACATCCCATGGTCTGGTAGGAGGCTTAGCAGCCTGCTCACTCTCCTACCTTCTCACTACTGAGCCCTTTCACATCCACCTACTCCCCCTCTGGACAATTTGCGCGTTGGAAACTACCCCCCTCGAACAATAAAAGCCCCAAATGAACAATTGCGTTCAGTATGCGTTTGGAGCCACCCAAATGCTTGGTCGGACCTTGGGATCCATTTTGTTTTCTTTTTCTAGTTTGATTTATTGAACTTCATGAAAAACAGAAGCAATTGTATTGTTGACTGGTTGTTGTTCTTTTGATTGATTGATTAATCTGTGCACAGAAATTACTGCAGTTTGTAAATACGTTTTGCTTTATTTTGTTAACATTCTTATAATATATTTCCACATTTAAAATCAAATTACTATCTCCTGGTCTCATTTACTGCACTGCCCTCCAGTAGCCGAATCTAACCTTCTGACAATAGCCCAGTATATATTCTCACCTAATTCAACCACTTTTAGTATTATCATTATTTAACGCTACACACTCCTAGTTGTAAGTAATTACATAATTACATTGTAATAAGGCAAACTCTTGCTACACTTTGTTAATTGATTTTTCAATTTATCTGTAAATTCATTCAAGCAATAAATGGTCATTGGGAAGAACTGGAGCCACTACTCATCTTTATCTGCATGTGTCAAGACACAAATCCAACTCAGCCATCAGTAAAAGTCAAACAGCAAACCAGAGGGGTTGGCTGAAATTGCTATTACACAATTGTTTATGTCATTTTTCCAGTTGATTATTTTATTTTCTGGTTGTTTATTTTATTTTTCCAGCTGTTTATTTTATTTTCTGGTTGTTTATTTCATTTTCCTGAGTCTTTATTTCCCCCAGGTGTTTATTTTATTGTTCCGGTTGTTTATTTTATTTTTCCAGTTGTTATAAGAAAATGTTCCACCCAACAAGCTTAATGTCATCTCCTCTTCCTTCACTGTTCACCAAACTTTCTTGTGCGCTGTCATTACTCAATACATCCTGTGTATCTTCTTCGAGGCTGGCAAGACCCTGATGTGTTTCTATTAACGTCTCCATGCTTTTATATTGATAGGCTGGCATCCTACAAAGTATTATGGTAACTTCCTCTGACTACCTACGTTTTTTTCCTTCTTAAAATCTGGCAAACCCCTCCTGTCCAAAGATCCATGTCAAGATGCCACGCGATGGCAGACATCATCTGAAATGTAAAAAAAAAAAAATTTAAAAAAGCATTTTAAAGCTAGGATATTACACAAACCCTGGTAATTTCCTTTTTCGTCTCTTTTTTTGAGCATATTTCAACGAACCTTGGTAGTTCCCTGTCACTGCCGGGATTTTTTTTTTTTTTTTTTTTTGGTCATGAAAAGAAACGAACTAAGAAAAAAATTATAATAATGGTCAAGGTTAAAGTAGAGCCTCTTACTAAGCTTCATTACTAGGTATAGGCTCTTATTTTGAAGGTGAACCCAAACAAACAGATGGTTTGTACATCAATACATGATCGTTCAGAGTCTGATCTTGTTGGAAAAACTTAATTTACTGGTTGTTTAAGATAAATTTGGGCCCCGTATATTTTTTATACTGGTGGTATATTAATACTGGTGCATATAGGTGGAAAATATCATTTAGAAACAAATAATCTGACGGTATAGATCATACATTTAACTTCATATCAACGTCTGTCACGCACATGCGCGTGCGTGCGTCATCTTAACGCCATGGAAACAACGATGACACGCAGCCGAACTCCTATAAAAGACCTGCTGCTCTTTCGACTGTCATTCTGCACTTGGATTTGGAGCTGAGCTGTTAGAGAAACTGGGAGATGGACTCTGGAGATTTGAAACGCTGGAAAGCATCTGAAGAATGGACCTTGTTGAAGAACAAACTCGGTGGATTACTGACAGAAGAAGAAGAAAACCGACCCGCTGGACAAACGGATCAGACAGAAGAGCAGCTGCTGTTTGGAGGCCTGACAGACCTGGAGAGTCAGCACACAGGTAAGAAAATAAAAGTGGTGTTTCTGCTGAGCATGACTCCTAAACTGACCTTCAGAAACATCTTGGACGCCATTTCAGGAGAAAATTTAGAATAAATTGTTGAATTTAAAGTTTAAGTAACAGAATGTTTGAGGACCTGTTTGAAAAACTGTTTTGGTGATACAGACGGTTTCTTGGTGTAATTTCCGTATTTATTTTATGTGAAAAGTTGAGGGAAATGTATGGAATGTGCTTTTAATGCTGTAGTCATTTGGGAAAACTGATATTTTGGTTTGAGGACATGGATTTTTCTCGAATTTGGTGTTGAAACTTTTGGAAACAAAATGGCGTCGAGGCCATTTTTCAAAAAATGCTCCAAGTGTTTATTTGTGGAATCCATGGAACGGTCAGCAGAAGTGTTCGGAGAGGCTTTATGACCTCACAGCGTCCAGGCTCAGAGATCGTAGCTGAGTTTAGCTGCTTGTTGAAAATGTTGTTGGACATCGGGTCTTTTTCAGTTCAGAGCTGATCCTGTCTGTGAACGGATGTTACGATGTTGTTTAAAACGCACAGTCAGGTTTGTGTTGTTCTGAACTCAGAGCTGAACTGAACCAGTGTCGGTCTGATGCTCCACCTGTTATTTCATTTCTCCGAGTCAAACCGAGCTGTTCTGCTGTTTTCTTCCATAACCGTGTGAGTAACTGCGTGTTTCCTGCCTCCTGTCCGATGTTTGATTTCCAGTTTGTAAGCTGGAGAATAAGAGGCTGTCACAGTAGCTCCCACTTTTGTGTGCTTATTTCGGATGAGGCCTGTTGCTGACTGCTCATAATGTCAACAAGGTTCAGCGTTATTCTGAGTGGTTTTGTTCACTGCAGCTGATTGACTGTATCAGTGTTTCATAGCTGATGGAGAATGTGGCCTCATAAGCTGACCCTCTCTTCAAACTCTCGGATTCCTAGTTGATTTGTTAAACAGTAATATTCAGATTTCCTAGAATTTAATTGTGGATTTTTCAGAAACATCATTATACCTACAGATAACCCATTTACTGCCTAAAGCTGACTGTGGGTGACATTCTTTCTTTTGACTATTAAATACCTGCAGCTTTATTCAGCATCAGAAACTGTAAGTGCTTCTTCAAACTGATAGTGATGATTGTATTTACACACTTTAACACTGGTCCTGATGGTAAATAATGTTCTTGTTCTGGATGAATCCTGAACTCCATCAGAGATTCCAGGACAGTTTTTATTCAGATAAAGCGTCATTACACTCTAAAGGACTTTTCAGTGTTTTAAATGTCTGACTGCAGCTTTGCTCAGCATCAGAAACGATAAGTGCTTCTTCAAACTGAAAATGACTGCATTGAATGGTCTGGAAAGCCGTGTTTTTCCCGAGACCTTTTCTGGTGGGTTCTTTATTTAACTTTCTGTCCCTGTAGCTGCTCACAGCCATCCAGACTGAAGAATGTTGGCATAATACAAATATGAAAGCACATGGCATCATTTTGGTGAATCAAAACACAGACCTCAAATTCATCAGCTTTGGCTTTGAGTCCTCCAAGCTGCTGAAGCAGAGCTATCATGTAAATATTAGATAAGGGTGGGTTTGAAACATTATGTTGGAACTTGATTTATGTTTTGGTGATCTTTTACTATTTAATGCTATGCAACCAACAATCATTAACATGTGAAACTGTCCAGGAAGTCATTGTGTTTGACTTTTGTTTTCCACCCTCAGGTCTCCTGATGTGATTGTGGACCTTCCCACCTCTGAGACGACAGAAAAGTGGCCTTTGAATGCTGTTCTGTACACGTTTTATAAAATGCACTATTTTTTTTGTTCTTATTCTTTGCCTTGTCTTCTCTTTTATTGTCCTTCTTTCATCATGTTTTCTGCCTTCTTCCTCTCCTACTACTCTTCTTCTTGTCTGTTTTCTAATCCTTCTTCTTCCTCCCTCTCCTCCTTTTTCTCCCCCTCTCGTCATCTCATCCCTTTCCTTCCATTGTTTTGTCCTCCTCTTTCCCCCTTCCTTCTGCTTCTACTGCCTTCAGTTTTTTTCTCCATTTTCTTCTCCTCTTCTGTCTTTTTTCCCCTTCCTTTGCCTCCATTCTGCTTTTTCCTTCATGTTCTCTTCCTTTCTCTTAACTACTTTTTCTTCTTCACCTTCTTCTCTCCCTCGTTCCACTCATTATTCTTTGGATTCCTTCTTTACCTCCATCTTCTTTTCCTTCTCCTTCTGTCATCTTCATCATCTCTTCATCCCTCTACTTCTTGTTTTCCTTTATCCTTTTCTCCACCTCCTTCACTTCCTCCTTCTTTCCTCCTTTCTTTTTCTTTTTCTCCTCTTCCTATTCTGTCATCTTCTTAGCCTTTTCTCTTCTTCTGTCTTCTTGTCCTTCTTTCTCCTCCCGTCATTTTCCTCTTCTTCTTTCATCTCCTCTTCCCTCCACCCTTGTTCTCCTTCTCCCTTCTCTATTACTCCTCCTTCCATCTTTCTCTTCTTTCTCCTCTTCCTTCAGTCTTTGTCTCCTTCTTTCTCCTCCACTGTTTTTGTTTCTTTGTCATTCTTTTCATTTTTCTCACTCTTTTATTCTCCTCCTCGCTTCATTGTCTCCTTACACAACTTCCTTTACTCCTTGTTCTTGCATTTTCTTTCTGTCCTTCATTCTTTTGTTATTCTTCTCCTTCTTTTTGTCACTCTTGTCTTCTCCTCGTCCTTCTTTTTCCTGTATTTTCTTCACATTTTACTTCCTGTTCTACTTATTCTTTTTCATTTCTTTCTCTATTACTCCTTGTTCCCCCTCTTTCTACTCTTCCTCACTCTATTGTTTTGTCTCCTCCTTCTCTTGTCTTCCTTCTCCTTCTGTCTTGTCATTTTCTTATCCCATCTTCCTATTTTGTTACTCCTTCCTCCTCTCCTTTTTTCTTCTTCTCTTCCCCTTTCTTCTTGAGTTGTCCTCCTCCTTTCTCTCCTAGTACTGCTTCTTTTCCAACTCTTCCCCTCTTTCCTTGTTGTTCTTTCTCCTTCTCTTCCTCATGCTTTCCTTTTGTCTTTTGTTTTTTCTCCTTCTTTTGGCTTCTTCTTTATTCTCCTTCTGTTTTTCATTTTTTCTCCTCTTACTCCTCTGTCTTCTATTTATTTCTCCTCTGCCATCTTTTCCTGCTTCTGTCTTCTCATTTTTCCTCCCTGTGCTCCCTCATTCTTTTCTTCTTCTCCTTCTTTTGCTTCCTCCCTTTTCTGTCTTCTTTCTCCTTCTTTGTCTTGTTCTTCTTCATGTCCTTCTTTCTACCTCCTCTGTCTTTTTTATCCTTTCTCCTCCTCCTTTCTCTTCTTCTCCTTCTTTCTCATTTTCCTTCTTTGTCTACTCTGCTCTTCCTCATTCCTCTCTCCTTCTCCTTCTGTCTATTTTTAATTATTCTTGTCTTCCTTGAGTTTTCTTTCTCCTTCTTTTTTTCTGTTTCTATTTCTGTTTTTCTTAGTCCTCTCGTCTTTGTCCTTCTACATTTTATTTCCTCTGGCCCTTTCTCTCTCCCTCTTGCTTATCCATCTCTTCCGCCTTCTGATTCTTCCTCCTCATTCTCTTCTCCTTTTCTACCTTCTTTTTCTGCTCCCCATTCCGTCTTCTCCTTCTTCCTCCTTTTCTCCTCCTGTCCTCTCATTCTTTCTTCTCCTTTTCATTCTTGTTAATGATCTTCCTGTCTTCTTCTCCTCCCTTGTTTTTCTCCTTCCTGCTCTCTGTTCCCCCTTTTTCTTTGTTCTCCTTCTTTCTCTCCCACTATGTTTTCATCTCTTCATCCCTTTTACTCGTTGCTTTTCCTTATTCTTCTCTTCTTCCTCTTGTTTTAGATATCTTGTGCTTCCTCCTTCCCAATCTACTCTCCCTCATTCTTATCTCCCCTTCTCTTCATCTCATTCTTTTCTTCTCCTTCTGCCTTTGTCTCATTCATTCTTCTCTGCTCTTCCTCATTCTTCTCTTCTCCTTTTCCTTCTGTCTACGTCTTATTCGTCTCTTCCTCGTTCTTTTCTTCTTCTACTCCTTATTTTTCTCCTTCTTCTTCTCTTGTCATTTTTCCTTCTCATTCACCGCTTTTTCCTTCATGTTCTCCTCCCCCTCCTAATGCATCTACTACTTTTCCATCTCCTCCTCTTCTCTTCTTCTCCTTTGTCCTTCTTCTGTCTTCTTCTTCCTCCTCCTTTTCTGTCTTCCTTTTCCTCCTTTTCATTGTTTTATTGTCCTGTCTTCTACTCCTCCTCTTTTCTTCCTCTTTCTGTTCTCCTTTCTTCTCCTCTTCCTCCTTCTTCTACTCCTGTTTTCTACTTTCCTCTTCTACTCATTCTTCTTCATCTCTTCCTCCCTTTACTCATTGTTCCTCTCCTTCCTTCTTCTCCTTCTCTCCCTCATTCTTTTAGTCTTGTCTTCTTCTACTCCTTTCATTCTTTTCTTCTGTCTTGTCATTCTTATCCCATCCTTCTATTTTTTCTCCCTCCTTCTCTTCTTCTGTTTTCTTCTTTTCTATCCCTTTTTTTCATCCTCTACTCCTGCTAGTTTTCAAACTCTTAATCCCTTTACTCCTTGTTCATCCTCCCTCTCCTTCACTTTCTGTCCTCTCCGTTCTTCTGCTCCTCCTTCTGACTTCTACTTTTCTTCTGTCTTCTCCTTCTGCCTACTAGTTTTTTCCTCCTTCTGCTCCTTGTTCTGTTCTCTCCCTCATTCTTTTATTCTTCTTCTGCTTCTTCTTTCTTCTCCCTTTCATTCTTTCTCATAGTTCTTCTCTATTCTACTACTCTTACATTTTTCTCCTTCCTTCTCTGTTCTCCTGTTTTCTTCTCTCCCCCCTTTATGTTCTACTCTGTTCTCTCCTACTACATTTCCATCTCTTTTCCCTCTGCTCCTTGTATTTCTTCCTCCTCTTCCTCATTCTTTTCATCTCCTCCTTCTTTTCTTCATGTTTTCTTTTCCTCTTCCTTCTATCTTCCTCTTCTACTCCATCTCCCAGTTTTTCTTTCCTCTTTCTGTCTTGTACTTTCTCCTCCTCCTTTGTATTTATCTCCTTTGTCCTCCTTCTCTGTGGCCTTTTTCCTCGTCTTTTTCATCTCTTGCTTCTCTTCCTCCTTCTTCTTATTCTTCTCATCTCCCATTCTCTTCTTCTCCTCATTCCTTCTCCTCCTTGTCTTTTGTCTTCTTTCTCCTCTTCTTGCTTTCTCCTCTGCTTTTCCTTATTCTTTTCTTCTTTTTCTGTCTTGTCATTTTTATCATCCTCCTTCTGTCTTCTTCTATTCTTCCCCTCCTATTTTTCTTTTCCTTTTCTTTTCCTTCTCCCTCCTTTTGCCTTCATGTCCATCTCTTCTTCATTCTACTCATTCTTCTTCCTTTTCTATTCCTATACTGTCTTTTTCTTTTCCTTCTTTTTCTCGTGTTTTTTTTCTATCTTTGTCTCCTTGCACTGCTCCCTCTTCTCATCTCTTTTTCCCTTTTCTCCTTCCATCTTAATTTTCTCCTCTTCCTTGTCCATTTTTGTTCTCCTCCTTCCTCTTCTATAACTCATTTTTCTTCATCTGTTCCTCCCTTGACTCCTTGCTTCTCTTCATCTTCTTCTCCTGCTCTCCCTCATTCTCTCCTTATCCTTTTCATCTTGCCTTTCTCTTCTCCTAATCCTTGTATTCATTCTTTCCTTCTCCTCCTTTTCTTTTTTTCTCTTACTCAGTCTCACCTTCTGGTTTTCTACCTCATTCTTTTCTATACCCTCCTCCTTTCTCCTACCTTGTCATCTTCTCTTCTTAATCGTCTTTGTCTCCTTACAGTACTCCCTTTTCTCATCCCTTCTTCCCTTTATGCCTTTTTCTTCCGTATTGTTTTTCATTCTTTTCTTTTCCTCCCTTTCATTCTTGTCTTCTCCTCTTGCTTATTGCTTTTCTTCTCTTCCATCTTTTTCTACTTCTCCTTTTTTCTTTGTTTCCCCCCTTCCTCTTCTACTACTCATTCTTCATCATCTATCCTTCTCCTTTGTCCTCCTCCTTTTTGTCTACTTCTTTCTCCTTCGTTGTCTTGTCCTTTCTCCATATCCTTCCTTCTACCCTTTCTGTCTCCTTTCTCCTCCTCCTTCTCTGTTGCCTTCTTCCTCTTCTTTTCATCCCTTCCTCCCTGTGCTCCTTGCTCATCTTGCTTCTCTTTCTGCTCTTCCTCTTCCTTCTCCTTTCCTTCAGTCTTGCCATTCTTTTCTCATCCTTTTTCTACTTGTCCCCTCCTATTTCCCTCCTTCCTCTCCTCTTTTTCTTCTTTATTTCTCCTCTGCACCTTTTTTCTTTTCCTCTCCTACTATTTCTATTATTTTTCCATCTCTTCCTCCTTTTACTCCTTGTTCATCTTCTTCCTACTCCTCCCCCTCTTCTCCTTTTCCTCTTCCTCATTCTTGTCCTTTTCTACCTCATTCTTTTCTCCTCTTCCTTTTTCATGTCCTTCTCCTACTTTGTCCTCCTCTTTTTGCTGTTTCCTTCTCTTCCTCCTTTTTTTGTCTCCTTTTTTCTCCTTCTGTTGTCTTCTTCATCTCTGCATCTCTCTACTCCTTGCTCTTCTTCCTCCTTCCTCATTTTTCTAATTGTCTTTCTTGTAAGAAAAAGGAAAAGATTCTTCTCCGGTCTTCTCCTTCATTCTCCTTTGTCACCTCCTTCCTCTTTCCTTCTCCTCCTCCTCATCTGATTGCTTCTCCTTTATTGTCCTTTTGTCTTTTCTTCCTTCTGTCTCCTCTTTTTTCTTCTTCATTTGATCCTCCTCCTCCTGCATCTTCTCCTTTCTCCTCCTCTATCTCAAACTCCTTGTTTTTCTTTCTCCTCCTCTTTGTCTCATTTCTCCTCACCCTCCTATCTTCTCCTCCCTCTTCTTCCCTTTTCACCTGTTACTTCATCTTTTCCTTGTTCTTCTTCCTTCTTCCTCTCTCCAGCATGCTTTTCTACTCCATCTCTGTCTTTCTGTCCTGTATCTTCTTTTTGCATCTTCTTTCTCCTCCTCCTTGTCTGTGTTGTTCTCCTCTCTCCTCCTATCTTCATTTCATTCTTTCTCTTCCTTCTGTATTTGTCTCCTTCTGTCGTTGTCTCCACTTTGCCGTTCTTCTCTTCTTCCTTTTTCTCCATCTCCTTTTTCTTCTCCATTTACTGCTCCCTATTCTCATCCCGTCCTCCCTTTCCTCTTTCTTCATCGGATACCATCTTCTCCTTCTTTTTTCTTAGTTTTTTCCTTCTTCTACTCTTCCCACTTCTCTTGTCCTTCTGTCTTGTTCTCTTCCTGCTTTCTTGTCCTCCTTTCGCTTGCTACTACTACTTTTTCCTCGTGTTCTCCTCCTTCTTCTACGACTCATTCTTCTCTATTCCTTCCTCCCTCTGCTCCTTGTTCCTCTTCCTCCTTTTTCTCCTACTCTTCCTCATTCTGTCCCTCATTCATTTCATCTCTTCCCTCTTTTTCTCATTCTTTTTTTCTCCTCCTGGTCCCTCTCTGTCTTCTTCTTCTTCTCTTTCTTTCTCCTCTTCCTTCTTTATCTTCTCTTCCTCATTCTCCTCCTGCCTCCTCCTTCTACTTCAATTCCAATTTTCTCCTCTCTTCTCTTCTTCTCTCCTTTGTTCCTTTCCTGTTCCTGTTTTTTCATGGTGTCCTCCTTCTCCTACTACTTCTGCTACTTTTCCTTCCTTTTACTTGTTCTTCTTCCTTCTCCTCTTCCTTTCTTCCTCCTTCTTTCCTTCTCCTCTTTCTCCTTTATTCTTCAGCCATTTTGTTTTTTCCTCTTTATTCTCCTCTTCTCCTCCTTCTCTACCTTTTCTAGTCTTCTCCTTCTTCTGTCTTCTCCTGTCTTTATCGCCTTCTTTCTTCCTTCACCTCCATCTGGCATCTCCTTCTTTCTTCTCCTTTGACTCTTTCTCCGACTCCTGCTTCCTCTTCCTCCTTCTGTCACGTTCTTGTTCTTTTTCATCTTTCTTCCTCTTCTCCTTGTTTTTCTTCATTCTTTTCTTTTCTTCATCTGTTTGAAGATGCTTCTTTCTTCTTCCATTCTTGCTTCTACATTTATTTGCCTTTTTCCCACAGTCGTTGCTTCTCCTCCTGTCTTCATCTTTCTCCTCTTCCTGTCTTTTTCTCCCTTCTTCTCCTCTGTTCTCTGTCATGTTCTATTTTTCTCGTTCTCTATCTTCTGCTTCTTTCTTCTCATCTTTCTCCTCTTTTTATTTGCCTTCTTCCTATCCTTATTCTTTTCTACACTTCCTCTTCCTGTTGTTTCATTCTTTCTCCTCTACCTTCTCCATCATCTTCCTTCTGTTTTTCATTTCTTTCTCCTTCTGTTCCTTATTCTTTCCTTCTCTTCTTTGTTCTTCTCCATTGCCTCCTTTTTTCTTCATGTTCTCTTCTTCCTTCTACTACATTTCTGTCTCTTCCTCCCTTTCCTCCTTGTCCTCATTCGTTCCTCTTTCTGTTCTTTCTGTCTTGTCTTTTCTTCTTCTTCTTCTCTGCCTTTTTCTCTACTTTATTCTTTTCTTCTTATCCTTCTCCTTTTTCCCTCCTCCACTCTGTTTGTCCTCCCTCATTCCTTTCTCCTCCTCTGTCACCTTCATCTTCTTTTTGATCTCTTCTTCCTTCTGCTCCTTGTTTTTTCCTCCTATTCCTCATTCTTTTTACCATTTCTGTCTTTTTCCTCTCTCCTTCCTTCTGTCATTGTCTCCTTTGTCCTCCTTCACTGTCTTCTTCTCCTCTCCTTTTTCTTCTCCTCCTCCTTTCTTCATTGTCTCCTCCTTCTACTGCTCCCAGTTTTCATCTCATCCTCCCTTTACTACTTGTTCCTCATCCTTCTATGCTTCCTCAGTCTCTTCCTCTTTTTCTTCTTCTTCTGTCTTCTTGTCTTTCTTTCACCTTGTCTGACTTGGTTTTCTTCATTCTTCTTCTCTTCTGTTTTTCTCAGCACCTTGTGTTTCTTCCTCCCTCATTCCTTTCTCCTCTCCTTTATACTCTCATTCTTTCTCCTCCTTTTCATTTTTCTTCTTTTATCCTGCTCCTTCCATCATCACTCCTCCCTCTTTTTCATCATTTGCTTCTCTTTATTGTTCTTCCCTTCTTCTCCTCTTTTCTGTTCTTCTTCTTGTCCTATTACTTTTCCGTCTCTTCCTCCCTTTACTGTCTTTAATCCTCATTCTTCTCTTCTCATGTCTCTTGGTCATTCTTTACTTCTCCTCCTTCTCATCAAATAAATATCGAGTACGGTAAGTATGGACTTACAGACTTGACAGTGACATCTTTGAAGTACGAACTCCTGAGGATGAATCGTGACCATTCTGCAATCTGAACATCAATGTGCTTGATGATGTTGCATCTCAGTGGTGGACTTGCCTGTATTTTGTATTATGGTAGGGTTGAATATTACTTTAAAAATATGACCATAAAACCACCTTGAAGCTGAGGAGAAAGCAGCACAACTATGAAGGCAGATCTGGGCAGGAAGAGTCAGGATGTGGAGGAGAAGAACAGAAGGAGCCCTGTTAGCTTGTCTCTTTAAAAACATGCATCTATCATATAATGTATAATTTCTGGCCTGCCAGTGCTGTCAAACAGAATATGCATATCTCTGATGCAAAATGCAATTTTCTGTGTTGCTGAATGTTAGCAGCAAGACTCTGTTGACCACCTCTGAATATGTAACGTTGCTGCCATCCTTTCCAGATGATTTCTGAAATGGAAACTGCAGATTTAAAAAAAAAAAAAAAAAAAAAAAAAAAAAAGACCCCGTCAGTCAAAACGTTCTAGGGCACATGACAACTTATCCAGGAGTGACTGCATTAAGAACGTGAAGTAACTGGAAAATGTCTTTGCTTCACAGCAGCACTTTTTCTGTCTCAGTGGGGAAACTGATCAGATCCTTTATTGCTGGCAGATTTGGTGTTTTTAGTTGACCTAAAAAAGCATCTGAATGCGCTGAACATGAGACTTCAAGGATAAGAGCCAGTTGTCTGCACACATCAAAACCTTTGGAACCAAGCTACAACTTTTCCAAAAACACTTGTCACAAACTGAGCCTGACACTGCACATTTCTCAGCTCTACAGGAGGTAATGAACAGTTTTCCACAGGACAATATTAATACAAAAACAATGAGTTTACCAACTCTCAGCTATTGAAAATGAGATGTTGCTTTTTTCTTCTCCTTTCTCTGTGGACCCTGATGATGCTCCTCATCAACTGGAGCTCATTGAGCTGTATGTGAACTGGTTATCTGTTTTGAATTTGATAGTTGACAGACAACATTTCAGTGTCCATACTAAGTCATGTTTAAAATGAACCTATTACGATATTAATAAGCTTCCTGGAGGTTTTTTCTTTATTTAACTGGGCCCTCCAGATATGAGAAGTATTGACTTTAGGACCTGTTTATGTCTGGGCAACTTATGTTTATTTGCATTCCCATGTGAATAAATGAAAATTGTCATACATAAAACTTATATAAAACAGTGCATTTGCATTTAGGTTTAATGGTTGAAAGAATGTGAGACAGGATGGTTGGTATGGAGGACTAAAAGTGCCAAAATTAAATAAATACATCATTAAATAATTAAATATGTCATTAATTAATTAAAATTGGAATTAAATATGTCATTAATTAAAATTGGAATTAAATACTTAAATGTGTTATTAAATAAATATATCATTAAATAATTAAATATGTCATTAATTAATTAAAATTGGAATTAAATATGTCATTAATTAATTAAAATTGGAATTAAATACATAAATGTGTTATTAAATATGTCATTAATTTATTAAAATAACAATTATTTTACGTAAAAAACATATTATTTCACTATTTAATTAATTATTTCATGGTCCTTGTGTTGCAGTGGATCATGAATTTATTTTATCTGTCAACCTCGCCCGTCAAAGTCGGTGGGCGGATCCTAACACCTGATTGGTTACCCTGCACATCAAGTCAAGGCAAATCGATTCCAGATAATGGATTGACGCAGAGCTTGTGAACACATTCCGATACACTGGGTGGCGCTATTCACCTCTACGTTGGTTTGGATACTCAATAAAACAAAACTTTATTAGCAACCGCTAAAGACTCGGTCCTCTTTCCCAAATGTTGATATATGCGGTGCAAGACAAATTTTCCTTTAGCATTTCCTTTAGCATCTACTCGGCGCGCCACAGCTCGTCTCGGTTTAGTTGTTTTTCCATTACATTGAGAACCACCTCATCGTGGGTTGAGTCGTCATAGCACGGTGGCCCGAAAGTCCCTTACCGTCATTTCTGTGCGACACAAACGCAATGCAACAATGTACATGGAGACGATGGTACACCTGCTGCTCGGTCTGTGGCTTTCTGTCAGATTCAGAGTAATAGAAGAGTCGGAGAAAGCTGAGAGCGGCGAGTCGAAACATTCAGGAGACACACAGGAGAGTTTGGGAGGCGATGCAGCAGTATCAAGCTGAAGACGAGGATATGAACTAGACGACATATGAGGGTAAGCTAATGCTAGTTCGCTAGCTATCGTGTATCAGTCCTGTGAACGACCCTGAAATGGCTGCAGTTTATCACTATTAGGTATTAAAATATGTATGCTGTGTATGTGTTTCAGATGCTCTCTGATGAGACTTCATGGGATTTACCTGAAGCAGCAGCACATGAGCCTGCAGTGGCACAAGGTGTAGAGGAGGAGGACAGAGATGTACAGGATGCACTAATGCACTACGTGTCATGGAAAAGTTAAGTTATTCTTCTCGCTATACTTGTGTTTTTCTGTCCCCGGACCGCTGTTGTTTTCTTTAATGCAATTCTGACAATAAACTTTTGTACCTTTTGCAGATGTGTCTGTGCTATTGTTTTATTTGTGAAGGTTAGCAAGATTACATGACAAATTAAACACCAAAACATTAAAACAGCTGTTTTAAGAAAATTCCAGTTTGATAAATCAGTATTGCTTTGGTGTAATTCAGTCACCGGAATTATGAACCATAAAGGAGTTTGTGTTAAAACATGTTAAATCCCATTAAACACAAATACATTATTAGGGAATATAGAATTGTTTGGTTCAGACTGTTGACTTTTTTCTACCAGTGTCTTAACAGACAAAATGAGAAGTTATGATGCAATCACATAAGTCACAAAATAGTTTATTAGTCAGCAGCAAAATCAAAACTATCTACAATGTGCAAAGTACAAACTGTGGTGGGCCTGTCCTACAGTGGAGGGCTAAAAGTAAAACAACTACAACTACAGGTGCTGGTCATATAATTAGAATATCATGAAAAAAGTTGTTCATTATTTCAGTAATTCCATTCAAAAAGTGAAACTTGTATATTATACTCATTCATTACACAGAGACTGATATATTTCAAATGTTTATTTCTCTTAACTTTGATGATTATACCTGAATACTAACAAAAATCCCAAATTTGGTATCTCTGAAAATTAGAATATTGTAGAAAGGTTCAATATTGAAGACACCTCTAATCAGCTAATTAACTCAAAACACCTGCAAAGGCCTTTAAATGGTCTCTCAGCCTAGTTCTGTAGGCTACACAATCATGGGGAAGACTGCTGACCTGACAGTTGTCCAAAAGACGAGCTTTTTCATGATATTCTAATTATATGACCAGCATTTGTAAATCTCAAGTCTATGGGAGGTGGACTCGCTCACACTCGCCGGCTGCCCACTGCCTACCCAGCTACCCCAGCTGCCCCAGCACACCCAGGAATGACTGGTTGAAGGCAGTATTCTGGGCCATCTCCTCCCGCTGCAAGGCCGCTTCATTCTCTCTTGCCTCGCTGAGGAGCAACCAGATGTTCTCATCAAGTGTGTGCATCTCCACAAGTACGCTAGGAAGGTCCAATTTTCTGTGGCCCCCTTTCCTCTTGCCTAGACCAAAGACAGAAAAGTGATCAGAGTCAGTTTTAATGGCCAAGTAAGTACACAATATACACGGAATTTGGTTTCGGCTGTTGGTGTCATCCTAGGAATATGGAAGAGAATAATAAAAAATAAACAATAGAAAGAGGAACAGGGAGGAAAAAGAAATAGTAGTAAAACAGAACACAATATAAACAGAAATGTGCAGCTAGACTGGAATGTATGAACACATTAGCAAAATGGTAATTGCTATAAACACAGTAGTGGTGATTTTTGTGTACAGGGCTCTGTAGTCCAAATGTCCAGGGTGAGTGGGGTCTCTGATGATGTTTTCTGCAGTCCGTACTATGGGCTGTAGTCTGTTTCTGTCCTGCTGTGTGGTTGATCCAGAGGTGCACAGGACAGATCGGATGACTGCAGTGTAGAACTGGATCAACAGCTCCTGTGGCAGGCCATGTCTCCTCAGCTGTCGTAGGAAATAAATCCTCTGCTGAGCCTTTTTCAGGATGGAGTGGATGTTCGTCTCCCACTGCAGGTCCTGAGAGATTGTAGTCCCCAGGAGCTGGAAGGACTCCACAGCTATGATGTGATGTGTTTAGCCACCCGTCCATCCATTTTCAATCATGATCATGTCTTTGATACTTTAATAAACTTCTGGCACTCTTCGCTTTAACCAAAGCACAAGCAGTAACTCCTCCACCACAAACAAAAACGACGTGGTGTGAACTTCATTTCATCCTGTGCACATTTTGGAGTTGGTAAGAACAACTGTGTTTTCATATTTTTATTTATATTTTCATTCAGTTTCACAGCTACCTAGTGACTATAAGAAGAATGGTTGTGTCGTAGTTTCAAACCTCAAGGATGTGTAGATGTTGAAGAAAACGTCCATTGACACTGTTACTTTTTTGATATAATTTATTACATAAATAAGACAGCATCTGAACAGGCACCATGGTCTGCCTGTGGAGAGTTTCCCAGCCAATATGAAAATCCCACTTGAACAAAGGGCTGGTGGTCATTTTATACCCTCTGGTAAAGGATAGAATTACAACATCTGGTTTAAACCCCTACTCAAGAACAACACCTCCTCAGACAAAAACCCCCTACTCTGCACATTCCTAAGGGTCACAGGTCAGCTATAGGTTAACAGTGGACCCCAATGTCAACACAGCATAGGGTTTCTGGAGCCGAAAACACATTCCTCAGTACTTACTACCACCTGTTAGTTAAAAGTTCACTTTATGGTCAACAACTATCAGAACTCATATCAGATCAGATACTACAGTTGCAATACTACACTGCACCAGAACGTAAATTAATTAGAGTGACTTACTTGTTAAGTCAATGGAAAATAAATGCAGCTGCATGTGTTCTGTTTATGTGTCACTGCAGCTACATGTAGCTTTCATCAGGCGTTCCTGAGCTGGCTGCTGCACAGTTTGCATTTACACCTGCCTGAATTCTTGGTCATTGGTCTCGCTGTTCTGATCATGCTTGCAGGCATTTGCACCTGTAGTAATAATAATAATGCGAAAATCAACCATGCTCTCTGTTTACCGTGTCTTACCGGTGATAAGACGTTGCTGTGACGTGCTGGTGTCGGTGTCCGAGCTGGTGCTGGAGAGGAGGCAGGGCAGCCGGGGGCTCCGCGACGGAGGTGGAGTAGGCTTCGCATGTGGAAAGGGATTCTTGAACAGAAATAAACACTCACTCTAAGTACAAGAAAAACACGGCATGCTGACTGAAGTATTAGCTTCTGAGAGCTAAACGTTAGAAACAGCAGCACGAAATACAAGCAGAGCACGGAGTTAGCGCCGATGGCTAACTGGCTAGCGCCGATGGCTAACTGGCTAGCGCCGATGGCTAACTGGCTAGCGCCGATGGCTAACTAGCTAGCGCCGATGGCTAACTAGCTATCTTATTGTCTGCTACAGGAGACAACGACGTTACTTTCTAAAAATACTTGTTTGCTTAAAAGAAGCTTGCCACCAATGGAATAAATGATGTATAAGTTTCTTGAAGTCACAAAACACTCACCGCCCTCGAACGTCTCCAACAATGCAGCGGCTGAGTCGCCCTCCTGTTGCTGGCGGTGCGGTGCCAGTAAATAGCGTTCATGAAACCTCTTCCAACACCTCCTGGTTGACCCACGCCGGCCGTTGTGGTCCTGGGTGGACCGATAGTCACTTTTGAGCTTTTTCAGCTTCTCCCTACACTGCTTCTGTCCTCTTTATATACAGTCTACTGTATATATGTGAGCGGCCATCCGCTCAGAGACCTCCTGATAAACTTTCTCCGTCCAGCTCCCTCTGTATTCTTTGGTCCACCACCAAAGACAGAAAAGTCTCGACCTCTTCATTCACCCACGGTACAGGTCTGGCTGTCATATTAAAATTATGAAGAACAGAGAGTTTCGTGAAGAGCAATGCACACCGTCGCTGTTTACAGTCATTTTTTAATGCAGGATTTTGTTTTCGTGCTGGAGTTGCTCTGTGTGTCGTCACTCCCTGTCCAATCAGTGGCCTGCACTATGTAAACGCCACATTATCGGCTCATCTCAGCTCGCTGGGAACCTCAGCCGAGAAGGTGCTAAAAATAAACAAAGATGAGACGAACCGTACCTTGCCGAGTAGATGCTTGTGGAATCGCGGCTAAACAAAGACGAGCGGAGCCGTGCCGCGCCGAGTAGGTCCTAAAGGAAAAGCCCTCGACACTCCGAGCATCGCTGCAATTTGACAGGCTGGTAATCCACAAAGAATGTGATGTTCCAGAACTTCCCTCGGTATGTCAAACGCCAAACGACCTGGTCCCTGTGTGTGCTCCTGTTGCGCCCTGGTACCAGAAAAGCGGCGGAGTGCTTCTTCTAAATTTGCAGTCACTCTACGGTCCACATCTTGGTCGCAAAGTGCGGAAATAACTCCAACAACTTCAATAAATTCCTCTGCTTTACACGCTACATGCTCGGGGTCACCAGGTCCTGCTTCCACATACTCTGCACAGCGATCCTCCCTCTACACAGCCGCCATGTTTAGAAAGACTTCTTCTTCTACTTCCGGTTTCAAGGCAGACAAAAGCAGTGGATTAGACTAGATTCGCGTTAGTCCCGCCCACCGACTTTGACGGGCGAGGTTGACAGATAAAATAAATTCATGATCCACTGCAACACAAGGACCATGAAATAATTAATTAAATAGTGAAATAATAATATATGTTTTTTTACTTAAAATGAATTGGTATTTTATGAATTAATGACATATTTAATAACACATTTATGTATTTAATTCCAATTTTAATTAATTAGTGACATATTTGATTTCAATTTTAATTAATTAATGACATTTAATTATTTAATGATGTATTTATTTATTTATTTTTGGCACTTTTAGTCCTCCATACATATATAGACAAACAAACACACACATTCACACCTACGGGCAATTTAGAGTAATCAATTAACCTCAGCATATTTTTGGACTGTGGGAGGAAGCCGGAGTACCCGGAGAAAACCACGCATGCACAGGGAGAACATGCAAACTCCATGCAGAAAGATCCCGGGAAGGCCGGGACGCGAACCAGGGATCTTCTCGCTGCAAGGCGAAAGTGCTAACCACTACGCCACTCTGCAGCCCCGGCATGAAATGTTAAAAATAAAATATATTTTACCAAAGTAAATAAGTGAAATATGCACAGTTTATCAGATATATCAGTGCTATATCTACTTATGCTTATTAATATCTGTCTGTGTGTCTCTATCAGGAGGAAGTGAGATCAGAGGTTTTGCAGCGGGAGTCATAGACTTCACTTATTTTTGTGTGTTTGTGTGTGTTCAGCTTTTATTTTGATTTCATATTATTGTGTAAAATAAATATATATCTGTCTTCAGAGTTGTCCTTGTGTTTTGTCTCTTTCCAACCTTTCAGACTGTCCTGTTTGAGATCTAGACTGCACAAAGGCCATTACAGATGATACCATTATTTGATCTGATAATTACACAATTTGTCCAAATGCTAGCCTTAGCAACCAAGTTATAGGTCCTAACTTATGACATTGTAATAAGTACTATTTGGGTGAATTAAACATTTAAAATGTCCATACTTTGTGTTGAATACTTGGTGTGCTCCTGAAAGTGCAGCCTCTGGCTGTGTAGAAAAACTTACAGGGGTTAAAATGAACAGGGAATTCTTCGTGAATAAGCCTTTTGTATTGTAAGTATATCTGCAGTGAAATCATCAATTTAAAACGTCTATAAAAAGTGCTCTAAACTTAAAGGAACTGTACAGCCCTCTAGGTGCAGCCCTGTAGGTGCAGCCTGCGGCTCTGCAGACACATACTATTGGGTCATAGCGGCCAGCGTACAGCGCTGGGCTCTGATTGGCTCAGCGACCGTAGTCAGTCTCCTCCGTCTCCCCTGAGTATAGTGCACTCAGTATCTGGCCTGTCCGTCTCACATAGACGTCTGATCGCTGCATAGTGTTGCTCTGCGGTGATGTGAGGTGTGTGGGGACGATTTATAAAGCCTTAAAATATATATCAACAAGAAAAACACTCAGAGAGCGCAATACTCCGCCAAGACTGTTCATTGTCTGACCTGGCGCTGAACACAGACGTGTGTTATGCATGTGTGCCTGAATCGGCTGACCTAGCGGGACATATGTGATGGGACTCAAACATCCCCACAATTTAATCAATCAATCAATTGTTCCTTGTATCAATTCCGATAAGTCGGCAACTGCAGATTTGTAGTAGGATCACATGATCGTCAGTAGGGAGCTGAGGCAGCGTTCACTTGTTGTCATGGTTACAGTGACGCCGTGCCGGCCGCTATATCTTGCAATGGGAAATCATTAACAAATCCGTGGATCCAGACTATAAGCCGCATCACTGCCAAAATCTAACCACTTGGTCCTTGTGTCATTTCTGACCTTCCCTGAAAATTTCATCAAAATCCGTTGGTCTGTTTTGAGTAATATTGCACAGGACAGATAGATTCACAGAGAAACTTACACTGATCGTCACATAACTCCGCCGCGTTCCTTGGCGGAGTTATAATAAAATGAATATTCTAGTGTCGGATTTGTGTATGATTGTGTTCACTTGCATTTACTTTATTTTGTTTATTATTTTTGTGTATATTGTGCTGGTAAGAGCGGTCTGTGTTTGTTGTACTGAGCAGTGAATAAAACCTGCAGAAAACTGTCCTGTCATGCTGGGGATGTTTAGCATGGAAGACAGCAAAAGACATGAGCATAAAAACGCGAAATAATTGTAACCGGCCTGACCTACAGCCTTGGAGATGGGTGAGTCGACCAATATTTAAGGGTTAAAATACGGTCCCTATATCGCAGATTTTCGTATATCACGGGAGGGTCTGGAACGTAACCCTCGCGATATACGAGGGACCACTGTACTAGGAAGTAGTACTGAGTAATACTCTGGTTATGTTTAGCTGGCAGTCTTAGTTAGGTCAAGTGGCATGTTGTTTGATGAGTTGAATTACTCAATGTATAGAAAATCCCCACCATGTTGCCTGGTTGGTATACATTGTCATTTCCTCTCTATGACCTGGGGTCCGTTTCACGAAGCAGGTTTAGTGAAAACTCTGAGTTTGTTAACCCTGAAATGAGGGAAACTCAGAGTTTTCCGTTTCACAAAGCGAGGTAACTCAAACCCGAGACAGAGGGGTAACTCTACGCTGTTTCACAAAGAGGGGTAACTTAAACTCTCGGTCAGTTACCGTAGTAACAGACTCTATGACTCTAACCTGGTCGGGACCAGGTTTTTCTCAGTAAACCTCGAGTTTCTCTCAGTCTCCGCCCTCTTTCAGTCGCACACGCCATTTCATTTCCTCATTCATTCAGTCAACTGGCGAGTTTTGGCGAAGTCTAATTCTGCCGTGTGTCAAAATGGCATGTCCGTTTATTAACGATCCAGTAGATGAAGGAGCTGCATTACTGCGCACAGAATTAAATATTCGTCGGGCGATTGTTTTCAGACCGCGCATAGATGTTTTGGCGTTTCCGGACAGTTATCTTTTTGAACTGTACCGTTTCACATCACAATCCATAACCTACATCCACAACCTAATCCGTCCTTACATTCACAACTTTACCAACCGCAGTCATGCTCTAACGTCCCAGCAGATGTTGTGTGTTGCGCTGCGGTTCTTTGCAAATGGGAGTTTTTTATACAACGTCGGAGATGCAGAGCACCTCAGTAAGGCCACTGTATGCAGAGCGGTCAGAAAAGTGTGTCTGGCCCTGAAACGACTTTTACCATCTTTGTGGTTTTCCCTGGACACAAACCTGTAGAGCCATCAAGGAGGAGTTCCACAGGATTGCAGGTGAATGATGTAGAGATCTGTTAAATTAATTTTAAATCATGTCCAGTTAATGACATTGTGCTGCAACCTCAGACTGTGATTAGTAAATTTAATTTCTTTTAGGATTTCCCAGTGTGATTGGCTGCATTGATGGCACACACATCCCCATCAAAGCTCCCAAATATAATGAAGCTGATTATGTGAATAAGAAGTCCATTCACAGCATAAATGTGCAGGTAGGTTAGAGGTAGATTGACTACGGTTTCAAAATGTTAAAGACTGCATCATAGTTCAACATCAGTCATTCTCTGCACTGTCAAGATCATATGTGATGCTGCATACATCATTTCCAATGTGGAGGCCAAGTGGTCTGGGTCTGTTCATGACTCGAGGATTTTTCGAGAGTCTAACGTGAGCAACAGACTGCAGCGTGGTAGGCATCCTAAAGATTTTCACAATATAATTCACTTGTCTCCCTCCTTAAATATACTCTAATGTATCCAGTATACATTACAGGAGAGTTGATGGCCTTCTGCTGGGTGACAGGGGTTGTCCATGCCAACCTAGTCTGATGACCCCATACCCTGACCCTGAACCAGGCCCCCAACAGAACTTCAACCGGGCTCACTGCAAGACGAGAGCCCGGGTGGAGATGACCATAGGCCTGCTGAAAGCCCGTTTCCAGTGCCTACGTCACCTCAGGGTGACCCCTGAGACGGCCTGTGATATTATTGTGGCATGTGTTGTTCTTCATAATATTGCCACTATTAGAGGAGAGCAACACCCTGCCGTACAATTTGAAGACCCAGATGATGACCTCATCCACCTGCCAGCTATCCAGGACAGCAGAGCAGTCAGAGACACCATATGCAATAACCACTTTGGAGTTTAAGTCACCATCATCACCACCACAGCAGTGAAATAAACACATGACATACATTTCATTTGGTCTTCTTTATTTCCTACAAATAAAACAGCTAATTTAGTTAATGTTCCAGTAGTTAACATAATTCACCTGTGACCTGCACCCACCTCTAACTTGTGCTCCAGTATTTCAATTTCCAGATCTGCCTTCTTAATCTGGCAGTCCAAGTACTGCATTTCTTTATCTGTTTTTTGTATTTTTCTCAGCAAGTGGATTTTGTATATTTGTTTTACTGGTAACTGGGAATACATAAAGGACATTAAATTATACAGTTGCACATGAATTCCATGGACTGAACCTCTGGTGTTTACTGAACATCCATCTCACTGTGTCAATCTGTGCAGTGGAAGTTGAGGAAGCATCCTGCTGCTGTCCAGCCATGCTCTGTTAAAAAGGATGAGAATGTGCAATACTTCAGTGTAGGCTAAATGCCAGTCTATATTCCACCAGAATGTTAAGAAATGTGAATGGGAAGAGAACTATCAGTAACATACCTCTAGATGCCTTTCTGGATCCCCCTCTGTAAAGGCAGCAGACACAGTTTCATCCTCTTCATCCTAGATGAGTGATATGTTTCAGTGGACTTAAACTACCATTTGGCTAAATCTCTGGAGTATTGCCTACTTACAGTTACAAGGTCTGTTGTGGTGTGAAGGGGCTCCACCAGGCAGATAGTACCATCAGAATCTGTTGGGCCAAAAGAAAAAAGACCCAAAAGAGAAATGAATATTTGTATGAATATGCTTGAAAACATTCCATATATACATATACATGGGCTACACACACACACATATTACATTTTATAAAAGCACTTGTGTCTTGGGGGGTGGTCTCAGAGGATGAGCTCCCTCCAGGGATTCCCTCAGCCACTGGCCTTCCCAAATTCTGGCTTAGGACCAGCTCCTCTGCCTCCGTTAGAGGTTGTGCTGCTGGGCCACCTCCTGTTTTACGGGCATCTCCTTTCTTCCTGTTGGCTGAGTAGAAGTCTGTGTTAGTTTAAATAGGCTTAATTGTTTGACAGAACATGATATGGATGCAGACATTTAGGCTATGTGTGGGATAGAACCACTGCACAGTCAAACAGCCACCTAATATTTAGGCTACTGTACGATGTAAAACATGATCAAAATGAGGTAGCTCCATGAGATTATGCCGACTTCTTACCTGTTTGAACAATGTTTTTATATTTCATCTTCAGCTGCTGCCACGTGCGCTTCACCCCCGCGGGATTGCACCTAAATGAAATAACTTAATAGGCTACTATTCAAACAGTTTTCCCCTGTAATATTATTGTGATTTAAACTTACGCATTGACTCGGGCAGCAATGTTCTCCCACGCCGTCTCCCTCTCTTTTGCAGCCGCAGCGGTGTTGCACTTCTTTCTAAAAACGTGTTCGTAGTCGCCATATTGAACGAATTAAGATGTCCAGTTCAAGTGGTGTAAAAAACGTAGCTCTCCGCTTCCCTGTTGCCATGGTGACTCGTCGAATCGGGGTTCCATTGATGCTGTCTGTTTATAGTTGTGGTGCACGCGCTTAACTCCGGGTGAAACTACTCCGAGTTGATTTAACCAACTCGAATCAGCCGTTGTGAAACCGGAAACTCTGAGTTTTCTATCTCAGAGTAGATCAACTCAGAGTTCAGGGTTAAACTCAGAGTTTGTTGAACCTGCTTCGTGAAACGGACCCCTGGTCTTTGTACTTGAAATTATGTAGTGGTAGTGTGTACTTAATGGACAGAGGTGCTGGATGTCACATATAAGCAACACATATTGACCAGATTAAAAAAAAAAAACGATTTAATGCTAAAGTGGTCAGAACAAATAAATGTGATGCGCATTTAAAACATATTAAGCCAGCAGGTAAATAGTGCAATTGTTTAGTTTTCCTGTCAAGGAATCAACATGAGGTGAAAAGGGATTCTCATGCAAGCACACCTTATCTATTTCTTGAGTACATCACTACTACTAGATTCTCACTCATAGCCTTACACACCATAAAAAAACATTAGCATTCTGTAATTCAAACAGACAACTTGAATTAAAAACACTTTACATATGGGAAGGTTGTTTTGTCATAATGAAACTCTAAAAGTTCAAAGCCAAATCTGTAAGAGCACAAGTGTAGTTTATCAGCCAGAAATGCTGTAGAGGATTAAGTTACTCATCTGGAGGTCAGAAATATTCAGTTTCATTTTCACAGCGTTTCCCATTCACTCAAATGTTTTAAAAAGAAACCCATAAAAAAAATCTGTAAAAATACTGTGAATTACACTTGCAGTACAAAGTGTGTATTGTAAATAGCAGATTTTTAAAAAATGCATAAAATATTAACTGTTTCATAGTGTTCCGTCTTTCCTTAACACCTTGTTGAAAATAACTTATTTTACTCAGAGACTGCGCCATCATTGAGTAGCTCTGGAGGCACATCGAGCAGCTCAAACATGTCATCAATGACCTGCCACAGACAGTTCTCTAGTGGAAAGTCATTGTCTACCAGATTGACCAGGAAGTAATTGTCATGAATATACTTTATGATCATCCGTGAAGGAGACTCGTCTTCGTAGAGCTTGGCCCACTGCTCAATCCACAAGGCAAAGGCCTCATCCTGGGGAAACATGGGGACAGAGTGGATTAGTCACAGGAGACTAACGTTCTGTATAGTTCTTCAAACTCCCAACAATAGGTGGCTTTCGACTGCAGACCCTTGGGGCAGGTGCAAGGTGACACCAACAAATACAAGAACAGCCGTCTAAGAGTCTTTCTGTTTCCAGTAGAAGCAGCTTTGACCACAAGTAGTTACTGGACATAACTGCAGTTTTATGAATATAGCAGATATACAACAATGGAGATTTGTTATGGCAGCCTTTGTGGTGGGTTTCGTACTGTTAATGGTGATATTAGAGAAGAAAAGACAGCTACTCGATGAGGACATTAAGAGGGTAAAAAAAATGGCCCTTGTTCTCCATGAATTTAATTAGCGCTGTCTTCTTCACTGTCATCCAATCAGTATTTTTTGTTGCACTCCGAAGTACTTTGCCTGGAGTAGACACTCTTTTCTCTTCTGGAAACACCCCTGAGGGAGGTTCTATAGGGAATGGTTTTGTTGGTTCTAACACAAACAAGTGTTCAGGTCACCCTGTAACGGCTCACAAGTTTTCGCAGTGGAAAATGGCTTAGCGACTCTTGACAAAAACTTTATTTCATTGCAACTTCAGATTTTTTATAAAATGGACTTTGCAACACTTTCTGCAGTAATAAGTCAAACTTCTGATTGTTCATAGTGACTCTGAATTTGTGAGTAACTCAAGAGTTCTCCCTGAGAGCAGACAGAAACATGCATTCAAACTCTATCCTGTAGCTCCGGATGTTATCTGTATTACAAGTCATACTAAAAACTAACTTCTCACTTTGTAATTATTCCTTTCAAATTAAAGTGGGAATATAAGACTGAAAGGATGTGGTTATATGATAGTGTAGTACTACAGAAATACCTTATTTTTTTATTTTGTAAACCTTTCTTCCTTCATTAATATCAGTGGTGTTTGCATACAACCCACTATGTGAATCCTTTATTGATAAAAGTAATATTCAAGCTATGCATTCATTTTTGTTTATATGAGAAAGTTACCAAAGTAGTGAATTTGTATGGTTGTCTGATAAAAGTGGGACTATTCTGCATTTCAGATGTTACTGTGGTCTAATAAACCAGAAAACAGCTAAACTGAAAAACTAACATTCTTGAGAAAAGAAACTGGCTTTGCTGTGATCTATGTATCAGGGTGTTGGCATTTCCCAAAATGTTTAATTACCCTTTGTCTGAGTATAGTTCCACATAATACAAAAATGCAATTACAACCACATTCAGATTTTTTTGAGTTGTGCCTTTCAGACTTACAGCTACAAAAACATGAAACTAGTACATGGTTGAACCATTCCTGAATTCTTGCACACAAACAGGACAATCTCTATCTTACCTTCCAGGACATAAAGCTGACTGGGTCCACAACAGTAGGCTGAACAATCTCCCTGCCAGGGAAGATTCCCCATGTCACAGCATTAGGCTGCATGTCAGGGGCATTGGTCAGGTTACGGCCCTGCAATATGTATTGACATATTAATCATGTATACTGGTGCTCTTTGCATCTCAAAAAAATCTGAAGGTCATGAAAAGTTAGGATAAAGTTATTTTTTATACCGACAAATCAAAGTAAAGATGGTTTTTACCTTAGCTGACATGTTTCGACTGCAACTGCAGTCTTCTTCAGAGCGTCATCCGACGTGTGCTGACGTGTCCTTTTTTATTGGCTGACGCTCTGAAGAAGACTGCAGTTGCAGTTGAAACATGTCAGCTAAGGTAAAAACCATCTTTACTTTGATTTGTCAGTATAAAAAATAACGTTATCCTATGATAATTAATGACAAAATGAACATCATCGAAATGTCATGAAAAGTTAATATTTTCCATCAGTTTTTTAAGAAATTAAAAATTGTATATATTCTACATTCATTTCACATAAGTGAAATATTTTAAGCCATCTTTTTTCATTTTGATGATTATGGATTACAGACGATGAAAATTAAATATCCAGTAATCCAAATCATAAAGATATTTCCTAAAATCAATCAAAAAATAGGATTTATTATACAGAGATGGCCACCGTCTTTCAAGTATGTTCATTTATAGACTCAACACTTGGTCTGGATTCCTTTACCAAGAACTGCCTCATCAGTGTGTTGTGGCATAGAGCTGATCAGCCTGTGGCACTGCTGAGGTGCTGCAGAAGCCCAGGCTGCTGTAATAGAGGCCTTGAGCTCATCTGTAGTTTTGGGTCAGAGGTGTTTGTCATCCTCCTCTTGATAATACTTCATATGGGGTTCTGTTGGGTTCAGGTCAGGCAAGTTTGCTGACCAATCAAGCACAGTTATATCATGGTCAATAAACCATTTGGTAGTAGCTTTGGTTCTGTGGGCAGGTGCTGTCCTACAGAAAAAGGAAATCAACATCTCCATGATGATGATACTTGCTTCCACCAGTAGGTGGAAGCAAGGTAAGCTCTAAAATCCTCTGTCAAAAGGCTGCATTGACTTTGGACTTGATAGAGCCCATTGAATCACCACCAGCAGATGACATGGCACCACAAATCATTATAGACTGCAGAAACTTCACACCGAACTTCAAACACCTTGGATTCTGATCCTCTCCATTCTTCATTCCAGACTCGAGGACCTTGATTTCCAAATGAAATGCAAAAGTTATTTTCATATGAACAGAGGACTTTGTACCACTAAACAACAGTACAGTTATTTCTCTCCCTCGACCAGGTAAGATGTTTCTGACACTGTCTCTGGTTCAGGAGTGTCTTCTGTGACAGTTGTAGCTTCTTTCCTGCATACGTCTTTGTTTGGTGACTCTTGATGCACTGACACCAGCCTCAGCCCTTGTGAAGCTACTCCAAGTTCTTGAACTGATTTTTCTTGACAATCCTCTCAAGTCAGTAGTCATCCCTGTTGCTTGTGCACCTTTTCCTACCACACTTTTCCCTTTCAGTCAACTTTCCATTAATATGCTTTGATACAGCACTCTGGCAACAGCCAGCCTTTTCAGCAGTGATCTTCTGTGGCTCCTTGTGGAGAGTGTTGATGCTTATCTTCTGGACAACATTCAAGTCAGCAGTCTTACCCGTAATTGTGGCTGCATATACTGAACACATTGAGATACTGGATTTCTGATTTTCATGAGCTATAAGCTATATACTCTTCCAAATTAAGACAAACTAAAAGGCTTGAAATATTTCACTTAAGGTGAAATGAGTGTAGAATGTATAGAATTTGTCTTAAATAATTGATGGAAAATATTACATTTTTTCACAATGTTCTAATTTTTTCAGATGTTCTAGTATAGTAGCATACAGACATGGCATGACAGGGGCATTCTGTTCAAACTTACATGCACATTAACAATGTGGTAGTTAACACGTGGCTCATACTTCTTCAGCACTTTAAGGAGAGCAGTCACATTTTCACTAGAGGTGAAGAACTCCAGATAGGCCTGTTGGATGTAAAACAAGAAGACTGAACAATATATCAATACGTCAGACAAAAACCAGTACACTCCTGTACTACTGTATCTCAAGGCACAAACAAGACAGACAGTGTTCCTGCCTTCTGAAAGACGTAGCCCCCTGCAGGTCCCCAGCCTACTATAGGGTCTGTGGAGGGTTTGCCGTTGATGTTGGGCTGAGAGTTGATGGTGAGGACTCCTCGCCTGTTCACCTTCTCCAGCTCATCCTTCAACAGGTTGGTCTCTGAGGCAAGAGGCTCATCGTTCCATGGCAAACACAACACCTAGCAGAAGAGAAAGCCATAGCCTTCTATCAGCATGCACTATAGTCTCATGTTTAATTAAAGTTAAACTAACAATTATGGAATAGTAGTTGGTTTAAAGGAACTACTACACATTTGTCGCGCCGTGTAGGTGCTTATGGAAACGTTGCCATACAGCTCCTCCCCCCCTCCCCCCGCTGGGCCACTCAGACCAAACCTGGTGAGACTGCAGCCCATTTACATACGTATGGTGAAGAAACAACCCCCCACACCATATAAGGTATGTGAAGAAGTGGTCTGATGAGGCCACTGCAGCGCTGCAGGACTGCTTTGACTACACGGGGTGGACACTGATGCACTGACGGACACTATTACAGACTACATCAACTTCTGTGCAGAGAACACCGGACCGACTAGGAAAGTACGGTGTTTCTCTAACAACAAAACCTGGGTGACCCCGGAACTGAAGGCCCTGCTGAAGGAAAAGAGGAGGGTTTTTGGATCTGGGGACAAAGAGGAGCTGACGAGGGTGCAGAAGGAGATAAAGAAGAAGATCAGGGAGGACAAGGAAAGTTACAGGTCCAAGATGGAATCTCACCTGCAGAAAAATAATGCAAGGGAAGTCTGAAGAGACCTGAGATCCATCTCCGTTAGCATCAGAGGCCATGAGAGGGGAGCTGCAACAGGAGACCGGGAGTGGGCCAACGAGCTGAATCTGTTCTTTAACAGATTTGATTCTGCTCCCACTCCTCCCCCCTCTCATCAAAGCACTGACCATCCAGCTCCTTCCTTTTTACTCCGCCAAGGTATGGCGGAGTTATGTGATGATCGTTGATCGACATTTGTCTGTGAATCTGTCTGTCTGTCTGTCCCTGTGAAACATTACTCAAAAACGGACCAACGGATTTGGATGAAACTTTCAGGGAAAGTCAGAAATGACACAAGAACCAAGTGATTAGATTTTGGCAGTGATGCGGCTCATAGTTTGGACCCACGGCTTTGTGAAGGATTTCCCATTGCGAGATATAGGTGCTGGCACGGCGTCGCTGTAACCATGACGTGAACAGTGTCAGTTACCTGCTGACGATCACGATTGTGATCCTACTACAAAATGACCACGATTTATCCATTGGAAATCATACAAGAAACAGATGATTAAACTGCGGGGTGTTTCTGAGTCCCATCAATTCCTGCCGCCTGCTACATACAGGTCATGCAATGCAGCAAACCCCAGTGAGACAATGGTGAAGCTCCTGATGTTCACAAAGCCTTTATTTCCGTTCAGCTGTCAGCCTTATTTTGAACACAAATTCACCTTTCTGTCCTTCGTTCCTTTCTTCAGGAAACACCATAAGAGCTTGTCTCCATTCCAGCTAGGTGCTTCTACACATCCTTTGCTAAACAGCAACAGTGTAGAACCGTTTCTTTCATCTTTATGTGAATTTTCGGACTTTTCGGCAGCGTCTTTGTCATGTCAAGAAACCACTTTTTAGATAAACACTTCCTGTGCCACTGGAATGGTTACAAAATAAAAGCCTGTAGCATTAAAAATATGCCTTCAAAATAAAGGCCAGGAGGGAATGGTGATTTTAACACTAGCAAAACAAAGGCTTGCCAGAATTGATGAACTGATCAACAGACCTTCATAGGAGTAATTTACACGCAATTCGGTATAAATACATAACATGCACATGCATAACACATGCCTCTGCTCAGCACAAGGTCATTTTTTATTAAAGATTTCATCCGTTGGAAATGATATGTCGACTGAGCAGCCTTGGTGGAGTACTGCGCTCTCTGAGTGCTTTTTATGTTATGATAATGTGGTAGCGTCTGCTCTTTTCTATGCAGTGGTCTGCTGGGGAGCAGGGAGCACTGAAAGAGACAGAAAGAGACTGAACAGACTGGTCAAGAGGGCCGTTCTGTCCTGGACTGCCCCCTTGACTCCAGAGAGGAGGTGGGTGAGAGGAGGGTGTTGGCAAAGCTCACTTCCATCATGGACAATCTCTCTCACCCACTGCATGACACTGTGGGGTCTCTAAGCAGCTCCTTCAGCAGCAGACTTAGACACCCACCCCGTAAGAAAGAGCGCTATCACAGGTCATTCATTCCATCTGTTGTAAGACTGTACAACATCAGCATCACTGGCTGATGTTAACATAAACTGGACTATATCATATCATCATAAACCACGGTAAAATCTTGCAACCTTGCGCTGCTGGCATTCTTTGCACTTTTACAGTTACATTTATTCCACAAGCCACTTTATGCTGATGTCACTTATAGTGTAGTAGTACTGTATTTATTCATTTTTCATTCTTCATTCTTGTATATATTGTACATATAATTGTTACTACAATTATAATCATTACTGTACAAATGGTTAGTGCTGCTCTGAATGATGTTTGCTGCTGTAACACTGGAAATTTCCCCTGACGTGGGGAGTAATAAACGATTATCTTATTTTATCTTATAAACAAAAGTTTCCAACTTCTGAATGAAAGGGCGCAGAAAGAATAATAAACTCATGTAATCTGCCCCTGTATAACAAACAATCAGTTTACAATGAGCATTAAAAACAAACAACAAACAAAATTACTATAAAGTCTGAGAGGCCTGCATGGCCACTCACTCATATCAGACACTGTGGGATTTCTATGATATGCAGTGCAACTGAGAGCTGCCTTGTCTTCTGGATATGGGAGCGACGTATTCCACATTGAACTGTGATGTTTATCCTGCTTACTTCTCTTCCTTGACTGTTGAAGTGACCGGTTTCTCTGGGGTGTCTACTAAGCTGCCAGTAACAAGGTCCTTGACCACAGCTGTGGCTGGGCAGACTGTGAAACATCGATATGCATATTCCAAACAATCTCCCACCAATCTCATGGGACGAGACCTACTCATTAAGTTGGGAGCTTCGGTGCTGTGTTCACCTGGTGGGATCACCCTCACGTTTCCAAATGGGCAAGCAGTGAACTGTTCCCTGCATAGTCCTGTCTTTCATGGCAGGATGATGCTTTGCGCCGACATCACCTGGCGCACCTGGACAGTGGGCTGACATCTGAACAGCACCCCTGAACAGCACTGGTCTGCTCTCTGCATTTACTGCCTGGAAACCGTGGAGCTCTCTCCTTGCCACATATACTCCCCCTGCTGACCCCCTCCACCTGACCCATTACTATGATCGGCTCTTTGATGATGTCCATAGAGACAGGTTTTCTGGATTGCAGGAAACACAGACGTGGTCTGTGGATTTAAAGTTCATTTATGTGGGACAGGAGGGAGTGGCTGGAGATGCTGTACTGACACCTGTACAGTTAGAGTGGTATGAGATGAGTCATGAAGCTGTACCACACATCACACTCTTAGTGGATGCTAATCATCAGGTAAAGGACTTAGGTCCTATGGTTAAAAAAATGGCAGAGCTGAAGGATCTGGATCCCCCACACAAATTAAACAGGTTGACTATTCACACACGCACGCACGCACGCACGCACGCACGCACGCACGCACGCACGCACGCACGCACGCACGCACGCACGCACGCACGCACGCACGCACGCACGCACACTTTCTATCGCATTCACATTGAAACTTGTGATGAGCTCCTGATGGATCACAGATAAATAGAGAGGGATCATGGGAGAGAACAAACTGATCATGATTCTGCTGAAGCCATGCTGAACTCTTTTCCAACTGTTTTGTGGTCCCAAGGACCAAGGAATGTAGGTTTTTGTGCTAATCTCTCTCCCATCTTGTTTCAGATCTTTGACAGTAACCCTATTTGGCAGCGTCAGTATGCACACAAGCCTACTGCAGAGGAGGGCATTGCTGACACCATTGAAGGTTTGTTACAGGGTAGAGTGTTGGAGGAGTCCTGCTCCCTCTGGAACACCTCTATTTTGCCAGTAGTAGAATAAAACACTGGCAAATACAGAAAGGCACATGATCTGTGCAGAATTAATGCTATTGTGTCTACACCCACAGTTCCTGTTCCTAATCCTTATACTGCTTTGTCTGTGATCTCACCCAAACACACTTGGTTTTCATGGATTGATTTGGCTAATATTTTTTCTGTCTCCCTTTGGTTGAGGAGTGTAGGGACATTTTCTCCTTCACCTACAGAGGAACACAGCTCTGCTACACCAGAGTCCCACAGGGTTTCATTCTCTCTACAGGGATTTCCAATCAGGTGTTGAAACAAATGTTGCCAAGCTGTGAGTTACCACCAGAAGTTGTTCTGATCCAGTATGTTTCTAAAGCAAAACACACAGTAAATGGTGTTTTGTTTCAGGAAAAAAGGAAGAGATAGACAGGTTCTACTGTATGTAAGTATGACATTGGACCCCATGGAGAAAAGACACCCTGCATGCACAGGACATGCTGCAGGAGTGGCAAAAATTTTGCAGAAAACAGCTAATGTGGTGATGGGACATTCAGTCACAATACTTACAACACACGGTGTGATCTCATATGTTAACTCAGCAGCATTCACAATGACATTACTCAGACAAACTAGGATGAAAAAAAATTCTATCAGCACCACACATCACATTTGCCCATGAAGGCATAAACATGGCAGACCAGTGCTGCCTCCAGCTCATGGGTTGGCACATGTAGGACACAAACAAATGGATAGAAACTTAACACACTGGTGGCATCCATTTCTTCCAGACATGATCAGAAACTTTGTAAAATCTTGTGAAGTGTGTACCTGACACAACCCAAAACCCACTCTTAAGCCACATGAAGGTCAGTTCCCTCTACCAGCCCTACCAGGTCAGGAGATCATTATTGACTATACAGACATGGTGGAGAGAGTCAGAGGTTACAGGTATTTGCTGGTAGCAGTCGATGCATTCACAGGATGGCCAGAAGTCTATCCTGCAAGACATGAGGATGGTAAGACAGTGATAAAATTTTTGTTGAACCACTACACCACGGGTTTCCTAAAAGAATCAGGTCAGATAATGGGTCACATTTCAAGAACAAGGATGTACAATCAGTAGAGAAGATGCTGGGTTTGAAACATGCATTTGGAACAGTCTATCATCTTCAATCTCAGGGCAAGGTTGAAAGGATGAATCAAAATCTGAAGGTAAAGCTAGCTAAAATATGTAGTCAAAAAGGGATGAACTGGCTAGATGCTTTACCTATTGCTCTTATGGCGGTCAGAAGTTCAGTAAACAGCGTGACTGGTTTCACACCTTATGAGCTTCTGACCGGCCGCCAGTTCTTGGGACCGGGAGCTGCGCTACAGTTAAGGTGGGGGAGAAATGCCTAAGGTAGGCTATAAGCCGTTCCATGACCAACTAACGGCTCTTGTGTCAGCTTTCTCATGACAGGTGGAGGAGAAGAGAGAACCAGATCAGCGGAGCCCAGCGGATTATATAAATACCTTCTCCTATCGCTTCATTCAATGAATCACGTGATCGTCAGCAGGGAGCTGACGTAGCATTCAGTTGTTGTCAAAGTTACAGTGATGCCGTGTCGCTATCTTGCAATGATAAAGAAATCTTTAAGAAATCCGTACATCCAGACTATAAGCTGCATCACTTCCAAAATCTAATCAGGTGGTCCCTGTGTCATTCCTCACCTTCCCTGAAAAATTCATCCAAGTCCGTTTTTCTATTTTTTAGTAATGTGCACAGACAAACCTACGCTGATCGTCATGTAACTCCGCCACGTACCTTGACGGAGTAGTACCGTAAAATAAATTGTTTTGGTCCAAGAACCGACCTCTGAGGCACAACACATTTTATGATATGATTCAGATTTTACATTATCTATTTGCGCATACTTCTTTCTATTTTCTAAGTAACTAGAAATACACGAATGTGATACCCCTCTGATGCCATATTTACTCAGTTTTTTCAAAAGCATACTGTGATCTGTTGTATCAAAAGCCTTTTTAGGACCAACAAAGATGCTTACAAAATAATGTTGGAATTTATGTCATTCAAATGCAATGCCTTAAGTTCATGGTAAATCAAGAGTAATTTATATTGATTTAAGAGGAATTTTTTAAAAAAAGTATTTACACTAGTGTAGTAATAGCTTTATTTTTTGCACATGAGGTGTGTGGCTGATTTAAAACAATTTAAACAATATCATTTATAGAATTTTTAGGGCTGGGAATTTAATTAAATTAATTACCATTAATGAATTACATAAAAAATAATGCGCTAAAAAAAAATAACGCATTTAATCACACCTTTCTCAGTTCCCTAATTTCTGGCACACTGGTAACACTGATGCACACTCCAGTCCGTTAGGCGGTGGTAATGCACCTAAAGTTTGTACACAGTCCGCATTGAGTGAATCAGTGCAGAAATGTCGTACCAACATGGAGGCTTGGCCACAAACTTTCTCTTTTAATACAAAAACTGTTCAGCAAATAGCATTTCTGAAAGCATTTGAGGCGAGAAATAAGCTGCTGAATCCTTGTTTTCGTTCAACGACAGCTAGTTTAGACATTTTACAAAAACTTTGTGATGTGTCGGCCCTCTGCTGTCCTTGCTGTATTTGCATAAATGAAGCTACTTTATGTAAATGAGCCCCGGGGCAAAACACCATGCATTAGCTATGACAGTCCTGATACAGGCAAACAGTATAGCCAGCCCATAAAAGACCACTTTTCGAACCACTGAAAGTGCTTGAGTTTAGAAAAAGTCTTAAAATGTTGAGTATAATCGCTATAATTGCACTTTGAGTTTGCAGCAATCTGTGAATGTAGTAGACAGATGAAAAATGCACAGTTAAATATAAATGAAACTAACATTTTTGTTGTTTAAGGTCACGTGTATGTCTGTTCATCGATTCAGTTGTCAACCTAAATTTATTTGAACTGACAAACTTTGCTTATTCTGTCAAATATTGCTATTTGACAAAAATGTGCTTAATTAATTACAAAACCTATAATTAATTAGATTATTTTTTTTTATCACATCCCTCCACAAATAATTTTGTAATATGTGGAAATTGATGGCTGTGATCATTGCTTCCCAGTACCAGTGCACACACCTTTAATTGCCTCTTGGGTTATGGGGATAGTGGGTGTGGCTAGCCAGGTCAGCAGTGGGGCATTGAGAGTTTAGCCACATAGTTTTTTGAACTCTGTTTCTTGGAATCATTTAAAAAAATCTGGATAAGGAGAATCATTTTTGTACATAGGATTTTTGTTGTGCATGAGTTTAAGTAAACAGTTGAACTTTATCAAGTGGTCCTGTGGATTCTTTTTGGGTGTAGATGCAAAGAGAAGAATTTTGAGAGCATCAAGGTGTTTTAGTGGTATATGCATTTTAAATATTAATCAGAGTTGGTAGGTCTTAATTTTGGACTATAAAGCCTATAAAATATGCAATTTTTTTTACTTTAAGAGACACTAATTATCAGACTGAAAATTTTCATACTGTTTAAAGTTTAAAATGTTTAACAAATTGTAATGTTAATCACGGTGAGGTATTTGTACTCATGCTGCATTAGGGGCACAATGTTTAAGATAATTGTATTCAAGTACACCAATATCAGATTAGTGGGATGAGAATCAAAGGCACATCAGATGGTTAAAATTAGAACATCATATCTGGATTAGTTGAGCTGTGTGATTAACAACTTGGCACAAGCACACAGCTTGGATCTAAGGGAAACCCAAAAAATTACCAATTAGACTTAAGAACACACAGTATCCCAGACTAACATCAAACCATACAGCACTGAGGCAGACAATGCTTCTGTATGTTTTCCTTGTCCTTCAGCTCTTAATGAAACTGGGATTCTGACTGGAGTGTTTTTTCCATGATGGAAAAAACACTCCAGTCAGAATATGCTTCGTTACATCGGGAAATCCATAATTAGGATTTTATCTATATAGAAAAAATGGTCACACAAGAAAAACAAGGTTCTAAATGGTTTCATCTGAAGTGTTCAATCTTGTCTACCTTGTGACCACGACGGTTTGGTTGGGCTGTGATGTAGCAGGTGAAGATCTCGTTGACACTTTCTTCACTCATCAGCTCCTCACCCCACATCTGCAGCAGAGCATCTTTGGATGATTTGCTCTTCAAGTAGAACAGGTAGTAGTCGTTTAGCTCACCAAAAGCTGGAGATGAGGAGTTTCCCCTGAAGACAACAATAACTCACCATTTTACAAAACTACAAACACAACTTCATACAGTCCTCTCTATTAATGTAAACTGTTAATAATTTGCTATTTATTTACAAAATAAAATTCATCATCAAGTGAATTGACAGATGTTTTGTCAAATGACGACTATAGAATTTGTGTGCAATCAAGCCTACCATCTGCCATTGGGGAACTCATCCCAGTCTTGGGTTCTGTAAATGTAGCTCTTGGGCCTGGAAGCCCAAAAGATGGGTCGAACATCTTCCACCTTCCGTTTGGGATGTGCACTTACTGCCCAGGGAAGAGGCCGTCTGCCACAGAAATCAACTTTGCATAGTTTTCAATCATAATGTTAGGAAAGCAAAGAGCAGGGGCTGTTCTACAAAATGAATTTAACCACCCAAGAAATGCTTTAATGTGTGTGGCTTCACAATAACATTTTAACTATGTACTTCCACATGTGGAAGAGCCCATCAACTGTATGTAGCATTCATAAGGGATTGCAGATAGAAACTAGCTTAAAGCTAACTCTGGTGCAATACATCAAATAGCAATATTTATGTTTGATATTGTACACGGTCCCTTTTAAAATAAACTGATAAATAATAATAATAATCCACGGAAGCATATTCAGCTGCAAAAAATAAACACAGTACTAGAGAATTACTATTATGTATTTCCAGTACCGCAATAAATAAGCTGTAATAGAATAAATAAATAATTTCAGAAATAAAATGAATAAAATTAAGCACTCAGAAAAAAGGAAATCTAACTGCTAAAAACAACAATAAATACTTTTTACAGGGCACATCGTATGCATGATCAGTCACAGTGCAATGCTGGTGATCAAGTTTGCATGTCTTGTGGTGGAGGGTGTGGGGGTAGTAAGGGTGGGACGCTGTTATTGAGGAGTCTTATGGATTGTGGAAAGAAGCTGTTGGCCATTCTGGAAGTTCTTGCTCGGATGGATCTGAACCTTCTCTCTCAGGCCAGCATGGAGGTGCTAATGCATGCTTTTATCTCTTCTCGTTGCACCTGGAGAATGTTTACTTTTAATCATTAGCACATGTTTGCATAGTTTAGTTAACTCTGTATGTGGGCTGCTAGCAAACATAAGAAATCTGGTTAGTGAGGGAAGAACTACAAGCTAAGCAGTCAAACACTTCTCTGTGATGAACATTAACTGAAAGTTTCCACAGATTTATTGTGTTTCTGCTCTTACAAGAAACGACGTATTACTTTTGTGGCAACGAACATTTTCTGCATCAGCTGTAGTGAAATGTAATCATACTATTTGGTGTTTGTCCCTTGTGTTGCTGCAGCTGCTACGCCCCTCAGACACGTGGCAATTTTTCTGTAGGAAATACAGACTCCAACAGAACACAGTTTTTATGATTTAGAAAGTGAAAGTGCATAGTTGTAGACATATACATATAAGACACATGTTTTATGGTGAAAAGATAGAATGTGGAACTTTTTTCTTATTTTCTAAAGTACCGACAACACGACCATTGGCGGCAAAGCTTATTGATCATCTGGTATTTAAAAATTCACCCTGTGGCTCATTTAGTAATGGGGCTTGGTACCCATCCCTAGTGAAGAATATGTCTCTGTGTATTATTCAGCAGAAGTGAACAGGATACTTGTGTCTATGAGGGAAGTGATGAAGTTGCACTTCTTTCTGAAATCCCCTTTACTACTTCTCACTTTTGATCAAAGCACCAATCCATTTGTTTGACTTACCTGGGGTCTTCTATCCACAGACCTAGCTGTCGAAGCACCTCCATGGTTGCGACCTCTCGATTCAGCGTATAGAAATGGAGGCCTGGTACCTTGCCACTTTCCAGCAGCACACGACACATTTCCACTGCTTGTTGGATTCCATAGTTACGGATGGCAGCATCATTGTCTTTGATGGGTTCGATGACTTTGGTGATGTCCTCTGGTACCTCAAGTTTCGACAGCTTAACAAGCTGACGCAGAGACTGGTAGCCCTGGAGATGAAGAGGTTAAGTTCAGTTATGTTACTGTGGACAGTCTGGACTACCTGATCATACTACCTTCCTTAATGTCTACAGCTCAGTTGAGGATAATTGTTTGACTTGACTGCATGCTAAGTTTAGGTAACCTTTAAGGAGACATGAGCAAAAGCTTCCTGGCCAAGTTTGTGCCACAACAGTTTTTCCTGTAAAAGAGTGGTTCTTGTGCCTGGGGTACAGCTATCAGGTATCTTGTACTCACTCAACATGTCCTGGTGCTCACCAGAAACTATATGTTTATTGATATGACTTTAAAAACAGGCACTTTAACTGCACTTTATGACAGGCACTGCGTAGAAAGCACTTTACTAAAATAATAGCACTTTAGGGTAGGTTTAACCCATCCATCCATCCATTACCTATACACCGCTTAATCCTTAATCCTTATTGGGGTCGCGGGGGAACTGGAGTCTATTCCAGCTGACTTAGGTCAAAGGCAGGGGACACCCTGGACAGGTCACCAGTCTGTCACAGGGCTACATATACAGACAAACAGCTACATGTGCATTCACACTTGCGGGCAATTTAGAATTATCAATTAACCTCAGCCTCAGCATATTTTTGGACTGTGGGAGGAAGCCAGACCCACGCATGCACAGGGATAACATGCAGAAGGATCCTGGGAGGGCCGGGAAGTGAACCGGGGAGGGCCGGGAAGTGAACCGGGGATCTTCTAGCTGCAAGACAAAAGTGTTAACCACCAAGCCACTGTGCAGCCCCAGGTTTAACCCAGCTAGAATAAATTTACTATGGTCCAAGCACTAAAGGTGCAATTCCTGACCCTTTGGCCAGGAATTGCATGGGTGTAAGCCAAAATGGCTCCATAACTGCAAAATTGGAAAATGTGGACATTAAGGCAGGACGTTTCATCTACAGCTACAAAATTTGCTGGGGATATGAAGCACATCGGGACACACAAAAAAGTCAATTACCACCATGCTCTAAATGTAACAGGAAGTCCGCCATTTTGCATTAACCATGAAATCTTTTTGAGATAAATTCTTTATCGGGGTAAGTCCGAGAGACCTCAAATTTGACCAGTATATACAGCAGGCCTTCCTGATGAAAACTTATCAAAAATGTTCTACAAAAGTCAAAGGGCGTGGCCATGATGGCCCTCAAAAATATTGATCCTTCGTCATGAAACAGGAAGTGCTGTCTAACTCTCCTGTACATGCTCCAATCTGTCTGAAATTTTACATGATTGATCAGAGACCTGCCCTGATGACATCCATGTGGTAATATTCATTCACAGTCAGAGTGCCACCTTGTGGCATCAGGAAATAAACATTACTTACACTTTGATGTACTATTCTTTGCCACTTCACCATATTCACCTCAAATATGGTGACATAAGTCTGAACACGCTGATGAATATTCATAGAGAAAATGGTGACGTCATCAAACGGCGTGTCTGTGGCGCTGTGGCAAATGTTGTTGTTTCGCCATGAAAACTGAATTTAGCATGGGTGATCAAAAGTTAGCAAAATGCTCCACAAAAGTCTGACTGTGGAAATGGCGGTTGACGTTTCGCCATGAAACAGCAAATGCTGTGTAATTTGCTTGTACATGCTCTAATCTGCCTCAAACTTTACAAATGTGATCACAGTCACGCCCTGATGACATTCACAGGCCAATATACAGTCACAGTCATAGCACCACCCAATGGATGGACAGGAAGTGCTGTCTAAATAGCCTGTATATGCTCCAATCTGCCTGAAATTTTACGTGTGATCAGAGTCCAGCCTTCATCAGATACATAGGCTGAAATACATTGTTGGTCGCAGCACTACCTGGTGGACATGCTTGGATTCGCTGACTAGCAAGGATGCGAGGACTCGTTCAACACTGCTTGCAGCTTTAGCTATTCTTTCTTTGGCATACTTTTCATTTGGAGTTTTGAAGGTCTAAAAATACTTGAAAACGTGTGAAACTTTGCACACATATCAGGACTGGCAAAAAACTTGAAAAAAAAACTTTTAAGGGAATTGCATGGGAGTGAGCCAAAATGGCTCTATAACTGCACAATTGCGAATTCAGATGCATATAAAGGTACTGTTAAGAGAAATCTCACAGATTTACTCAGCCTTACACCAGGAAAGGAGTCTTTCCAACATGTACATAAAGTCATGATTGGAAAAAGAAGCCAATATAGAATTAACTGAGGATGCCTGGTTAAATGTCTGTAAGACACCGTGCACTATTTCCAGCTCAGGGTTATGGAGAGAATTTACATGGAAAGACAATGTAAGGTTTTTTATAACCCCCAAAATTTAAACAATTCCAAAGTGTCAAGCCTGAATACGGTCAGTGTTGTAGGTTTTATGAAAATAAATCTGCTGGTCATTTTCACATATTTTGGGAATGCCCGAGCCTTTCACAGTACTGGACAAATGTAATGACAGAGAGTGGATCAATAATGCACCTAGAATTAGATTTTAACTTCAATGTAATTTACCTAGGAAATTTGCCTTCTTCACTGAAAAAGTGTGATCGATACTTACCACAAATACTACTAGCAGGGGGCAAAAAAGCAGTAACAAAAAATGGTTGAGTAAAGATATCCCAAAAGTCACAGAACGGACAGAAATAATTCAGAAAATATACATTATGGAACAACTGACTTTTGCTCTGAGACATGCAACCCAAAAAGTTAAAAGGTATTGGGGAAAAATGGAAATCTTATCTGAATATCATGTGATCACAGTTATTATTTTCACTGGGCTGTTTATTGATCATTTATGAACTGTATTAGAATGCAGGGCTACGCATCTTGGAATGAGCAAATGCAAAACAAATTTAAACTCATAAATAGATGGAAGACTCTTACTCAAGAAAGACCTGGAGGATCAACGTTTTAAATTGACAATCTTGGACACTTGGAACCTTGGCTTGGCTATTACTGTATTATACTGTGAAAGCTATTATTCTGTCTATATGTTGATCCGTTTGTCATGAAAAATAATAAAATCTAAAGTTTCTTTTTTAAAAAAAAGAGCAGGGCAGAGTAGCAGTGCAGAGGTCATGAAGCATTTGTCTATAAGGTGTCCGATGACCTTTTTTCAAGCACTACATTTTTACATTAAAAGCTGCTCTGCTGGAGGTAATTACTCAGATTAGGATTATTTACCCTGCTAAAATGTTTTAACAAATCTGCAGCAGTCTAAATGTAGTGTAATAATGCTGTCGGTATGCAAAAGACAATGATGCCATTGTTTCTGCAAGTTGTAGGACTGATGGAGAACATGTTATTCTCTGAACATTTCTCATTCTGACTCATCAGCAACTGACTTAAATCTTCACAATAATGATAGAGGTGATACAGATATTTTGATTAAAGTTCTGTGACACTTAATGGCATGCAGCCAGAACTCATGCACTTATGCTCAAGATTCAGCAGGAGAGCATTTCCTTCAAACTTGGAACTTATGTAAATGAGCTATTATTAACAAATCCATTTATATACACAGCATTAACCAGCATATGTAATTATATCTGCGATGTGGATTATGTGTAATTGGTTAATCAAATATTGATTTATAATTCTGCCTGAGAGAACTGTTCAGAATTTGCCTCCTTAGTATAACTGTTCCTGGAAGAAGTAAGTTACCTGAATGGGAAAGATTCCGGGCAGGATGGGACATGTAATGCCAATTGCCCTGCAATCTTCTAGAAACTTAAGGAAAGTGTCTGCTCTGAAAAACAGTTGGGTGATGACAAAGTCGGCTCCAGCATCCACCTTCTCCTTTAGGTGCCTGAGATCGTCTTCATAGCTCTCTGCCTCAGGATGGCCTGTGGGGTAGCCTGCAGAGAAACATTTAAATCACTGAATGATACTTAAGTGAGATTTCACATAAACTGTCTAGTGCTTATCTTTAGATTTAAAACATACCAGCAACACAGATGTCAAAGTAATCATCGAACTCTGACCGGATATGTTTAACAAGGTCGACAGCATAGTTGAAGCCTTCCTCCTCTTCCTCCCAGTCCTCTCCCAGTGGGTCTGTGAAGATATCAGAATATCACACCTGAGATAGTAGTTATGTTTGAAGGAAGTGATATTTCCAGATCTTTCTCGACTATAAAGCAAATCTGGTAACAAATGTTGTACACTAAAAACAGCTGAATGTCCAACTATATCCAGTCAAAATTTGCAAACCAGCCACCTTTTTATGTCCGTTCTGACCCAGAGTTCTCTAAACAGCTACACAATACACTGTATGTCACAGTGTGTATGTCAAGCTTCTGCAGTAGTCTGCTTGTTCTAGTTAGGGTCCGACCCTGTTGGGTTTCTTTTTAGGGTCCAAGCATCAAATGGTGCGAAGACCGTATTGTAATGCAAGGAATTATTAGGGTCCAAGCACCGAATGGTGCGAAGACCCTATTGAAACTCATGGTTTTTTTCTTATTAAAGTCAGAGCACTGACTGTTGCAAAGACCCTATTGAAACCCTTGAGTTTTTTATGAGGTCCAAGCATCGAATGGTGCGAAGACCCTATTGAAACTCATGGGCTTAATATTAGGGTCCGAGCACCAAATGGTGTGAAGACTATTGTAACCCGGAGGAATTATTTTCCAGTTTTTTGAAATTCAAATCTGGCAGAATAAAAATACTTGAAAATGCGTGAAACTCTGCACACACATCAGGACTGGCGAAAAATTTCCCGGGAATTGCATAGGTGTGAGCCAAAATGGCTCAATCGCGCCACCTGAAAAATGTGTAACTATGGGCAGGTCGTTTCACCTACAGCTACCAAATTTGGCGGGCATATGAAGCATGTCAGGCTGAACAAAAAAGTCAGCAGCATCCATTTCCTAAACCTATCAGGAAGTCCGCCATTTTTAATTGACTGTTTGAAATTTTATGTTTGTTCATTTTCAAGAGCTATAAACATTTATGTGAACATTTACAAAGGAATAGCTTGTTTGAAGAGTTTCAGTCAGGCTTCAGAGTGCATCATAGCACAGAAACGGCTCTGGTGAAAGTTACTAATGACCTTCTCATAGCGTCAGATAATGGACTGGTCTCTATACTTATTTTATTGGACCTTAGTGCAGCATTCGATACAATCAACCACAAACTTTTATTACAGCGACTAGAACATTGTATTGGCATTAAAGGGACAGCGCTGGACTGGTTTAAATCCTACTTATCAGACAGGTTCCAGTTTGTGCATGTCAACAATGACTCTTCTGAGCATACTAGGGTTAATCATGGAGTTCCTCAGGGTTCTGTCTTAGGACCAATACTGTTCACATTATACACGCTTCCCTTAGGCAATATTATTAGGAAGCACTGTATTAATTTCCATTGTTATGCTGACGACACTCAGTTGTATTTATCTATGAAGCCAAATGAAACTAATCAGCTAGCTAGACTGCAAGATTGTCTTAAGGACATAAAGAGCTGGATGACCTATAATTTCTTACTACTAAATTCAGACAAGACTGAACTCATTGTATTTGGCCCCAAACATCTTAGAGAATTGCTTTCAAAGCATATAGTTACTCTGGATGGCATTACATTGGCCTCCAGTACTACTGTGAGGAACCTCGGTGTTATCTTTGACCAGGACATGTCCTTTAACTCGCACATAAAACAAATCTGTAGGACTTCCTTTTTCCACCTGAGAAATATTGTGAAAATCAGGAACATCCTCTCTCAGAGTGATGCAGAAAAACTAGTCCATGCATTTGTTACTTCTAGGCTTGACTACTGTAATTCCTTATTATCAGGTTGTCCCAATAGCTCTATGAAACATCTACAGCTGATCCAAAATGCTGCAGCCAGAGTACTGACGGGAGTTAGCAAGAGAGATCATATTTCTCCTATATTGGTTTCTCTTCATTGGCTTCCTGTTAAATCTAGAATAGAATTCAAAATCCTTTTTCTGACATATAAAGCTCTTAACAACCAATCTCCATCATATCTTAAAGACCTGATAGTACCATATTATCCTAGCAAAACTCTTCGCTCTCAGACTGCAGGCTTACTTGTTGTTCCTAGAATCTCTAAAAGTAGAATGGGAGGCAGAGCCTTCAGTTATCAGGACGTGGTGTTCAGAAAGAAAAACAAAACACATCATGAATCAATTGAACGGTGAGATGAATTATAAAGTGGATTCATTCCAGCATCCTTTAGGCCAATGTTCCTTTAATTCTCAGCTCAGAAAGTGATAATTTCCTCTCCTGTGGAACCAGCTCCCAGTTTGGGTTCGGGAGGCGGACACCCTCTCTATTTTTAAGACCAGGCTTAAAACCTTCCTTTTTCCATCCATCCATCTTCTACCGCTGGTCCGGGTCGGGTCGCAGGGGCAGCAGCCCTAGGAGGGAAGCCCAGACCTCTCTCTCCCCAGCCACATCGTCTAGCTCCTCCCGGGGGACCCCAAGGCGTTCCCAGGCCAGCTGAGAGACATGGTCTCTCCAGCGTGTCCTGGGTCTTCCCCAGGGTCTCCTCCCGGTAGGACGTGCCCTAAACACCTCACCGGGGAGGCGTCCGGGGGGCATCCTAATTAGATGCCCGAGCCACCTCATCTGGCTCCTCTCTACGCGGAGGAGCAGCGGCTCTACTCTGAGATCCTCCCGGATGGCCGAGCTTCTCACCCTATCTCTAAGGGAGAGCCCAGCCACCCTGCGGAGGAAACTCATTTCAGCCGCTTGTACCCGCGATCTTGTTCTTTCGGTCACTACCCAAAGCTCGTGACCATAGGTGAGGGTAGGAACGTAGATCGACTGGTAAATTGAGAGCTTTGCCTTTCGGCTCAGCTCCCTCTTTACCACGACGGACCTGTACAGCGTCCGCATTACTGCGGACGCCGCAGCAATCCGCCGGTCGATCTCTCGCTCCATCCTTCCCTCACTCGTGAACAAGACCCCGAGGTACTTGAACTCCTCCACTTGGGGCAGGACCTCATCCCTGACCCGGAGAGTGCACTCCACCTTTTTCCGGCTGAGGACCTTGGACTCGGATTTGGAGGTGCTGATCCTCATCCCAACTGCTTCACACTCGGCTGCGAACCGATCCAGTGAGAGTTGGAGGTCCTGGCATGATGAAGCCAACAGGACCACATCATCCGCAAAAAGCAGTGACGGAATCCTGAGGTCACCAAACCGCACTCCCTCAACACCCTGGCTGCGCCTAGATATTCTGTCCATAAAAATTATGAACAGAATCGGTGACAAAGGGCAGCCCTGGCGGAGTCCAACTCTCACTGGAAACGAGTTCGACTTATTGCCGGAGATGCGGACCAAGCTCTGGCACCGGTCATACAGGGAACGGACAGCCTGTATTAGGTGGTCCGTTACCCCGTACTCCCGGAGCACTCCCCAGAGGATTCCCCGAGGGACACGGTCGAAAGCCTTCTCCAGATCCACAAAACACATGTGGACTGGTTGGGTAAACTCCCATGCACCCTCAAGGAGCCTACTGACGGTGTAGAGCTGGTCCACAGTTCCACGGCCGAGACGAAAACCACATTGCTCCTCCTGAATCCGAGGTTCGACTATCCGGCGGACCCTCCTCTCCAGTACCCCTGAATAGACCTTCCCGGGGAGGCTGAGGAGTGTGATCCCCCTATAGTTGGAACACACCCTCCGGTCCCCCTTTTTGAAAAGAGGGACCACCACCCCGGTCTGCCAATCCAGAGGCACTGCCCCCGATGTCCACGCGATGTTGCAGAGACGTGTCAACCAGGACAGTCCCACAACATCCAGGGCCTTGAGGAACTCCGGGCGGATCTCATCCAGCCTCGGGGCCCTGCCACCGAGGAGCTTTTTAACTACCTCAGCGACTTCGACCCCAGAGATGGGAGAATCTACGCCCGAGACCCCAGGCCCCACTTCTGAATCAGAAGATGTGTCGATGGGATTGAGGAGGTCTTCGAAGTATTCCTTCCACCGATTCACAACGTCCCGAGTTGAGGTCAGCAGTGCACCATCCCCACTATACACAGTGTTGACAGTGCACCGCTTTCCCCCCCTGAGACGCCGGATGGTGGACCAGAATCTCTTCGAAGCCGTCCGGAAGTCGTTTTCCATGGCCTCGCCAAACTCCTCCCATACCCGAGTTTTTGCCTTGGCGACAGCCGCAGCCCGCTTGGCCAGCCGATACCTGTCAGCTGCCTCCGGAGTCCCACAGGCCAAAAAGGCCCGGTAGGACTCCTTCTTCAGCTTGACGGCATCCCTTACCGCCGGTGTCCACCAACGGGTTCGGGGATTGCCACCGCGACAGGCACCAACCACATTGCGGCCACAGCAACGATCGGCCGCCTCAGCAATGGAGGCACGGAACATGGTCCACTCGGACTCAATGTCTCCCACCTCCCTCGGGACATGGTTGAAGTTTGACCGGAGGTGGGACTTGAAACTCCTTCTGACAGGGGACTCCGCCAGACATTCCCAGCACACCCTCACAATCCGTTTGGGTCTGCCAGGTCTGACTGGCATCCTCCCCCACCACCGGAGACAACTCACCACCAGGTGGTGATCGGTTGACAGTTCCGCCCCTCTCTTCACCCGAGTATCCAGGACATGCGGCCGCAAGTCCGACGATACGACAACAAAGTCGATCATTGAACTGCGGCCTAGGGTGTCCTGGTGCCAAGTGCACATATGGACACCCTTATGCCTGAACATGGTGTTCGTTATGGACAATCCGTGACGAGCACAGAAGTCCAATAACAGAACACCACTCGGGTTCAGACCGTTCCTCCCAATCACGCCTCTCCAGGTCTCACTGTCATTGCCAACGTTAGCGTTGAAGTCCCCCAGCAGAACTATGGAATCTCCAGAAAGGGCGCTCTCCAGCACCCCCTCCAAGGATTCCAGAAAGGGCGGATACTCCAAACTGCTGTTCGGCCCGTAGGCGCAAACAACAGTAAGGAACCGTCCCCCCACCCGAAAGCGAAGGGAGGCCACCCTCTCGTCCACCGGGGTAAACTTCAACACACAGTCACCAAGCCGAGGCGCAATGAGTATTGACACAGTCTTCAACCATTGACAATGCAGATGGGCAGATATTTCGGGAACCCTCCATTACCCCCTGGCTCTTCTTAAAAAAAAAAAAAACTGGCTTAAACGTTTAATATATCACTTAGTCATTTATGCTACAAAATGTAATCAAAAAAAATCTCACAGGTGTAAATGTCTCACTCTCCTAATATACACTCCCCACTGGAGAACCCCCTCCTCCTTCTACTTTTCTCTCTCTCCCTCTCTATATGTCTCCCTTTAGCCCTCTCCCCCTCTCACACACTCACCCCCCACACTCTCACTCACACTCTATGTACCCCCCATGTTTATTGTGCTTGTATGTTTTATAATGTGTTTGTTGATAGTTTTCCAGGCAATGATGTGCTATTATATAATGTAAATATAGAGCCTGACCTGCTGTATACATCTCTCTCCAACACTCACAGCTCACAGACAGCAACAGACAGCTCACAAGGACACACACAGACGTTGTATTACATTGCTACATACTAAGTGACAGAACATCTTCTCTCTCTCTGTTCAAGTATAATATCATAGCCTGGAATGTTCATGGCATACGCACACCAACAAAAAGAGTTAAAATCATGGACTATGTCTCTAAATTAAAAGCAGATATTTTGCTCCTCCAAGAAACGCATTTACTACAGTCGGAAGAAAACTCTTTATCAGACTCGAATTATAGAATTATCTTTTCATCTTGTTATAACAGCAGACAAAGAGGGGTCTCCATTCTAGTCCATAAGAGAGTACCATTCACTTTAAAAAGTACAGTAACAGACTCAGAGGGCAGATATATTATTATCCAGGCAACAATCTTTAATAAATTATATTCTATTGTAAACCTCTATGCTCCGAATAATGACGATCCAGCCTTCTTTCACACTGTTTTCTCTCCCTTAGCAGACTTATCTGCTAACTCAACATTATCAGTGGTGACTTCAACATAGTTTTAAACCCTTCAGTAGATCGATCTAATAGTCCAATACATGCAAAACAATCACAATCAGTTAAAGTTATACATGATTATATGAAAGATTTTGGACTAGACGACGTCTGGAGACTCAAAAACCCAACAAAGAGGGACTATACGTTTTTCTCTCCGGTACACAAAACATTTTCAAGAATTGACTTTTTCCTCTCAAATAACTCTATCGCACATAAAGTTACCACTAAAATCCACACAATCATTATCAGCGACCACGCACCAATATCTCTCTGCCTGCAAACAGATTCCATCCCTAAACCTCCTCAGACTTGGCACCTCAACATCTCTCTACTCAAAGAGCCAGAATTTGATCGAGTAATAAGGAGTAAGTGGGCAGACATTCTAAAAAACAATTACTCTAATGACTTATCTCCATCTTTGCTTTGGGAAACTGGAAAGGCCGTAATCAGAGGTAAAATAATATCGTAATCCTCATACAAAAAAAAAAAAAGATCTACAAACAGAGAAAGAAATTGAAGAAAAAATTAAACAACTTACAAATTATGCAATAAATCCAAGTGATCAACTATGGTCCGAACTGCAAAATGCAAAACTAAACCTCGATAATATCCTATCCAAGAAAACAGAGTTTTTATTACAACAACTAAGATATGATTTTGAACACAATAATAAATCAGGAAAATTTCTGGTGAACCAACTCCAGCGCAATAAAGAAAAATCCTTCATAACAGCAATTCAGGATCCCTCAGGAAAATATACTCAGTCACCTCAGGAAATCAACCAGACCTTCTATAATTATTACCAGATTTTATACTCAGCAACAGTTAACCCAAACATAGAAGATATTCATAATTTTCTCAACAATCTAAACATGCCCAAACTAACGTCAGATTACAGAGACATATTAGATGCTCCATTGACTATCAAAGAATTACAATGTGCATTAGACAATATGCCAGCAGGCAAGGCACCTGGTCCTGATGGTTTCCCTGCTGAATTTCTTAAACATTTCTGGTCAATGTTGGCACCCCTTTTCTTCAGGACAGTGACAGAGATTAAAAATAATGGTTATATAAGTTCGCACATGAATACAGCTGCAATTAAATTATTATTGAAACCAGACAAAGATCCTACGCTTCCCTCTAGCTATCGACCTCTGTCAATGATCAACACCGACATCAAAATTATCTAAAAAAGCTCTCGCCTCCAGGCTGGAGAAAATAATCCCGTCAATAATTCACAGCGATCAAACAGGATTTATAAATGGCCGACACTCCACCAACAATATCGGAAGACTTCTAAATCTAATCTCTTTGACACAACGCCACAACAAAGAAGCTATTGTTATGTCACTGGACGCAGAAAACGCCTTTGACAAAGTTAATTGGTCCTTTCTCTTCGCTGTGCTCCACAAATTTGGCTTCGGAGAATCGTTTATCCAGTGGGTATCAGCTCTGTACAACTCACCCAAGGCTACAGTCACCACTAATGGGATCACTTCACAAAGCTTCAGTCTGCAAAGGGGAACGAGACAGGGATGCCCACTCTCTCCCTTATTGTTTGCGATCTTTATCGAACCATTAGCAACAGCTGTACGTCAGAACACTGATATCAAAGGTATCTGCGCTCTGGAGTCTGAACATAAAATTAACCTATATGCAGATGACATTTTACTTTATCTACAAGAACCCAAAACTTCAGTAAAGGAAGTATTTAACCTCATCACAACCTTCTCGCGTCTTTCAGACTACTCTGTCAACTGGTCAAAATCAATTATATTACCTTTAACAGAAAACTCGTGGAATCCCGCAGTCCAAAACTCGCATTATTCTTTTCCTACTGGCAACATCAGATATCTGGGCATAAATATTTCCTCCAAACTCTCAGAACTAGTTCACCTGAACTTCACTCCACTTTTAGACAAAGTCTGTGATGATCTGAGGCGTTGGAACAACCTCCCCATCTCCCTTTTGGGATGAATAGCTACAGTCAAAATGAATGTGGGACGGGGGGTTTGGTGGGGACTGGGGTGGGCGGGGGTTGGGGTTTGGGTGGCGGGTGGGTCCTCGTGCCCCGGGCCGCCTGGGTCGGTCTTGGCGCGCTGGGGGTGTCGGTAGCTGCTCCCTCTTGTTCTCCGGGTCCGCGTCGTTCACGGTGGCCCCGGTGGCTCTCTGGGGGCGCCGCCCTGTGGCTCCTACGGCCCGGGGGAAGGGGTGCCCTATGGCTTGGCCCTGCCTTGCCATGATTGCTGTTCTGGGCTTCGGGGTCCTTCACACTTGCACGTTTGACCAGGTCTCGCCAGCTACTGCCGAGTCCCATTGTCAGTGAATGATGGGACCCGCCAGAATGTGCTGAGAATCTCTCCAGAGTCTCTACCCTAAACTCATTCTCTCCTTCACTGGTATCCTCTTCTGGCCTATTCTATTCCATCCTATTCTATACTGTCAAGACATCCACAATTATGGTGCTCAGTACTGTTTGTTTATTTATTTATTGAATCTCTTTTTCTTTTGTGTTGGTTTTCTTTTTTTAATTTATTTTTTTTCTTTTCTGTTTTATTGATGGGCAGTTAGTAGTTGGGAATAACACACCACCTTACAATCTTTAATTGCAATAGCACCGCCTGTTATTTTCTATCTCTGTTCATCCTGTTCGTTCTGTTCATCCTGTCCAGTCTTTGTTTCCCCCACACATCACTGAGGTGTAGCACTGCCCTCCCTGGCTCATAATAGGGAATTCTAATAAAGAATATCTGCTTAGCTTTCAGGGAGGGCCGGTGGTGGTCACACACATGCACTAAATATTAAAATATTTGGCTGCAAGACTAAAATATGCATCAATCTCATACAATGTTGACACCTCTTTTGTGGAGTTAAACAATGAGAACAAATGTAGACAAAAAAAAGAAAAAAAAAAAAAACAGTACCTGGCTGGTGCTAATTCCCCATTGTTGTATTTGAGCTTTTGTGTAAATGGGTTGGAGCGTCTTAAAGAATTAAAATAAATATTAGACCAAATATTGTCAATTAAAATGTTGAAACATGTTCTAAAAGCTGAAAAAAATGCATCTTTTTAGCAATTGTCACTGTCTCCCGCAATTTCATTGCAACAAATACAGTCAAAACGTCACAACTTACATTGCAATTTTTAGAAAAGCTGCCGCGAATTCAGGCATGTTAGACCACAACAATCAAAACGCCTGCGAAATCCTGGAGGGACTGCATTGTTAGCCAGTTGCCCATATTCAGTGACTTTGGATTTGCAAGTACGTACTCCGAAGTACGGACTTGCGAAAACTCAACCTGGTTACCGTGCAGTTGGAACACCAACATACTTGATAATGTCACCACCTTGGCTCATCTGTTCCGATTATCTTTACCGTGAAAAACAACAAAATAGAATCAGATATAACACAGTCCTGCATGGCCACGTTTTAATATATAAAGTTATTGTGTACATATATATGTATGTGTGTGTGTGTGTGTGTGTGTGTGTGTGTGTGTGTGTGTGTGTGTGTGTGTGTGTGTGTGTGTGTGTGTGTGTGTGTGTGTGTGTGTGTGTGTGTGTGTGTGTGTGAAGTCATTTAAAATGACAACTTTCTGGCTTCAAGAAACACAAAGAAATCAAGAAAAAAAATTTGTGGTAGTCAATAACAATTGCTTTTTTAGATCAAGTAGAGGGGAAAAAAATATGGAATCATTCAGTTCATAGGAAGAAATTATAGAATCATGAAAAACAAACAAAAAAAACACTACAACACACCACTAGTACTTTGTTGCACCACCTCTGGCTTTTATAACAGCTTGCAGTCTCTGAGGCATGGACTTAATGAGTGACAAACAGTACTCTTCATCAATCTGGCTCCAACTTTCTCTGATTGTTGTTGCCAGATCAGCCTTGTACGCTGGAGCCTTGTCATGGACCATTTTCTTCAGTTTCCACCACAGATTTTCAATTGAATTGAGATCCGGACTATTTGCAGGCCATGGCATTGACCACGTGTCTTTCTTTAAGGAAAGTTTTCACAGTTTTTGCTCTATGACAAAATGCATTATCATCCTGAAAAATGTCATCATCCCCAACCATCATTTCAGTTGATGGAATAAGTGTCCAAAATGTCAACGTAAACTTGTGCATTTATTGAAGCTGTAATGACAGCCATCTCCCCAGTACCTTTACCTGACATGCAGTGCCGTATCATCGACTGGAAATTTTCACATTTTCTTCAGGCAGTCATCTTCATAAATTTCTTTGGAACGGCACCAAACAAAAGTTCCAGCATCATCACCTTGCTCAATGCAGATTTGCGATTCATCACTAAATATGACTTTCATCCAGCCACTCCACAATGCACGATTGCTTTTCCTTAGCCCATTGTAACCTTGTTTTTTTCTGTTTAGGCGTTAATGATGGCTTTTGTTTAGCTTTTCTGTATGTAAATTCCATTTCCTTTAGGTGGGTTCTGACAGTTCGTCAACAGACGTTGACTCCAGTTTCCGCCAGTTTGTTTTGCTGTGCATTTTTTGTTGTCAAGACATATTGCTTTAAGTTTTCTGTCTTGACGCTTTGATGTCTTCCTTGGTCTACCAGTATGCTTGCCTTTTACAACCGTCACGTTGTTGGTACTTGGTCCAGATTTTAGACACAGCTGACTGAGAACAACCAACATCTTTTGCAAAATTCCGTGATGATTTACCTTCTTAAAGAAGTTTGATAATCTGCTCCTTTGTTTCGATTGACATCTCTCGTGTTGGAGCCATGATTCCTGTCAATCCACTTGGTGCAACAGCTCTCCAAGGTGTGAGCACTCTTTTTTAACTGCAGGCTACTGATCAGATTTAATTTGATGAAGGTGGTAGTTTTGTAAATGGAAATTTACAGGGTGATTCCATAATTTTTTCCTCAGAATTGAGTGATTCCATATTTTTCCCCTCTGCTTGATCTAAAAAAGCAATTGTTACTGACTACTACAATTTTTTTCCTGATTTCTTTTAGTGTTTCTTAAAGCCAGAAAGTTGCCATATTAAATGATTTTAGTTTTGTGACATGTCTGTGATCGGCTTTTTTTCTACAAAATTAAACAAATGAATGAACATCCTCCAAGACTGGTGATTCCATAATTTTTGCTCAGGGTTGTACATACAGAGCTGCCGTTTGTCCTCAAACATCCAGAGGTTTATAGTCTGACAGATACACAAACATCACTACACTTTAATGTTATCACCAGTACTTCTGTATGCACTGAACATCATCAGTAATTACTGATAAAATATTTCATGTGAGCTGCTTTACTCAGAACGTGACCACAGGTGAGCTCTTCTTTTACCTGCCAGGTAATAAAACAAAATCCTTTTCAAACATAAGCAGTGTTTGACCAAATAGATCTGACGCTAGAGGAAAATTCAATACTGGCTTCAACAATTCAATTCATTTTTTGAACACAGTTAAAAATATTTAATTGCAGAATGCTTAAAAACATTTAAGAATTTATATCCTTCAGTTTCCATTAACAGCATCATGCTGGTCCCTATGCTAAAGATGGAACTGTTGATGTTCTGTCTGTGGAGTCTCCCAGCAGTCAGTGAGGATCTGGGTTTCTTCAGATGTCCTTCGAATAAAATATTGCTTAAATGTTATTTTTAATGCACTGTGACAGTCATAAGAATAGAACAAAGTCACACTAGAGGTAATGAAGACAAGACAATAATTCAGAAGTACACGGTCATTGATTGAGTAAAACATTAACGATATAAAGTTATGAACATTAACTTCTTTCAAATTGATTTTTCTCTGAACAATAAAAAAATACACTGTGAGGCCAAAGTGTGACTGTTAGATAAATGTAGAACTACTAATATCCCTTTTTAACTGCTATAGAACAGTCAGAGCCAGCTGCAGATTTCAAAAAGTTTTGCCGAGATAAGGCTGTTCTACAGTGAGCGCTGACCATCCAGTAACAGCTGTCTAACCTGGATGCTCACATCTCCAAAACAGTTTGGTGGTGGTGGGCCGCCACTGCAGAATGAATGTAGAGGAAACCTCTGCTTGTACTTTGTATGTATCATCTATGTTACTCTTATCATGCATGTATCCCAATGTGTGTTATAGGTTTCCTTGTCCTCCATCTCCCCTCTTCTCCCATCCTTCTCTACCTCTTCTGTCCCTTTCAACCAAGCCAGCCGGTGGCAGATGAGTCCCCCCACATGAGCCTGGCTCTGCACAAGGTTTCTTCACATTAAAATGGAGTTTTTTTTCTTGCCAGTGTCACCTTTGGGCTTGCTCTGGTAGTTCAGGCATATGGTTTCTGTCAAGCATCTTGAGACAATCTGAATTGTAATTGGTGCTACATAAATAAAATTGAATTGAACTGAATTGTTGTTGGACAACAGAATAAATATAAAATAGTTACTGAAGCACAGCCTATTAACACCATGTTAACCAGAAGTCACTATATAGACATTTACTCAGCAGAGACTCTGCAACACTAAACCATTGATTATATAGCTGCAATGTTGTCTGACAAACTGACCAAAACAACAGTTGTGTGAAATTATTGCTCAGAGAGAAAGTTAGAACTGATAGAATGACTGCTCTTGCATACATTCACTTCAGTCGGTTCCTTGCTTACGTAATTTTAATGAAAAGTGGTACAATATGTGACCCTGAAACACACTCTCATAACGTTGCATTTGTTTTTTTAAAAATGGCAACTTTATTGTGCCATTTTTCCATCCTAATAGTGTTTCTAATACTCAGCACAGTTACACGGAGTAATAAAAGATGTGTTGAAAATAATGTTTAGCAGATACCACATGACCACATTACACCGCTGAACTGCTCAACATCAATAAATCAGAAAATGCAACTATCAAAAACTTTCCTGATCAGGTGTATTCTTTATGTGGCATTTCAATACAGTTGGCTTAAGCAAAAACCTAACCTACCTTTAAAGAGCAAGTTTCCTACAGTACATGCACTATTCCTGTAACTAACAAAGTTAAATGTCACCTTCCTACCTCCTCTTAGTGCCATGATGTTCTTGAGGCCCAGGCGCTTTGCTTTAGTCAGGTAGTCCGTAATTTTCTCTTTGGTTTGGTTGCAGCAGGTCAGGTGGAGAATGCTCTCCAGGCCACAATAGTTCACTGCAGTACTAGCAATCATCATGGATGAGGTTTCCTTGTCTGAGCCTGGGTCCCCTGCTGGATGCCAAGTAATGTCAATGAACAGGGGCCCTCCAGAGCCCATACGGTCAAATCTGTAGAACAATGATATTCTCAAAACAAATGGTCTGGCTGTTGTTTGGTATAGACATACAGACAATTCTTCAGTGGTGTGTCATAATGCTATGTGGATTAACCTTGACATTATTCTTGTACTTTTTGTACACAAGGAATCTAAATGAATCAGAATGAGTCACAGCACCAAAAAGAAAACTGAGTGCTATCAAGTTTTGCCATAGTAATTATTAAAGCCTTTTGGAGCGATTACTCTCGTAAATGAGCTGCTGAAATGGGTTGCTGGAAGATGTGGAGCTCATGCAAAAACCAAGTTTTTTTCAAAATTAGTGCAGCTGTGCCAATTCTTTGTCGATATGTTCATTTTTAATTTTTTTTTTTTTGTTTTTATATGTCTGTCTTCATTGATAGTGTGACACAAAGAGAGAGACAAGAAAGCAAGGAGTAGAGACACTGACTTGCAGCAAATTACATTTACAGAATTTCAATCAAGTATTTCTATTTTATATTCTATCATTCTAAATCACCATGAGTTAAAATCAAACCCAGGATGCTGCTCAAATACATGACTGTTCGGGGTACCCAAATATGTTAAATGTTTTTAACAGCACTTTCAGAGTAAAATGACCACGAGTGCCACAACACATTTTGGCAAAAGTCCCTTTCAAAAAAATATTTGGGGCTCCTAACTGTACAAGCGTAGCAAGTTTCATTCTTTAATGAAAAATGGGAATATGCCTTTTACCTTTCACATGAACTAAATAGCCTGATACATACCTTTAATTTAAATGCTTTAACCGTGTATTGTGCCCAACTTTTGCTAATGCATGTACTTCACTACCTCTGAACACATGTTCCTGTGTAAAGTATCCCATTCAAGTCCAGTTAGATTTCACATGCCTTGAGATGAGGTTGACAGCTCCACTGGCTGTGCGGGGCGGAAAAAATTCCAGCGAGAACCAACGGTCTCCGGACTCCATCCTCCTCCGCATCTTGTCTCGCAGCCTGTCTGATCGATCTGCATCCAACACCGGCGTGGAACACCGGGAGCTCTCCTTGGAGCTCTCACCGCCACTATTGCTCCCACTGGAGTCGCTCTTGCAAGACTGGCAGTTACCATCCCCTCGCTGAACTTGGTTCACCATGACGGGAAATTATACTGAGAAGAAAAAAAGACAAAACAAATGTCTGTCAATTTAAAATATTTGATTAAATTTTGATCGCACAGCAACAAACATTTGAAAAAACCCCGTTCAAAATGTTTTCATATACTACTGACCAACCTTCAAACAATGGAACTAACGTACACTCTCGAAGAGGTTAGGGTCATTTTCATAAGTTTTCTTGGAAAAGCTGGTTTTGGGAGTGTTTACTGAACATCATTGCTTACAGCCTTGCTGTTATATGTTATGGAATCACTCCGCAATGTTTCTGTTACCCCAGTGCTGAGGACTGCTCTCTTCATAGAAAGTAAACTCGTATAATGAGTAGCTCAGTGCCATCACTATCTTCCTCTTACTGACTCATACACTAAAATATAAATGCTTCCATACACGTCTGACTATTTTTCAGCAGTTTTCATTGTTAATTATTTCTCATTTTTATTCACCCCCCGTTGCAGTGTTAAGTGGCAACAGTGCCGCCTGCCGTGCAAAGCGTTGTTTTTCCTGCAACTTCTTCCAGCACTTTTCCCGTCGATCGGCTCTGTGCAGTCAGCAGAATTATGCCTCCAGTATGGTCCTGTCTCCTCAGTCAACGATTATACCACTACTAACTTTTTTTTTTTTAAACCATGTATTTTTATTGGGTTTTCAGCAAACCAATTCTGTTTATTTTCAACACAATAACATCTCAAACAATAATCCCCCCTCACAAACACACACACACACATATAGGTGAAGAAAATTATAGGTAACAAAAACACCAGCACTGACAATAGAAGCAAAACAAAATAAAACATAACAAAAATATGTCAGACAAATAAGCAAACAAAAATAGAAGTAGGTCTGCTCTGTTGGTGGAAATTATGTCAAATTCAGTTTGGAGCTTTAATCTCTCTGTTTGAGGAGAGAAATTGGGAGATAATGAATGTTGGTTATTAATTAGCTGAATTGCTTCCAGTAGTTCTTGTTGTCTTTGCTTTCCCCGTTTGTTTAGCCTGACACAATTGGAAATAATCTTACCACGTATTATTACCCATAAAATGAAAGGAGAGGTTGATTCAGATATATTAGTTTGAATAAAGAGAGAAATCTTCTCAGAAACAAATTTGAAAAATGCATCAGAGGATAACAACTAGGGCTGCAACTAATGATGAATTGATGAATCGTCTGAGCACGATACGTCATCAAACGTGGAAGTGAGCACGCAATGCAACAGATATCACCGTCCGAGCAGAGCGCGGAACACGGATGGACATCCGCGCTGTATCTTGCATATGTAGTATATGCATATATTATATATGTACAATACAGCGCGGACATCTGCATTTACGATACAGCGCAGACATCTGCACTGAATCATGCATATATAATATATGTACGATGTAGCGCGGATGTCCGTCCGTGTTCAGCGCTCCGCTCGGACGGTTATTTCTGTTGCATAGCGCGCTCACTTCTGCTTTTGATGATGTATCGTGCTCAGACGATTTGATTCATCGTTAGTTGCAGGCCAAATAACCTTGTGTTGAGATGCCAAGTTGGCTGATTTTCACTTTTGGGAATAAGCTGTATGTCTAACAAGAGAGTGGTGTGATCTGAGATAACGATTGTTGAATATTTACATGATTTTACTGTATGTAATACCATTTTATCTAGAAAGTAATAGTCAATCTGAGAGCGAGTCTGATGTACGTGGGAATAACATGAAAACTCTTTCGTTGTTGGGTAGTTGAGACGCCACACGTCCACACAACCATAAGTGTAGTAAGTGCAGTGTTTCCTCTAGGATTTTTTCCCAGCAGCGGCGCTTAATAGGTTAAAACTGTGACAAAACTCAGTGTGTAGTTAACAGAAAAAGTTTAAGTTTCAGGGAGCAACTCACATGCATCTGATCACTCCATCGCCATGACTGGAACCCCCTACCACCACTAACATTAATAGTACCATTAGATATCGATATCTGTCAATAATAACAATATAAGGAGATACTTTTAATATATGACATGGAAGAAGTTAGAGTAATGACAATAGCATTTTTTTCTTTTATAATTAATCTAATATTGTTCAATACAAGTATACAAATGAATGAATGAAATATGAGTAATACAACTGCTGCCAACACAATTTCCTTTTGGGTCCCAACTGTGAGGTATAGTGCAATAACATCAAAAACCATTGCAAATTAGTCCGTAATGCGTCCTCTGCAAATCCTGTGCCCCTGACACCGCATGGCTACAGGAATGCTGCTTCATCAAGCATTTGGTGGCCAAACTAAGGAGGACGGCTTCAGGAATTTACACACTGCTAGGGAGTGTCTGTCTGGGGGCTGGGATCAGCAGAGTCTCCACAAGCTTCTTGGACACCCAAATGTCAAAAGCAACCTCAACAGCATCAAGTCAATTCACAGTTTGGATTCCAATATGAACTTTTCCATGGATCTTTTCTGTTAATACAAAGCAACTGTATGGGAAAGCTCTTGAAAGTCTGTGTAAAGAGCCCACAACAACCTTTTCAAACTTTTTGAGAACTTTCTCATACCAATTTCTGAAAGCTTCAAACACTAGAACTTGAAGAAACATTTTGAAGGTTACCATTTTGCTAGGTAGCAACACAATACAACGTGCACAAAAAAGTGAAGAGTTTGCGGTATGAATTCCCAATAACTGACAGAATAAGGGGTAAAGTTTCAGGCAGATTGGAGTGTGTTCAGGGCATTTACATAGCATCTGATGTTTCATGGCGAAGGATCAAACTTCCAAAGGTCGCCATGGCCACGCCCTTAGACTTTTGTAGAACATTTTGATAACTTTTGATCACTAAGGCCTGTTGTATGTACTGGCAAATTTGGAGTTACGCCCTTTGAGTTTATAGCTCTTGAAAACGAGCAAACATCATAAAATTTCAAACAGTCGGTTCAAAATGGCAGACTTCCTGTTGGGTTTAGGATATGGCTGCCACTGACTTTTTTTGTTCAGCCTGACGTGTTTGCATATGCCTATCAAATTTGGTAGTTGTTGGTGAAACGTGCTGCCCGTGATAGACGTTATAAATGTTCCAGGTGGCGCTATTGAGCCATTTTGGCTCACACACGTGCAATTCCTCTGAAATTTTAAATTTTTCGCCGATCCTGACGTGTGCAAATTTTCACGCGTTTTTGAATCGCTTTGGGCCTTCAAATTTGCGTTTCAAAAGACGACAAGAAAAAGAAACCCATGAGTTTCAATAGGGTCTTCGCACCATTCGGTGTTCGGACCCTAATTAAAGTTTCTTTGCTGAAATCATGCTTATGGCTTCTACAAAGCAGAAGCAGATCAGAAAGGGGCCCCATTCCATATGGTATCTGGAGCGACCTTTCACACAAAAGATTCCTATGAACTGGCTGATCAGTAATCGATTCTAGAAGGGATATCACTAAACTACGCACTTGTAGTGAGCAGCTGGACATCTGTCTGCAGCCTGCTAGCTACGAGTCGCAAGACCCCCACGCTTTCAAACGTCAACAGAAACATGCTGAGGTTTTAGCCGTCCAAGCTTCAAGGTTAACCCAGATCTCCATAAAACGAACCGTGCTTTTCTTACCTCCACCAATCAGTTGTCTGTGATTCTGACTCCCATTCAACACAGGGCAGTCGCCGTAACAAAGTCCCAAACTTCTGTTTCGTCTAGTGACTTCTTCTTCTTCTTCTTCTTTCTTTTCGGCAGCGTATGCGCCGCAAGGCATATTCTTCTAGTTCTTGTTCGACTAATCAGCTTATGGACGCATTATCGCCACCTGTCGGACTGGAGTGTGAAACAGAAAATTGACAAAAGAAAAATAGGAAAAAAAGAGGAAAAAAAGACATGATTCTCTAAATTAGTCCTGTTTTCTGCTTCATTAGGTGACTATATGTTGCCTGTAATGACCCTCCAAGCAGGCCACCCACAGTGATACTTAGATAAGCTTTATTTAATGGTGGTGCCAGTTTCCTCATCTCCCATTCATAGCACCTAGATTCAAGCAGCACTGAACAGTGTACATATCTGCCAGTTGGATGTTCTGATTGTAGCCCAGTGTCCCTATCTTAAGACAGGTGATAACTCCTTTTTTCTTTTCAGTTCCTGTCATGCCCTGCCCTTTTCCCAAACACACCTTCCAGAATATAATATAGATGTCTTATAGTTTTGTTTCGTCCCAGTATTCGCCACACTTTTTGCATTTGTCTCTTAATAACTGATTTACCCTCAGCTTTGCTTAGTGGAATTTCCTTGTTTACTGTTTGTGTTTTTAATGACAGCTTGGCCGGTATATTAACAATCTCATTACCTTCTACTCCTACATGGGGAGGAAGAAATATGAAATCAGCTATGGGCTCCTCATTGATTCATGTGTGTAACAGGAGGTAAATTTCAAAAAGCAGATCTTGCATGATTTCTAGATTTTGATACCTGTGGGTGTTGCTCTACTATCAGTTGCAATTAGTGCATTACTTGTTGTGATTGGCTTGCAGCCATTGCACTGTCATCAGAGTAGCTACTAGCTTTGCTGTCAATACTGAGACACCTCTGAAGTTCTCTTCTCAATGGCTACCTTGTATTGTGGAATGAAGACTGATGCTTCTGTTCTTCTTTTGATTCATCTGTGAATATCACCAGATTTCCTGCATAATGCTGCTCTGTGTTGTTAAATGCTATGATCCACAGGGTGCCTGTTTGGATTTTTGTTTCAGCTGTTGTTGTATATTCAGATCTGTTGTCATCATTGCAAATGACCAGGGTGGAGTAGCTGAAGATGAGGCTGCTGTGCCATTCTGTACGTACACAGGCCTATAATTTCTGCAGTTTTCTTTCCTATCCATCCAAAGCCCAGGTGTCACTGTGCTCCTAGCAGTCCTGCAGGATGGTCTTTGTTGGGAGTCAGCTATTATGCCCCTGTAAATCAAGCCAACATTCTAGCATGACCTATTTCCTCCTTATCTGTAATGGCATTCCATCTTCATTTTGCATATCAGCAACTGGAGATGCTTTAAAAGCTCCACTGTGGATCTGTTGGCCTTGTGCCGCTCCACATCCAGTTCTTGAAGGTGTTGTTGAATAAGCCACACACCCATAGTCTGGTGTGACTCTCATGAAAGCTTTGTATTTGTTCATCATACACAGCTCTAGGTGTTCCTCAGTCTTGTCCTGATAAGCATCTTAGAGCATTATTAATCTTTTTGCACTTGTACTGTTCGAGTGTCTGGCTAAAAAAGTTTAAATGATATTACCTTATGTTTGTTTTACCTTGAGAAACAAATCACTGTCTTTGCTCTGTGTCTTTGCTCCTGATATTTTAAATACCCACTTATTTGTAGGTATTTATTTGCAGACTTCTTCACCATCCCCACTGCAGTCACATGTTGCTTTGTATGTAGCTGGGTCATTCCAGAAATGGAGGACATTTTATGTCCTACCTATCAAATTTCAAATAATCCATCCACAAATATTAAAACATGAAATTGTTGTGTAAATTTACTTGTCCTGAGACTAAATCTAAATAAAAAAAAAAAAAACAACTAGGAGAAAAGAATGTTTGAAAATATTTTTCAAAATACCAAGTAAGTCTGGAGTACCACTTAAAATGTAATTTTTCTTGTGTCCCACCCTCCTTATGACCAAATCGAATCTCAAATACAAGAGTTAAAATGAAACCTAAACCTCCTTTTTTGATATTATTTTTTTTCATCGATGTCTCTTGTAATTGCGGAAACATTTTTTTGATCAACATAATATTTTAAATAGTAATTATTATGCATGGAACATGTGTCCCACAACATGCACACAACCCTGTTACCATAACCCTTTTAGCATATAAGAAGAAAACAGTGAATCACATGCTATGCTGGAACTGACATCATTAAACAGTTTTCCAAAAGAATGGGTAGAGCAAAGCTATGTCCTCTCTTCTACTTTTCATATTTTCATAACATTGTCAGCCTTGACTGAATGTTTCATGCTACCTCATGCAACCCTGTTATGCATATTATCAGAATTATTTTTATTTTTTTTACACAAGTAAGTTTGTCCTCTTGGTCAGCAGTAACAGCTAGCTAAATATCTAACTTCTACTCCTGAGAAAAGGCTACCATTAACATGGATTTGCAACCCTGTTATGTGCAACCCCATTACTGTGATTAGAGTAGGGTTAGCAAACAACAAATAAAACATGCAATAAAAATTGTATCACTGATGTGTAAGCTGAGCCAGTCAAGCCTTTGATAGTTTATTACCTATTACTGAAGAATATGTAGCAGAAAATTGTAAAAGAGAAGGCATCTGAGGGCATTTATTGAACCATTACCCTTTAGCAATGTTTGTGCCAGAAGTTCTTCTTCAGCTTACCACTGTTTTGTTGTTACTTATTAACATTGGGGTTGTTGTGTTTCTCCTAATCGCACCCCTTCTTCTGATTAATTCCCATATCTCTTATAGCTGTGTTTAGGTCCCTGTCTTATTACGATATAGTATACATTTGGTGGTTGTTATTGTCAACTGGCAACAAATGTGAAAAATCGAGAGACTGACTAACATGACTTCCCTGCTTAGTAGTTTAGTTTTATACACTTGCTACGCTGGTAACCCTATAGATCACAAAAATGTCGAATGTCAATAAAAGCACGTGTTGACTATTTAAAAGTTGCCATTCAGCAGATTGCGGTTTCCACACATACAGCGCCAGCTATCTCTGTATTCAGCGAGATCACAGTTGCACAATTGTACAACCAGTTCATGGCTTATTGAATGGCTCTCCTCGCAGCGTCACATATTTCTATGAAGTAACTCTTCATTAGCTACACATACGTGAATTCACAGAGTTTAGATGGTGCTTATTTCAGAATATAACCTCGTGCGTAAATTACACGGAGTTCTGACGTTTACAACAGCCGTTTGCCTTTGTTGTCACGTGACACATGGTTTTGCTGCTTTTACTTGTCATACGAAATGTCCAATTTGCGCATGGCTTTAAACTTGTAAGTACATTTTGAGACCGAATTTGAGGACACAACTACATTGTAGGCTTCTTATTTGCTGCAAGTTATTTTTTTCTGATGGTCCAACTAAAAATGAGTTTTGGTATTCATCCGGCGGTTTGAATCTTTGCATTGTAAAATGACTTGACCATTTCACCGTGGACCTTGAAGGCAGCATGACACGACAGCGAAGATGGCGTGTTGTGGAAACTGTTTTTGTTGCCAATGTTGCTGCCGAGAACGAGAGACTCGGACACCGGAGGAACTGGTAAGGAAAGACGGAAGAACTGGGTAAAGCAGGAATTTTTGGACTATTTTATGGTCCCGTTTGGCTTCCCAGACAGAGGCGTTTCCCCTGAGCCTGCTTCATCGCTATAACCTGGCTTGCCTGCTCCACCCTGCTTGGTCACTCACTATGTTCTGTTGCCTTGAATTTTTTGAAAGCAAGACATGATTACTTTGAATCCATTCAATGTATAACCAAAGACTTGCCTCTAATAACACTCCTTACAGTGGAGTTCGCCTCACAGGTATAATGCTCGGTGTTTTTCTATATGCTTATGGCGATAAAGCTCATTGCCCAAACTTTGACATTTTATTGCTTATCAGAATCCCGTTATCAACTGGACATGCATGTTTACAGGCAAATAAGCATCCGGTACTCAGGACCAACAGCTTTCCGTTGCACAGCTGTCCACATTTTCTTCCATCTAATTAAGTATAGATTATAGTGCCTCAAAAAATATTCACTGCACCTGGAAGTTTTTCCTTTTTATTGCTTTTCAGCATTGCATCATGGTCAATATAATTACGCTTTTTTGACAAAAGATATACCTAAGTGTTTTTACATGTTGAAGTAAGAACATGTTTCCACAAAGTTATGTAAAATAATTTCAAATACAAAATGTAAAATAAGTGGTTGTTTAAGTATTCATCCCCTTTAAAGTGACTCATCTAGGTGAACACAGGGACTGCCAGGTAATGCTAGAAGTCCCACAATTAGTGAAATAAAGATTATCTGAGGTCGGTGAATGTGTCTCAAAGTGATTTCAGTATAAAGACATCTGTATCTGGACGGGGCTCGGTAGTTTGCACTTTCGCCTTGCAGCTAGAAGATGCCCGGTTCGCATCCCTGCTTTCCCGGGATCTTTCTGCATGGAGTTTGCATGTTCTCCCTGTGCATTCGTGGGTTTTTTCCAGGTACTCCGGCTTCCTCCCACAGTCCAAAATCATGCTCCACGACCCTAATGAGGATTAAATGGTGTATAGATAATGGATGGGTGGATGGATGGATGGATGTATCTGGACAGTCCAGTCACTAGTGAATCGTTACTGCTGGATCTTACTACACCATGAAGACAAAGGAACATTCCAAGCAACTCTGAAAGGGTTATTAAAAACCATAAGTCAGGGAATGAATGCGAGGAAAATTTCAATTCACTGAATATTCCCTAGAGTACAGTTAAATCCATCATTAGAAAATGAAAGGAATATGGCACTTGTAAATTTATCTAGAGCAGGTCAGCCTCAAAAACTGAGCAACTGGGCCGTTTCCCAGGTTCTTTGTCAGTCAAAAGTTTATGGGAAAGTAGCAAAGAAAAAAAACGCATTGAAGAAAACTTATATTAAATGTCAACTAGAATTTACCAGAATGAATGCAAGAGTCTGAAGTCAACTGGATGAAAGCTTCTTGGTCTGATGAGACGAAGATTTAGCTTTTTGACCATCAGACTAGATGCTATGTTTGGTGGATACCAAACCTTCATTAGAAACACACCATCGCCACCTGAAGCATGATGATAGTAGCATCATAATGTGGCGATGCTTCTCAGCAGCGGACCTAGGAAGGCTTGTAAAGGGAGAGAGTAAAATGAATGCAGCCAAAAATTGGAAAATCCTAGGAGGACAAGCTGATAAAGTCTGCAAAAAAAAAAAATATATATATATATTGGGAGAAGATTTGTTTTCCAGTCAGACAATGAGGCAAAGCATACAGCCAAATAGTTAAAAGGCACAAGGTAAATGTTGTGGAATGCCTCAGGCGAAGCACAGACCTCAATCCAACTGAGAATTTGTGGGTAGACTTGAAAAGGGCTGTTCATTGTTGATCCTTGTGTAACCTGAAAGAGTTTGAGCACTTTTGCAAAGAAGATAGGGGGTAAATTGCAGTGTCCAGATGTGCAAGGCTGATTGACCCCTGTTTACACAGGGTCAATGTTGTAACTGCAGCTCAAGTTACATCTACTAAATACTGACTTTAAGGAGGAGAATAATTAATAATAATTCAATGTCAAACAGCAATAAAAACAGAAAATTACTAAGGGGATGAAAACTTTATATCTGCACTTTTAGGTAAATGCAAGTTTGGCTTGGGAGGTTATCAATTTTCCCAGCTGCCCTGAAGACTATACCATACCTTGAAGTTCTGCGACCTTACTTTATGTCAAGTGTTCACATATGCAAAATAAGGCGACATTAATATTACAGAATTCTGAATAGAGTCTGGTGCGTTCTAAATATGCAAGAATCCTAAGACTATATCAAAGATTGAATCAAACATTTTCTGTGACTTGCATGACATTCATCTGGACTTGCAGTTTCAAACAGGCTTAATTCCTGGTAAAATGTCCCTGCTGTGTCGGGATGAGTCTGCATTCCTTTACACTGTATTTGGAGCTTCTCTTCTGTTTTCCAGACAATCCTTGGGGAAATCCAAGATGAAGAGAATGAGATTCTACCTAGGAAAGACTATGAGGTGAGACTCCTGTGAAAAACTGTCATTAGGAGAACAGTCTTCAGTCAGTGTCGGTGGATTATGTTGCCGTTGGTACAGAGTCATTGGATGTCTGACCCAGATCATAGTTACAGCATTTGTTTTGGCTTTAACAGAGCTTGGATTATGACCGCTGCATCAGTGAGCCCTATGTGGAGGTTCTGGAGGGGATGGACAACAAGGTGAGACAAATGTGTCTTTTGTTCAGGTGTGGATAACATATACCGAGCATGCACATGGGATTCATCAAACCTACCTGAAAAGGAAAACTGTGACGGATGCATGGTTCTTGTTTTGCATGTGCTGTTACTAATTGGGGATTTACATGGTGCTACTGATAATATCTTAATCTTAATTTGGATAATGTTGTGAGTAAAAAGATGAAATGGCCTCACTAACAATAGCCTAAAGGAGGGCCATTGGTATCTGTTGCCTTTTTAAATTGTTGAATCCTTTGGTAGAAGCTGTATATTAATTGTCACTTTTAGATGTTATGTGTAATGTGTTTTTTTCTGTGCATTTTCTATCTGCCAATAGAAAGCCAAAAAATATGAGGCTGTGCGGTGGATAATGGTGTTTGCTATTGGGGTGACAGTGGGTCTGGTAGGTGCATTATGGGTATTTTGTTTTGCTAGATCCCAAAATGCTGCAAATCAACAAGATATACTAACTTCACGTCTCCATCAGGTGGGGCTGTTCGTGGATTTCTTTGTACGCCTCTTCACCAATATCAAATTTACTCTGGTTGGTGATTGTATCCTTTAACATGGGTTTGCCGATTTCCTAATATAAAAAGTTGACTTGCACACCAGTGTTTCATGATCCACATAATTCCTATGACTATATCAAGACGCTGTCTTTATTTAGCAATAAGTCTAACAACTGAAAGAATAGACATAACTCTACAACATTAAAGACTTAAGATTTCAAGAATAAAATTATCATTCAATGTATGAAATTATGATTTTATGCTTATTTTGTGATTATCAGCTTCTTTCTTGAAATTTGAACTTTTTCTCCATCATGTTATTGCTCTGTATGACGTTGTGAGGACAGTAAGGTGTATACATTCAATGACCATTGTATTAGGCACACCTTTAAAATCATAGAGTGCAGTATACAGTATACATTAGCTCAGCTTTTTCCACCTTTACAGAGTTTGTCAGACCAAAGAAAAAAAAAATAGAAATACCCCATAGTGCCAGAGAGAGCCACGGTACATTCACACAAGATTGGACAATACACAGTAATAATATAATTCATTATAATTCAATAACAAACAAAAGACTAAAGCTCTAAGCTAATAACAGCTTATCAAAGGCTCCAACTAACAGTCTAGTTTATTTATAATTTCCCAAACACCCAAAGTTCTGTCCATGTGTGAGTAATTTAGATGGTATTTTTGAATTTAGAGGAATCCGGTTGTGCAAGGAGAGAGAATTTAGAAACTGAGATCTGATTTAAAGTATATGGAAGTTAACTTACATGTCGTGACGTTGCAGCAATCAGTCTGACAAGTGAGTCCGTAAAATGTCAGATTGGCCTGCTGAAGGGACTGGTATTAACATGTGGACAAAGTGGACAGCCTTTGCACCAGTCAATGAGATAAGTCAATGATGTGTTCCAGTGACAGTGTTTCAAGGAGATTTTTTTTTACATGTTTATCACCCAAGTGTTTTCTTCACACTCAGGGAGAGGCATTGATTAATTCCACAGGACAAGTCACAATCAGAGGCCTCCTGAGTCACTTTACTTACCGCATTGCAATCAAACAGTACACTATTGGATTATTCTCTTAGGAGTCAGATGATGAAAATGAGACTAAACGTTAATGGACTAACTTAAACTATTAATCAGTTTTGAATTAGCTTCTAAAACATACAGACTACTAGATAAAGAGTGTTACATCAGTGATTATAGGAAAAGTTCCTCTGACTCTCTTCTGTAGGCATAGACTTTTGGACAAACCCATACAGAAAAGGCTGAATTCAGGAATATGGAATAATTGCTTTATGTATAAGCATATCCTTTGGTCCTAGTGTGGTGAGTTTCCAGTTTCAGGGTGTGTGTGACACACAGCTCCAGGTTAAGGGTCAATAACTGAGTCTTGTTTGGTTAAATATTGTCCAGGATTTATTTTAATCTGGATCTACAAATTGAAAGTGCTGGTCAAAAAGGATCCAGGATACTTGGCTTAAAAAACTCTTTGGTTGCTTTCATAGTATGCTTCGGGTAAATTGTCCATCTGCACCATGAAATGCTGTCCAAAGAATTCTGAAGTATTTGGTTGAATATGAGCAGATAATACGGCCTGAAACACTTCAGAATTCATCCTGCTGTTTTTGTCAGCAGTCACATCATCAATGAATATAAGAGAGCCAGTTCCATTGGTAACCATAAATGCCCATGCCATGCCACGACCACCATCATGCTTCACTGGTGAGGTGGTCTGCTATGGATGTTGAGCAGTTCCTTCCCTTCTCCATACTCTTCTCTTCCCATCATTCTGGTACAAGTTGATCTTTGTCTCATCTGTCCATAGGATGTTGTTCCAGAACTGCACAGGCTTTTTATGATGTATTTTGCAAACTCTAATCTGGCCTTCCTGTTTTTGAGGCTCACCGACGGTTTACACCCTGTGGTGAACCCTCTGTATTCACTCTGGTGAAGTCTTGTCTTAATTGTTGACTTTTACTTTCTGGAGAGTGTTCTTGATCCGATCAACTGTTGGGAAGGGGTTTTTCTTGACCAGGGAAAGGATTTTTCTGTCATCCACCACACTTGTTTTCCATGGTCGTTTGGTGTTGCTGAGTTCACCAGAGCATTCTTTCTTTTTTAGAATGCAGCAACTGCAAACAGTTGATTCGGCCACACCAAATGTTTTTGCTATCTCTTTGATGGGTTTGTTTTGATTTTACAGCCTAATGATGGCTTGTTTCACTGATAGTGATGCTCTTTGGACTTTATATTGATGCAAATTCCACACTTGAAATGAATTCTAGACCTTTTATCTGCTCCTTGTGAATGAAATAATGAGGGAATAACACACACCTGGCCAGCTGAGCAACCAATTGTCCAATTACTTTCGGACAATTTAGATGGAGGACACATATAAAATGTGTTGAAATTCCTACACCATTCACCTGATTTTGATGTAAATACCCTCAAATTAAAGCTGAAAGTCTGCAGCTTTCTTAAAATGCTCCCTGCAACGTGTCTCAAGGACCCATGTAACACAGGTCCTGATGTTGGTCGTGCAACATCACATGCAATCCTGACTCATACTCAATGTAAGAGAATATGAATAGTTGTCCAAAATACATTTCTTTACAAAATTCACTTTTGAGAAGTGTTTTGACATGTTAAAAAATAAATCTAACAATAATACCGACTGACTCCAAGAGCTTACTGTAGTGAGGGAGATTTTTAAAAACTTTTCTCCTTCATTTCCAACTGTGATGATTCTATATTTATTACAGAATGTTCAGACAGTAAACTTGTGAAATTTTGCTTTAAAAAAAAAAAAAAAAAAAGCAGTTCGTAGTTGCCACAGTAACAGTATCATTGCGTGTACATGCCATTATATTTTTTCTGTAATGCAACTCTGACAACAATAGAAGCAGACTTTGCTGCCCTGCTTGTGTAAGTGGTTATTCTACTTTATCTGAATGCCTCCAGCTGTAGAGAAGTGCAGTGACAAAGGCTGTCTTTCGCTGTCTTTGCTGGAACTCTTGGCATTCAATTTGATCTTCATCTTCATCGCCAGTGTGCTCGTCCTCATTGAGGTAAGGCTGCTCACAGTTTTTCCAGCTTGAACTTGAACATCTAGTTTTTTCTTTGGAAATTCAAAACAATTTAGAAAAAAAGTCTGAATCGTTACAGCCCCTCATAATGGCAGAGGAACAGTCGTGAACAAAACTTTCCATACTCTTGTGAGGCCCATGTATATTATGTCTTAGGTTTCCAATGACCCCTATAACTCAAAGTTTCTATGATGGAATCTTTGAAACAAATACGTCTGTGTCACAAAAATCAATCCTGCATTTTGGGTCTTTCATGAATTTATTATTGGTGTTTTGGAAATATGAAACAATCTGCTGGGACAAAAATATACAAAGATCCCCTTGGCCGTTTTGACCTCATCTTGGTGCTTTTATTAGCCATCCACAAGCCTCTGACAAGCTTCTAGTTACTCCGCCAAGGAACATGACGGAGTTATGTGATGATCGGTGTACGTTTTTCTGATTATCTGTCTTTCTGTGTGCAACATTACTCAAAAACAGAATAACTGATTTGGATGAAATTTTCAGGGAAGGTCAGAAAGGACCCAAAGACCACCTGATTAGATTTTGGCAGTGATGCAGCTTATAGTCTGGATCCATGGATTTGTTAAAGATTTATGTATCCTTGTGAGAAAGCGGCTCGGCGCCACTATAGCTATGACAATAAGTGAATGCTACGTCAGCTGCCTGCTGACGATCACATAATTGTGATCCTACTACAGATCAACCGCTGCTGAATTATCAGGACTTATCCATCAGAAATGACACAAGGAACAATTGATTAAATTGCGGGGATGTTTCCGAGTCCCATCCATTCCTGCCGAGAGCTACATATTTAGGTCACACGATTCATTATCCATACATAATGTACACATGCATAACACATGCCTGTGCTCAGCGTGAGGTCATTTTGTTTGTGGGTACATCTATATTAAATGGCCACATTCTATGTTGCTGTGATTTGTGATCATCAATAACTCATAAAAAAAATCTCAATTTCTACAAAACCATGCTGGATTTCTGATAATGCCATATGGGGGAATGAACAGCCTTGGTGGAGTACTGCACCCTCTGAGCGCTTTTTTTGTTGTATCTTTGACCGCTCATGTTGACAGAATTGGTGTAGTTTAACTAAATTCGTTGGCTTTCTGACAGACAGGTTTGTTCGTCATAGTCCACAGATGCTTGATGGGATTTAAATCGGCAATTTGGGTAGACCAGTCTAGTGTTTGGAGTCATTGTCTTATTGGAACACCCAGCTGTGTCCAAAACCAAACCTTCTGGCTGATGATTTTACATTTTCCTGAAGAATGTGGAGGGAATCCTTCTTTTTTAAATATTCCACTTACTTTGTGCAAATCAACAGTTCCATTGGCAGCATCATACTACCTACACTGTGCTTGACAGTAGGTTTGGTATTCTTGCAATTAAAGGCATCACATTCTCTCCTTCATTTCTGGTCACTGTTGACAAATAGATGAATTTAATCTGACCATAAAACTTTCCTCCAAAAGGAAAGACCAACAGTTCTGTGACCAACAGCAATCTTCTGTCGAGCCTTAAGGTGCTGCTTTAAGAGGAACGGCTTCCTTCTTACTGGCAGCCTCTTAGCCCATTTTGATGTGGAACACATTTGACTGTGGTCACAAACACCTGTGTTCCAGCAGCTTCTATTTAATTGCAGACCTGCTTTTTGATAATTCCTAGTTAACTCTTGGTCAATTGTCTCTCAGCAGCAGGTGATAGTTTGTGTTTTCTTCCTGATCATGGAGGTCACATAACTATATCATGCATTTTTACTTACAAATAATTGTTTGCACAGATGATTTTGGGATTTGCAGCTGCTTTAAATTGGCTCCAAGTCAATGATGTGCATTTTCAGATCTTTGTTGAGCTCTGCAGATTTCCCATTGACTGTTTGTGGCTGAGTCTGAGTGTATCAGATGGGCCGTATTTAAAATGTCTCAGAGAAGTCTGCAGATGTAGTCAATCACTGACATTCACAATAAGTTAAAAGTCCGTGCTACAAAGAAAATGTGACTAACACAGCTTTCTACATCACCAAACCTGATATTTCAGTTGCTGTATGTATATTTTTGACCCGTAAGATTTTGTCATATATCCAGAAGACCTATAATATACCTATGAAAGAACCAAAATGCATGACTGTTTTTTGTTACAAAGAATCATGGATTTCAATTTTTCCACCATAGAAAATTAGGATTTACAAGAGTAATTGGAAACACAAGACTGCCATGATATACACAGTCCTTACAAATGTCTGTAAACATTTGTTCACAACTGTACATACCACATGTTTAGATTCCCAACTTGGGGTTCATTGTAGGTCATACCTTGCTTTCTGCTCTTGTTGCCCGTCATTCTTCTCTGTCAAAAGTCATATAAGTATAAAAATGTGACAAAAGCTATTTTTGAAATGAATTTTCTTTAAGAAAAGTCACATCTGTTACATTTAGATTTCAGCAAGAAATCTAGCCATTGGTTAGAAACATCTCCACAAAACAAATTAAAGACTCAAACCAAAACCATTACTTGGAGAGCTGTTAATTACCACTCGGAATAAAACCACAAAACTAGCATAAGGTTGTAAGCATACAGTAGTTAAACTACAGTATGTGCAGGTTTTTGTTAAGGCTTTACTGGATCTTTACCTTTCGAAACCTTGAGGTTTTTGACATGAGTAGAATTTATATGTTGTTTATTTTTGAGTAAATAGAAACTTTATTTTTGACACTAGATAGTACGCTTATCTGTAACATCATATCGTGATGTTAACATGTTATGTTTTCCAGCCAGTTGCTGCAGGTTCAGGGATTCCAGAAATCAAAAGTTACTTGAATGGAGTGAAGATTCCTGGAATCGTCCGACTTCGAACTTTTGTCTGCAAGGCTGCTGGAGTCCTTTTCAGTGTGGCTGGAGGTAAAGGACTTTTGGACTAAGGTGTCTGAAATCTGCTGACATTTTACACTGCATGTGTTAGACTCTCTGATTCACAGTTAATGTTTTAGCAATGTTTAATAAGGCAAATTGGAAATCATAGATATCCAGAATTTGGTTTCGGTCGTCACAGGTTTTCTAACTTGTGTGTCAGTAATCAGAGGTGTATTCACATTTGTTACATTGAGTTTCTATTTTGCTTCCTGTATGTTCAGTATAGTTATTCTAAAGTATTTGTATGTAATTGTTCACAAGAGGAAATAGTTGGCTTTTCAACTTAAAAATATTGCAGTTATTTAGATATGATACAATTCTGAATAGTTTATTTACATGATTTTTGCACACCTACAAAATGTATATGTTGTTATATAACTTATATCTTGTGATGAGAATAACATAGGATCAGCTGGCAAGTGGGCAGGACTTCTCACTTAGTGTGTGTCCACTCAGGTCTGTTTGTGGGAAAAGAAGGTCCAATGATACACAGTGGAGCCATTGTAGGAGCTGGCCTTCCTCAGGTACATTGTTACGACATTAATGTGACATTAATTGGGGTGATATGACATTAATCCTGGGATGTATGCACGAAATGACCATGTTAACAGTTTCGGTTCATGTCAGATTCAATTTATTTACATAATATATACAGTTATGTGCAACAATTTTCCTTACACTGACACTTGAAGTGAGAATGCTTCCAAAGATTGTGTGATCAATAGAATAGTAATCTAAATCAAATCAATAGTTGCTTCGTGCAAAACAGCACCAATTCCAGCAGAAGTCTCTCAGTTTTTAAAGATACTTGACAAGTAGGTTGTCTGAAGCATCCTGGTGAGGTTGCCACAGTTCTTTTAAAGACTCAGTCTTTTTCAGCGTCTTCTGGCTTTTCATGTAATCTCTGACTGACTCTATGATCTTGATATCAGGCTGTCTGTTGCAGGACTCCTTGATCTTCTGTCTCAGAATAAATAATAAGTTGAACTAATCAGGGACCTCCCAATGGATAAGAATTTCAACATCCAGAATGCCCAGAGGTGCCAGGCCCTCAAACCTCTTTAATCGTATTAGGAGTCAAAAAAATGCATTTAAGGTATTAACATCAAGATTTTAACAACTGTGGACAAAGAAAACAATAGCATACTAGTGTGTCTCAAAACATTTTTTCATCCGATATTTAAGAAAGTAAAAATTGAATATTCTAAACTTGTTACATATAAAATTAAATATTTCAAGTCTTTTTTTGTTTTAAGTTAGATGATTATGGCTAATAGGACATCTCTACAGTATCTCAAATTATTTGAATATGTAATTTTGAGAAGATCAATATTCAAACTGTATAAATAGAGTGTATCTCTCAGTTTAGTGTGGTACACACAACCACAATCATGGAGAAGACTGCTGACTTGAGTGTTGTCCAGAAGACAATCATCAACACTCTCCACAAGAAGCCCCAGAAGATCACTGCTGAAAAGGCTGTCTGTTGGCAGTGCATCAAGAGCCGCCAAGCAAAGACATCTGCAGGAAAGGAACTACAACTGTCACATTCCTAATATCAAGACACTCCTGAACCAGAGACAAAATCAGAAGCATGCCTGGTCCAAGGAGAAAAAACACTGGACCTTTGCTTAGTCACCCAAAGCGTTAATCCATGCATGTTTTGTTGTAGAAGTCATTGCATTAAGCTGTTAATATAATGCAGAGTTGTGACTTTCTCTTGACATTCATCAACAAAACATCTTGCATTCCCCAGAACAGTACATCACAGTGCTGCCAACGATCTTTGTTAACACAGCGATTGTTATCAACCTAGTAACTCTCTGCACTCTTGGTGTCTCATGTTTAAAATTCTAACATGAAGGTGAATAAAACACAACTTGAGTGTCTGAGCTGTAAATATCACAATACAAAGAACAGGGAACAACTACCATATAAACTCAAGAGTTGCGACTATTTCAAAATAAAAGCTTTTACGTTTCACCGGAGAGAAAACTTTGATATTTTAACATGGCTCTTATTGTTAAACATTTGCAGGCATGCCACATAGAACACCAGCCAGCTGGGATTATGTTTTTCCCTGGCCCTTACTTGTTTGTAAACAGGAAATGCGATAATACTGTCTTTTGTTGGTTGTTGGTGGATGGGCTGAGTTTCCCAGCATGCTCAGAGGCAATGTTTATGAAAAAAATGTAAATGTTCTTCATACAAAGTCAGTAGTTTGTTGTTCTGTTTTTACAATGTTTCCATTAGCTTTCAGTTCACTGTTGAGTGTGAAAGAATGAATTTTGCACCATGCGTTGTGCATTATTCATGCCTTATCTTCAGTGTAGGAGCAGGGATGAATTTTGAATTCTTTTAACAAACCTGTCACAGTCAGGCCTACAACTAATTTGTTGGCCTCAGAAGATAAGAAAAACAAAAACTAATAATAAACCCATGCACTCTAAGAGGGTCCTACTTGGGTTTGGACCCTAATTAAGCAGCAACTCCAGAGGTCAGATGTGCAAAGATTCCTTCATTTTTGCACAAGTGACAGACCCACAACTGAGTAGAAAACAGGAAGAAAGAAGCAGAAGAAGTAATATTGGCATTGACACAGTATTGTGACTACTTCTGCCTTCACTATGTTAGCTGTAGTTTTTGCTGTTGGAGGCCCAGGCCTTCAGCCATAATAGTTGCATTTAGGCCGTTAGTTTTAATTTCACGCCATGAATTGTTCATAACCCGGGTATCATGGTGATCTCTGTGTGATTAGTCATATAAATGCCTGTATTTCTGAACTCCTGCTGGTAGGAGCTCTTGTTCTTCCACCAGTTTTCCACGCCTCCATCTGTGGTGTTAGAAAAATTTGGAGGTGTGACGCGGAAATTTTCCGCTTGAGAACGGCCGCTTGACAAGGGTTGGCTGCTAAAACGACATAATTCGTCCACACGGAGCTGCACAAACCTTGCGGATGCGTCAAGCATAAAACAAGCCAAAGCCTGTGTATTAGGGCAACAGTGAAAGTGCCCAAAGATTTTGCACAGTACAGTATATAGTATTTTGATGCATTTGACTGTTATTTTTCCCTAAATATGTTTATCAGATATTCTCCTCCTTTATCAGTTTCAGAGCATCACTTTCAAGAGGATCAATTTTGATTTTCCGTACTTCCGTAGTGACAGGTATGTCTGTGCTACACATTCCTGTTAGTGATACACTACACAGACATCCTGTTCACTCCTCCCTGGCACTGCAAATATTAAGCATAGGTCATCATGTTGTCTTCTCTGTTCTTCAGGGACAAACGAGATTTTGTGTCAGCTGGTGCTGCTGCCGGAGTAGCTGCTGCATTTGGTGCTCCAATAGGTGGCACCCTCTTCAGTCTGGAGGAAGGCTCTTCTTTCTGGAATCAGGCTCTTACTTGGAAAGTGGTAGGTCAGTCTATGCTATTAATAGAATAAAGGTTGGACACTTTTGCCATGTGCCATGGATCTAGGGTTGAAATACAACAAGCAATGTATTCTGGGTCTTCGCCTGACTATTCCGGTGTTGCAGTCTACTCTGAGTAGATTGACATTTTTTGCTTCAGTTTGAAATAACTGAAGTTACTGGATGGAATGTCATGAAATTTGGTTCAGAAATTTATGTTCCATTCAGGGTAAATTGTGATAAATTTGCGTAGTGTCATCATCAAATGAGAACTTTGTGTCTTTGTCCAGTTTGTTTAGCTTATGACATTCCCATCAAATTTACCTGCACATTGTGCTAAACGCTAGCAAGCACATGCTAGAACCCTATAAAAACATGGCTGATATTAGCTTCTAAACTTCAGCATTTTAACCCATCATAGTTAGCCTGCTGCCGAATGTTAGCATTCAGTTCAAAGCACCACTTTAGTAGCCCACACATTTTTTTTTCAGATATGAGTATAATCAGTTCCACTCACTTTTCTGTCATTCATTCTTTTTATCATGCATAAATGTGTTTCCTCAATGCTCCTTCAGAGTTAGTGGTAGTCCAGGATAGATACATTGTAGAGCACTACAACAAAGCAGGGCAGGATGTACTAACCATTGACTATTTCTTAGTTCATCTGTTCCATCTTCTGTTTCAGCTCTTCTGTTCCATGTCAGCCACTTTCACCCTCAACTTCTTCCGTTCAGGGATCAACTTCAACAAGTGGGGCTCCTTCCAGCTACCTGGTCTGCTCAACTTTGGGGAGTTCAAGGTAAACACTGGGCTGCCACTAATGACCTTTTAAAAATAATAATAATGGTCATAAATGTCCCTCTGAAAACAAAGAAAGCAAAATTAAAATTTCATTAAAGTTAATTTTATTCTGACAGTCATGTCATTGTATATGGCAGCATGATGCTAATTGGAAACAGAGTTTTGTGTCTCAAAATGCGAAACTGTACAGTTAAACCGGAAACTCAAACATGATAAAAATTAACTAAAAGAGAGAGCATATTACTAAAGCCAGTGGTGCAGCTCCAAAAGCAATCCAAGTTACTTGAATTATCTGTTGTGGCTTTCTCACTTCATTCAATTGCCTCTCCAGTGAGACTCAGTCTGCAGGTAGGGAAAAACAGGATGGGACTGGGCGGACTGTCTGGTAAGCAGACTTTGCTTTCAAAATAAAACACTTAAATATCACATTTAACTCATATTTCATATCAAATGGAAAGGCGTATTACAACACAAAACATAATAGGGGCTCCCACAAGCAGTGATAAACTATCTGAAAAGTTAAATTATATGTAGGCATCAATTTGTACAAATTGGGGAGCAAAAAATGAAGTCTGCTAGATATTACGTGTGATGTCCTACAAAGGTCAGTGTCTGGACCAAAATGGTTCATACTGTATATTAATGACCTGTGTAAGGTCTCAAGGAAAAGCATTTTTGGTTTTGGCAGATGGTCCAATTTTTTTCTTTGCTCAGGTGGCAATTTAGAGAGGCTTTTAATTAAAGTTCAAACAGAGATGGGAAAATTAAAACTGTGATTTAACAGGAATAAACTATCATTAAGTCTGAAAAAAACTAAACTTACACTGCTTTGCATCATAAAATAAACTCTTTAGATAAAGATTGCTAATTATAACACTGAAAGAGTGTATAAAAATACATTGCTAGGTGTGGTATTGGATCACAAACTCAGTTGGAAACCTTCTAAACAAATATATTAACAAAGTTGGCAAAAACTGATTAATTCCTATGAAGGAGATCACTCATTCTGAATTCAAAAGACACTTTATACTCTTCACTGTTTTTACTGTACTTACCCACTGTGGTGGGATAAAACATATAATACTACATTCTATCCAGTAAACATGTTACAAAAACATGTTTATCCTACACAATGTGGGATTTAATGAACACACTGATATTTTCTGCATGTCAGTGTGCTCATGTTCTTTTCCAAAACAAATACTTTGAAATTTGTTGATTTAGGTCATTTCAGGACTGTGCAAATAATGTTGTAATTAACAAATAACATACAACACCTGTTCAGAAGCAACATGGGAAACAAATTAACAGGAAGCTTACATTTTAAAAACCATTTGCTCATTTCTCCGTGAAAAGTAGATGTTAAAAGTTTGAATCATAGAATAATGTGGAACAGTAATTGTATTCTTGGGGTTTCTTGTTATGCATGCATATAAGCAAATAGGAAACAGTAGGATAGGAAATATATGGACATATAGCAAGTAGGAGTTAATTGTTTAACTTCATCCCACTTGCTTTCAGACATTATTTGAAGCTTTGAGTTTCTTTTAATCTTGTGTGATTTATTTTATATTTTTTCTGCCTTTATGTTATTGTGGCATGTCTAAAATAAATCAGTAAATCCCAAATGGCAGGACAGCTGAGGAGTTTAAATGATCTTTATGTGGAAAAAGAGACTTCCCGGTGTGTGCCAGGGTATATAAGGGTGCCGGAGGCCTCATGTCACTTCAGGTGATTGTTCTGTCTGCGGATAGACGTGGTGATACTGGAGCTTCTGTGTGCTGTCACAGCAGGGAGCCTTCCCACAATGAAACGTGAACAGCACAGTGATTTATCATTTTACTCCTGTTGCAAACCTCTGATCAGTGTTCGAATGGAGATAAGAATTGCCATCTGTGGACAGCGGTGGACCTGGCCTTCTTTGTTCTGATGGGTGTGGTGGGTGGCCTGCTGGGAGCGCTCTTCAACTGCATTAACAGGAGCCTGGCCAAGTATCGCATCAGACACATCCACCCCAAGGCCAAATTTATCAGGTGATCTGATCTTACAGAGAACAAGCCATCTTCCAGAACACATTAGTTAAAACAGTAATTGTCTTTAATAACACCTGTGCTTCTGAAAGCACATATTTGAAAATATGACAGTAATTCCTTTCCAGTATATAATTACAGATGTTTGGATATTTGTATCTTTTCCAGAGTTCTAGAAAGTCTGCTGGTTACCATGGTGACAACAGTTGTGATATTTGCAGCCTCCATGCTGCTGGGTGAATGTCGTGATCTGTCCTCGCCCACAACACATAACGCCACAGTAAGCATCAACTCTTTCTTCTATTGTTACAATACTAAACAGAATACTAAAGTGCCAAGTATCACATCAGACATATCCATCCCAAGGCCAAATTTATCAGGTTATGAACAAGCCATCTTCCAGAACACATTAGTTAAAACACAGTAGAAATGCTTGAATGAGACTTAAAAGGTATTAAACGCTAAATTTCATTTGCAAGTCGTAAATAGCATCTCTTCATGCTGTTGGCAGAAATATTTATTTTAAAATTATTTTGCATGTTGCCACATTCATTAACACTGCTGATACAGTAGCTGGAAGGTTACCCACATTTAATGGTTTTTCTTTATTCTCATGACTATTTACTTTGTAGATTCTTACCGAAGGCATCAAAACAAGGACTGAACACATATGGAATTATGTAGTAAACAAAAAAGTGTGAAATAAATCAAAACATGTCTTATATTTTAGATTCTTCAAAATAGAATTTGCTTTAATTACTGCTTTGCACACTCATGACATTCTCTCGATGAGCTTCATGAGGTAGTCACCTGAAATGGTTTTCACTTCACAGATGTACCTTGTCAAGGTTAATTTGTGGGATTTCTTGCCTTCATAATGGGGTCGGGACCATTATTTGTGTTGTGCAGAAGTCAGGTTGGTACACAGTTGACAGACTTATTTGACAACTGTTAGAATCCATATTATGGCAATAACCAATCTGCTAGGTACAGAGAAATGACAGCCCTTCATTACTTTAAGGACTGAACATCAGTCAGTTTGGAAATTTGCAAAAAATTTGAATGTATCCCCAAATGCAGTCGCAAGAACCATCAAGCGATATGACGAAACTGGTTCACATGAGGACCGCCCCGGAAAAGGAAGACCAAGAGTCACCTCTGCTGCTGAGGATAAGTTCATCAGAGTCGCCACCCTCAGAGTTAGCAGCGCCTCAGATTAGAGCCCAGATAAATGAGTTCTAGTAGCAGACACATCTCTGCATCAACTGCTCAAAGGAGACTGCGCAAATTAGGCCTTTAAAGTCAAATAGCTGCTAAGAAACCCACACTAAGGAAAAGCACAAGAAATGAACATTAGACTAGTAGAAATCTGTGCTTTGGTCTGATGAGTCCAAATTTGAGATCTTTCGTTCCATCCACCGTGTCTTTGTGCAAAAAAGTGAACAGATGGTCTCTCCATGCATGGTTCACACCGTGAAGCATGGAGGAGAAGGCGTGATGATGTGGGGGTACTTTGCTGGTGACACTGTTGAGGATTTATTTAAAATTGAAGGTACACTGAACCAGCATGGTTACCACAGCATCCTGCAACGACGTGCCATCCCTCTGGTTTCAAGGTTCACTTTATTGTCTCCCGTGGGAGAAATTTGTCTTAGACAAGACAAAATGCAGGCTGCATTGCAACACATAAAACAGAACACATGCTACAAAAGCACATAATATACATGATATATAATAAATAATATAATAAAAATAAAAACTAATATACACACATGCCCCATACATACATACATGCATCCCTATGTGCACATGAGGCTACCTCATTTTCTCAGCTGCACCTAACTGCTCATGAATGAGGTAGATTGAGAGGGATAAAAGAATGTTTAAAACAGCAAGAGTGCCTATGATGTTACTCACCAGATTATAAAACTGAGTTTTTGATTTGACTGTCAGGGCCCCAAACCAGCAAGTGATCCCGTACCTAGGTATGGATTCAGTGGTTGCACAGTAAAAAATCTACATAATTTCTATACAGACACCTAAAAGCCTGAGTCGTCTCAGAAATGATGGTCCAACTAAATGGTTTGGGTTTAGTTGGACCATCATTTATTTTTCATCAGGACAATGACCCCAAACACACCTCCAGGCTGTGTGAAGGCTGTTTCACCAAGGAGAGTGATGGAGTGCTGTGCTAGATGATACGGCCTCCGCATTCACCTGACCTAAACCCAATCAAGATGATTTGGGATGAGATGGACTGCAGAGTGAAGGCAAAAGGACCAACAAATGCTCAGCATCTCTAGGAACTCCTTCAAGACTGTTGGAAAACCATTTCAGGTGACTACTTCATGAAGTTTATCAAGAGAATGCCAAGAGTGTGCAAACCAGTAATCAAAGCAAAGGGTGGCTATTTTGAAGAATCTAAAATATAAAACATGTTTTGACTTATTTCACACTTTTTTGTTTACTACATAATTCCATATGTGTTCAGTCCTTGTTTTGATGCCTTTGGTGAGAATCTACAATGTACGTTGTCATGAAAATAATGAAAAATCATTTAATGAGAAGGTGTGTCCAAACTTTTGACTGGTAGTGTGTATTACTTTTCATTTAGTTTAATACATCATTCCACCTATCCATTTTGCCTTTTTCTAGGTTTAGGTCATTAATTTTGTTAATTATATCATTAAAATAATCAAAAAAATAAAACTAATATGTGAATTATATGTTATATTGCTATATCCCATACCTTGATCACCTATACTGAGACAGTAAAATAGGTATAAAATTACATTTCTTGTTTTATAAAAACAAAGGTCTGAAAATTAACTTGGCAAAGCCCACAGAAAACCTGCTAACTGAGGCTACACAACAACAACAACAACAACAACAACAACAACAACAACAACAACAACAACAACAACAACAACAACAACAACAACAACAACAACAACAACAACAACAACAACAACAATAATAATAATAATAATAAATTTAATTTATAATGCACTTTACATTTGAAAACAAATCTCAAAGTGCTACAGATAAAAACATCGGCGCTAGAAATACATCAGATTAAGGAAATGCTTTTAAAAACATAAAAGTCTTCAGCTGTTTTTTAAAAACTTCAAGCGACTGTGGTGCCCTCAGGTGGTTGGGGAGGGCATTCCACAGTCACGGTGCAGCCGCCTGAACGGCCCGATCTCCCATGGAGTGAAGTTTGGACCTTGGAACCTGGAGTTGGTGGCTGTCAGAGGAGCGGAGGTGCCTAGTCGGGTTGTGTTAACTGATCAGATCTTTAAGGTACACTGGTGCGCTTGCCATAGACAGTGATAGGCCAGGAGACAAATCTTAAATTCAATCCTGAACCTAACTGGGAGCCAACGGAGATTATGAAGGATCGGTGTGACGTGTTGGGATTTGCGCACCCTCATCAGGATCCTGGCAGCGCAGTTCTGAATGTACTGTAGTCTCTTCAGGCTCCTACCAGGGATCCCAAATGAGGAGTGCATTACAGTAGTCCAGCCTGGAGGAAACAAAGGCGTGGACCAGCTTCTCAGCATCAGGGAGGGAGAGGGAGGGGCGGAGTTTACAACACCACTGCTCAGTCTGCTCCATAGTGTCTCTACATTCATGAAAGTCCTGTCTTATTAAGTTCTGAATTTTGTTTTCAGCTAGCCAGCACTGATGACATCAACTCAACCATCCGCCCATTCTTCTGCCCCAACAAGACCTACAATGATATGGCAACGTTGTTCTTCAACCCACAGGAGGCTGCCATCCACCAACTCTTCCACCAGGATGGTGAGATGAGTGCGCGCATGTGCACACACACACCACACACACACACACACACACACACTCTTACTGTACTTTCACAACAGCTCTTTATTAGTTAAATCACGGGTAGCTGTGGTAGAGTAGTAGAGCAGGTTGTCCAGTAAGACATGATACTGAACCTGAAGTTGCTCCCGATGGCAGGAAAGCCCCTTGCATGGTAACAGACTGAAATAAACACCAGTGTCTTGTTCTTCCCCTCAGGTACATTCAGCCCTGTGACTCTGTCAGTGTTCTTCCTGTTGTATTTCCTGCTGTCTTGTTGGACGTATGGTGTGTCTGTCCCCAGCGGACTCTTTGTCCCCTGTCTGCTGTGCGGGGCAGCCTTTGGACGCCTCATTGCCAACATCCTCAAAGTGTAAGAGCAAAGTGTTCCTATGTTGCAATGACCAAAGTGTGTTTCCCCATTCTTCGTTGCTATCAAATATAACAAATATCTAAACAACTCAGAATTCTGTTTGCCACAGCAAATGAATGAATTTTTAAAACACTCAGAGAGACAAACATTTTTAGTACAAGTTGGTGTAAACCAAAAACAACTAAAAAGAGAGTTCATATTGGACTTACATGCATCAAGTGTTCCTCTGTGTCTGCTGGATTTGTATTAGCTGCCACGTTAGAGAAGTGTGGTTTCCTTTTTGTTCCCTTGTAATTCTTCAATAAAGTGTTGGGACAGACACCCTTTATAGATTAAATTTTGGCTATTTGTAGCTCTCTCTCCCTCCATTTAAAGTCATAATGCTAAGCTAAGCTAGACATGTCCTGACCCCAACTTTGTACTCAGACATAAAACCAGTGGTTATAGTTGCATGCAAAATTATTCAACCCCCCTGATATTTTGCCATTCTGGCAACATGAGCAACATTACAACTGCAGGTGATTACTAAATCATATAAGAGTTGAACACTTAGTTTATTGAAATATAACACCAAAGCAAAAATCAAGATTTAATTCACAATCCATCCAAAATGTCAATGTTTTTTTTAATAAAAAGCAGGTTGCAAAATTATTCAACCCCTTATGAGGCTGTATCTTTAGTACTTCGTGCAACACCCTTTTGCTTCAATGACCTGCTGTAGACGGCAGGTATACTCTCTAACAAGCTTCTGGCAGCGAACAGTGTACATACATGCTCAAAATTCAAAATGACTGCTTTCAGGAGAAAGTTAAGGAGAATATTGGATGTCCAGTATAATAAGTCAGAGTCTGGTAAGTACAGTCCATATGATGGAATGTGGTGACTGAAGGATTTTCCTCTCTCTCTTCCTGTGTTGTCACAGCCAGGCTTTGGGCTGTCCTCAGCTGACAGCCGTCATATTCTTGCTAACTGTGGAAGACAACCTGTTGGCACAAATCTTTATGTTCTTAAATGTGGCTCCTGACAATGTACATTCCCACGGTGATTCTCCTGGTTCTTACTGTAAGTCTGTCTGCTTTTAGGAAACTGGGAATGGATCTCTACTCGGGGACATTTGCTCTCATTGGAGCTGCTGCCTTCCTTGGAGGTGTGGTCAGAATGACCATCAGCCTGACTGTCATTCTCATTGAGTCGACCAATGAAATCACATACGGGCTGCCGATCATGATCACTCTAATGGTACATTTTCAACTATCAACCACTGGGCTATTTTTAATTTGTAGGACAAGCTGCCAAAAAGATTTCATGCTTGTCTTTTTGAAAACTTAATGCATGTGTTGGTCTTTGCTGCATTAACCACCCTGTGGGCCACAGGGCAAAAATTTGTTGTTGGGCAGATTGACCCTCACACTTAGAAACCATCTCTACAGCTAATTGGTTGACTGAGTAGATCAGTTTTGATCACCTGCTTAATCATTGGTTTTTTTTGTAGTTTTTTTTAAGCAAAAATACCAAAGTCCTCTGTGCCAACATGCCAAATGTGAATATTACCTAGTTTCTCAGTTTTGTATGATGGTAAACTCAAAATTTTGACATTTCTAATCAGATATAAAAAGGCATTTGAATGTGTTCATTTGTACATCAGGAAATAATAACAGCAATTTTTCAAGATTTCCTGACATTTACTCACTAATATGTCTCAACATTATTAAAGAAAATGACTGCCAGAGGTATTCATAATGAAAACAATTACTTTGCTTTGAACATGTTTACAGGTTTACAGTCTAGCCATGGTGTTGAAAAGTTGGGTTCATGTAGTAAATGGTTTTGTGTGACTGCTAGGTTGCCAAATGGACTGGAGATATCTTCAACAAGGGAATTTATGACATCCATGTTGAGCTGAAAGGAGTGCCACTACTGGACTGGGAGACAGAGGTTGAGATGGACAAGTAAGATTTGTTCTTTATGTACAGGTGCATATTGCAAAGTGCTGTTTGTTGTTCTTCTGAGGTTAATCCTTGACTGTGTCCAGATGTTAGTTTGGTGACACATAATACAGTGGAGGGTCTTTCACTGGTAATTGAGCAGTACACTGCTATTTTTACTCCATGAATTGACTGTAGTTTACACAGTCTAGTACCTGCTTGCCCAGAGTAGGTCACCAGTGCAGCACATACAAACCTGTTCTCTATCATACTTCAATCCTGTATTTCATTAAGCTGTAGAAACGTATCTAAAAACCTATCTACAACCACATAAACCTTTTGCTCACATCTCTTTCTTCTTCTCTTGGTGCCTCTATCCAAAAGCATGTGATTGCACATGTCTTCTTTTTTTTATTATTAACCAAGTCCAAGGTGAAACAAGCATGTTTTTAGTTATGTCCAGGTAGCTATAGGGCTGTGATGGTCAACATGATGAGTAAGATTTGTCGTTTTTGTAGTCGCGCCTGTAAACAAGGAAATTTTAACCTAGATTCATTTGTATATCATAAGCAGTACTAATATAAAGATATGCAGCACATTAAAAGATAAAACAGGCAATTGTTTGATTCCTAGTCGGTCAGTAGGCAGTCCAGTAATATGATGGCTGCTGGATTGTCATCAAGTCTGGCATCATCCTCTGTTCCAAACAGAATATTTGAGCTGCTCTATTTGTGTTTTCTGCATGTGTTTGACCATAATAAGAATTTATTCATTATGATCCCACCGTTGCTATAGCTGCCACCACATTTCCGGATGGGCAAGTGCTGAGTTACCTTGTGTCTTGAATTTCTTAACCCCGGTTTGACACTAAATGTCAGATATCAATACCTTCAGGTCAAATGTTTACCCTTTAAAGACCCACACCGGGTGAAATCTACCATCATTTTCATTCTATGCTCATGTTATATGTATTGTTTCCCTCATTTGTCCAAGACTAACAGCCAGTGATATCATGGAACCCAATCTGACCTACGTCTACCCCCACACTCGAGTCCAGTCTCTCGTCAGCATCCTTCGCACCACAGTCTACCACGCCTTCCCTGTGGTCACTGAAAACCGAAAGAATGAACAGGATTTCATGAAGGGCAACATCTTGATCAGTAACAACATCCGTTTCAAGGTGTGTCCTGTGCCACTACACTGTTTTAGCTGTTTCAACCCAGCATCATACCAGAGAAAGGAGTGGTTGAGTGCCCTACACATGGAGACTGTAGCAAACAGGAATGACTGATGGTTTGAAACCTCTAAGTGTTGTCTCAAATCAGTAATCAGGACTGCTTTATGGTCATTTTTTTGAGAATATCAGGATTTTTGCTTCAGTGTTAACGGAATACTAATTTTTAAAAAATCTAAATAATAGTCACTTAGAATGTGTAGATTAGTTAATGTGTTGATGTTCATTAGTTTGTTTATGTCCGTGGTGTGGTTGCTGGGTGTTGACATCGAGAAAAGTGAGCAAACCTATCCTTGACTTTCACATGTAGAAATCCAGCGTTGTGTCTCGTGCGGGGGAACAGCGGCGTCGCTGCCAGTCCATGAAGTCATACCCGTCAAGCGAGCTGAGGAATGTTTGTGACGAGCAGAGCGCTGTGGTAGAGCCTTCAGAGGAGGGAGAGGACCTGCTACAGCAGATGTTAGAGAGAAGGTAGGACAGACATACAGGTACAGCAGTGTACAGTACTGTTCAGATGGAAAGGCAGTGTCCCACCTGTTCAGTTAAGTAACATTCAGACATGGTTCAGTGTCACTGGCTGAATGCTAATGTTTTTGTCTATTTTGTTCTTAAACATATAGGTGCAGTGGTCAGTCATACCACAAGATGTCAGCATAATCAAACTCACCCTAAACCAGAACTCAAGCCTGGATTTTTAGATTTGAAAAAAGAAAAATGGAATTTGTTGACCTCATAAGCAGATATTATAACAGTTAATAGATATTGATCTGTCTGTGATGATTTGACTTTAATGTGGCATGGAAAACTCATGGCACATTGCAAAACAATTAATTCAGACAAAAAGTTTAATCATTGTCCTGTAACATGAGTTTTATTTATTCTGATTCAGTAAAGACTAGCATCAAAACCAAGTGTGTGAAACACAGTATTGTATTTTACTTTATTTCTTTGATTATACATTTCATACCATTGTACATACCAGAAAAAAGTAATGTACAAAAAGTATCTTATATTGAATAACATTATAGTAAGTAATTTTCTAGAAATTAATACTATATCAAGCTAAATATGGTAATTATTTTTTGAAAGTGGGACTTTGCACCATGAAGTACCATGTTGGAAAATCTGACTTCCACCTGTGTCATAGTGCTGAAACAGTCAGCCCTCCTATAATTATTGTGTTGTTGCTGCCCTCATGCAGACATGCTCCCTATCCCAACCTGTACCCCGATCAGTCTCCCAGTGAGGAGTGGACCATGGAGGAGCGCTTCAGACCACTTACTTTCCATGGCCTGATCCTGCGCTCCCAGTTGGTTAACCTGTTAATTCGAGGGGTTTGCTATGCTGAGAACCAGTCGGTCAGTCACACACAACTGAGCGCATCTACATTACAATGTTTTGGCTTTTTATAAATAATTTCTCCATATCTTCTGGCATAGAGTGCCACTCAGCCCAGGTTGTCTTATGCAGAGATGACTGAGGATTATCCACGTTTTCCAGACATCCATGACCTTGACCTTGCCCTACTCAACCCTCGCATGATAGTGGTATGACTGATATAACCACCAAGTTAGACTTGTACTTCTTTAAATTGAATTTAAATAGATATTTAAAATTCAACAAAGATTTTGATTTGACAAAAAAAAATATCGATCTTTGTTTTTCCAGGATGTCACCCCCTACATGAACCCGTGTCCCTACACAGTTTCACCGAACACTCGCATCTCCCAGGTGTTCAATCTGTTCAGGACCATGGGCCTGCGACACCTACCAGTGGTAAATGCCATAGGAGAAGTAAGTACTCATCGAGTGTTCTTTTCCAAAGTAATCCAGGGTTTTAGTTCCTCCAGTATAGGCTTTTAAAGACTGATACCAAGTTTTTAAGTCAACATTTTGATCATGAGACACCAAGGAAAACCCTGAATACAAACTTTGTTATTGTGTTGCAGTCCAGCAATATATGATATATGTTGCGTCTGAGCCAACTCATGTTTATGATTTACATCTTTTTCAGATTGTTGGAATAATTACAAGACATAATTTAACCCATGAGTTCCTTGTGGCCAAACTACGACAGCACTACATCACTATTTGACCCACCTTTGGACGTTGGTCTTCCCTCAAGCCCCAGCTTTGTACAACCTGGTTCTGAGCCTTTGTCTTAGTCTGGTCCTAATAGCACTCGGGCATTCTCAAACGCATTCGTGATATCCACAACCATACCAACGTTCCATAAGCCACAGTAGGGAGCAGAGTTCTCTAGTAAGTGAAACAGTTCAGTTGTGTTCTACTCAAGTCTTAGGTTTTCACTGTTGAGGAATTGCCAGTCCTCCAGTATAGCCTCAGGTCCAAAGGTTTCAATGGGTGGACAGGACAAATTTACCAATATAAACCAAACAATCCATACTGAAGGCCGATCATTCACAAACAGTTGCTGTGCATTCAGACTGTGAGTTCTGACACAAAGCATCTCAGAGCATTTGATTGGAGTAAGCTTAAAACATTAACAAACTCAGCAAATATTTTGGTTAATATTATGCAGTACAAGTTCACAATTTTTCTGTGTTTCTTCTGAACATCCAACATGTAGTTACTTTGCTGGAGTTAATACTCTAAAGTCCATTAGTTATTTTATTTTAATGTGCTGATGGTTTTTCATTTATGTCAACATTTTAAGGCTTCCCTATGTTGCGATTGTGGCCAAAACTCCAACAAAAGCCGAGAGAATCTTCTTTAAAAACACAGCAACAAATCTTCAATTGTCGGCTTCAGCGAATTTGATCAGTAATTCTATTAGAGCTGGTGTTAAGCTCACTGAACAGTTGGGGCTTTATAGGTAGAATTCAGAATGAAAATATCATTATCCTACATAGCTTTCCTCCAGACTACTTCCATTAAAAGGTTGAAACAATCTTGGATAAAGGTAAGGCTGTTTTCTGCATCTTAGAGTAAGATAAGTTAATGCCAATCTGACTTTTTCCTGACCTGAGTGTGTGAGAGAATGGCATCTTCAGTGACTCTCTGATGGTGTAGCTCACAGTTTGACGCCCAGGGCACAACAAACTACCAAAGTGAAATATCAACAGAATTCTTTACTCCCTTCATGACAGAATGTTTCTTTTGACCTTTTGGTTCTTCTTGGTCATTGTTTTCACTGTAGCACTTTCATTTGTGTCTTATATCTTGTCACTTACTGTGTGATTTACTGGAATATATGCACTAAAAGCAGACCAACCTCCCTTTTACAACGTGGAACAAAAGTAGACCTCAGTAGGTCTTGGTAGAGTTTGCTTAGTGACCATGTCAGTTCATTGCACATATAGTAACATTTATAACCACTTCAGCAGTCTGTAAATTCATGAGCATTGTTTTGCACTTATGATATGTATTAATATTGATCAAGATTTTATGTAACAAGGAATTTAGAGTACTTGATTTTTTTTTTAAAAGAAAAACCTCAAAAATACTGTTGTAGATAAAATATTGTGTCATTTTTTTGTTAGTTTTTTCAGTAAAATAATTTCTTATTGATTAGCTGTCCCGGTATATCATTTCTTTGTAATTCCAAAATGGGACACAAATGTGAGTAAAAGTGAGTGTAATTCTTCTTTTATAGAAGGACATAAAGTCCACTGTAAATCAGGGTGATAGGTAATTGGCAACCACAATTGCACATATATGTACATCAAACATTCCTCATTTGAATCTAGTCTCATCTCTGCTCTGTTTTATTTAAGAGAGTATTTTTTTATACAATTTTAGTTTTATGATTTGCTGCGTGTGCTGTGAATGGTTCGTCATGCAGTTGTATGTCTAAATGGATTGAGGTAGTACTGGATCTTATTGCTGTTTTTAGTTTGGGGATTGCTATCTTATTAACTCATAATGATCCACTCTAAACACTGTATTTCACAGCAGGCAAGGTGCATAACATAAGATTCAGAGAAGCAGTGGACAGTATGTATCCTGCCGTGGCACCGACTTGATGGACTGTTTGCCAAATACTTTCTGTTCCCTGGAGATTTAAAAGCCGCCCGTTCAGGAATTTCTGGTTTCTACAAATATATAGAAGTGGCGCATGGCAAAAACAAAATAAAAAAAATCAACCCTGCAACCACGGAACAGAACAGACAGAGAGACGTCAGTCTAATGTCACTATTGTTGTTAAAATAAAGGTCCTTTTGTCAATTGAATAAGGTGTGTCAGTGTGTTTTTTTGTTAAGATAAGACAAAGATAAGGCAAGGCAAGTTTATTTGTATAGCACCCTTCATGTCCAAGACAATTCAAAGTGCTTTACAGAAAACATTAAGAGCATTACAGTGAGGTGCAAATAGTTCAAATTAATAAGGCTAGACATGATACTTCTATGCAGGTGTCTCAAATGGTTGGCAGAGCTAAAGGAATCAGTGGATTAACCCTTTGATGTGCAGTGTGGGTCAGGAGATACCCATTTTCCATTGGATTTGGGAACACTTTTGACCCATGTTGCGCATCAAAGGGTTAACAGTCCTTAAACAGACTGACAAAGGACCGAAGTTTTTCACTTGTTGACCTTATACGATTTGCAGAATGCCTATTTTCCAGTTTGAATTATGTTTTTATAACAGCTCTTCACTTGCTCTCAGACCATTTAAGACTGCAGCATAAAGGAGGATTTTGTACATGCCACGAGTAGGCACCAAGCAATACATTAATTTAATGAAATACACAATTGTAATTTTAACCAGATCTACTCATGCTTTGATGATGAAACAGTGACATGGATAAACGTATTAACTTACACATTCACACAGTCAACATTTTTTCCTTCTTGCTTTAGCTGTGTTGCGTTCAATGTGTATTGGTAAATATACACAAATGCCATTGGTCATCTGGTGCCAGCACCACCCCATCATGTGACCACACTCATAACTAGATTTGGAAATTGTGGTTTGACTTAACCAATTGATGACCAGCTTTGGGTGCCTGAAACTGTTTAACGTAGCAAGACAAGTCATAGAAACAGTATGCTGCTTTATAAACTGCTCTTTTCTACACTATAGCAACTTGTAATATTAGAGTAGTTCAGCTATACATATTAAAACCAGCCGTACATATTCAAACCAATTCTGAAGGAGAAAAATAAAATGGAGGTCCATCCAGCAAGCTGACAGCATTGGTTTCTTAGGTTTGTGAAACTTCAAAAGCCAGAATCTGTTCTTTAGATAGTCATTGGTGGACAGTTGACCATAGAAATGCTCTGCCATGGTGTTGACTGCTTGTTTTGCTGATTTTGCATGTGTCTTCCAGCTTATTAAAAAACACGCTGAATATGCTGACAAGATACAAAATCAAAAAACACCTTTATTTTCACTGGAGGGGGTCTTTGTGATATTTATAGTATCAACAGTCAGGATCAAATGCCCAACTAAAGACTTTGCAGGTAAAAGTGTAAATGGTTTACTTGAAAACTGATTTGGGACACAGCAAAGCAGGCCAAGGTTAGAGCAGACAGTATCAAAAGTTACTAGACAAAGGCAGAATCAAAAGACAAAGGCTACAACAGTTATAAGTAAATAGTCTGCACTTCTATGGCAACTTTAAACCTCTTCTAGGCACTAGAAAGCGCTTTACAATATGTTTCTCATTCACCGATTCACAAACACACATCAATGGTGGCAGAGAGCCCATGTCAGGAGAAATGGCTCAAACGCTATAATGAAAAAAAACAAGGATGGATTGGCACATACAAGGAGAGGAGGGTAATAGGATGCCAATTCAGAAAGGGCAGATGAGCACATAATTGAGAAACACAAGTCCAGGAAGTTAAGAGTTCAGAAACCTGACAAGAGGTGAGCATTTTCAAAACAAAGCAGGAAATATTAACTCAGACAGAAAAGAAGATTTTGGTAGTGTATTATGAACTGACCAACCATTAGACTAATGCAAGGGTGTGAAACATTAGGCCCAGAGGGTCCAATCTGACCCGGATGACTTTGCAAAGTGCAAAAATTACAAAGGTGAAAATGAAAACTTACTGTGAAAATATTTAAAGACATAGATCATTGTGCAATATAATGTGAATCAGCAGCTTCAGTGTGACAGAGTTTGGTGGAACCCTATTGTTGATGTGCTGCCACAACTTTTATGAATTTTCTTTATGTATAAATTTTATACATTTATAATGCAGGTGGACAATTTAAGCTTTTTCTTAATAGTTCCCACTTTAGTTGTGTGGTGTGTCAGTTCAGGTGGTCAGTATTACCACACAGATGTGGAAATTAAGGTAAATTATAAAACAATTCTAGATCTTGATAAGTTGTAAAATACTATATTGTTCAGTTCCGGATACCTGTGACTGAATGTTTAGTGCCTTTGTAGACACACTGTGACCTGTAAGTTGTGATACACAAATAATAAACTGAGACATCACATTGTTAAAATTTCCTTTATTTTTCTTAAGAATTTTGAGGTTGTTCATAAAGTTCTGTACAAAGATAGTTCATTAAATGTGAACATTTTCAGAATTTACTTTTTTGAACTAAAACAAAGGGAAAAATTTGAAGTTATTATTTATTGGTTATTTTGTAATGATTTTACTGGTCCACTCCACCCTCAGATCAAATTGGGCTGTGTGTGGCCCCTGAACTAAAATGAGTTTGACACCCCTGCAGAGGCAAAGACTTTGTGTGGGAGGAATTCAGTAAGGCCACAGAGAAGGTTTTTCAGTCAGCTTCAAAGAAGTTTTGGCAAACTCTTCAACGCCTCCACAACGGAAGCCAATGCTTGGCTTATGTTGTTGTCGAAAGTGAAAGGAGCACTTTGATGACCTCCCAAAGCTGGCAAACACATTCTCGGTGAATGTGGCAAAGTATAAGAACTTTGGGCCTTGGCCATATCTGTGGCAGAGGTTGCTGAAGTAGTTAAGAAGCTTCTTGGTGGCAAGTTGGCAGGTGTGGACGAGATTCGCCCCAAGATGCTGAAGGTTCTGAACATTGTCAGACTATCTAGATTGACACACCTCATCATTGTCACATAGAGGTCTGGGACAGAGCCTGTGAAGTTGCCTAATGGGATGGTGGTTCCAATTTTCAAAAAGTCATCCAGTCATCTCAGATAAATTACTGATACTTTGTGTCAAAAGAAACCAGCTGAGATGGTTTGGGGATCTGATTAAGATGCCTCTTGGGCACTTTGCTTTGGAAGTTTTCTGGTCACGTCCAACTGTCAGTGTCAGCAATGCCTCATAGAAGCCTTCAGTTCTTCTGTCTGTCAATGTTCTGCTGAAAAACTGAGGCACAGCCATATATCTAACAGGTAAATAATTACTGCAGATTTCGAGCCCTTTATGGATATATCCGCTGTATTTTGGTGACTATTCCAATGTATCCAGACTCTCTAGAGATAATGGAGGGAAAGGCAAGATATTCATAATACACTCACACCAAGATAGATACATCTGGCACTAAATAGGAAACAATCACTGCTGTACTGTTGTTGATGACTATTACTGCCATTATACTATGGTGTAACTAGGGACAATTGTTTCTTGAGACCAATGGAAGACGATTTTTAGCTGTTGCAATGACTTTCAAGAAAATAAAGAAATGTTTGACTGAATCCTAGATTTACAATGTTTTGTGTCAACTTATTTTCAGCCAAAAGAATTGGCTGTCCTCACGACCAGTGAGCATGTGAGGAAAACACATTTATGGCAATTTATTTTCCAGTTGCTGCATCTGACCCTACAGACTTACACATAATGATGAGAGATGATGATATTTATGAGAGGCTCTTGCCATACAACCTGAGCTGATTGAATCCCATGCTGTCATTTACCTCTATTTAAACTAGCCAGTAATAAAGTTGCACCTTTAACCTTCACAGTAATGAAACCATGCCCTGTCTAACAGCTGCATATGACTAAATCTATGCGTGCAGAGGTGAAAAGCAAGTCTTGATCATTATCGTGGATTAGCAAAAGTAGAGTATAAAATCACATGTATATATTTATATATAAGCAATATACTATTTGTATATTATATGTGAATATAAATATAGGCAGACTGTTAGCAGTGATGACAAATAACTGCAAAGAGCCTGCCTATGTCTAACAAGATCAGTTTTCATTTTCAGCTCATGTCCATTCAACTCATAAGAGAAACAGATGTTCTCAAAATTTCAAGAGGAGGAAGTAAGAAAGTGGCAGCAGATCAACAGGATGCAGTCAGAAGCATAGCCAATGATTAGAACAGATGAGAGAGAAGCTTCTGTTGTAGATATTAGACAGATGCAATGCCAAGCAACCATAATTAAACAAAGTAAGCTGATAAATAACACAGATACATATGACTTAGCAGCTCATTACTAGATTACAGACCCCATCCAATGCATCGCTTCCAGTCAAACATGGATATTGTAAACTACCTTGTTTTTAGACTGAGTGCCTGTACATTGAAAAGCTCATGACTGATCAAACCCACTTGTTATGACTCAATAAAATAATCATGTGGCTGAATGTTTTGAACTTTTTTTTTTAGGTTTAATTATTGGGCCAAGAAAAGAAGTTCCATCTTACTTTTTCGTGTGTGACTGCCCACAGTTTGTCAGCTTATGAATCAGCAGATTGTGCATGCTGGCACTGGAAAACTGCTGGCATTGCAACATCCGTATGTCGATTTTCTATATGCCACTTTATCCTGTAGAGGGTTGCTTGATGGTTGCGTGCTCACACTCACATGTACGGCCAATTTAGAATCACCAAATTAACCTAATATGTCTTCGGACTGTGGGAAGAAACTGAAGAACCCAGTGAGAATCCACGCAGGCACAGGGAGAACATGCAAATTCCATGCATAAACGCCCCATAAATATTCCAATTTAAGACCATCTTGCTCTGAGGTGACCGTCATACTACCTTGCTACCCTAGCTCGAAAACATATTACCATAATATAACCCAAATTCACAGTATATTAATAAAGTCCCTTCCAGACCCTTTGCAATAGAAGGGTCACAGGATGGAAGATTTTCAATAAAATATGTAGACCCGATTTACACAGAATCAGCTTGAACTTGAACTTCAGGGGCTCCAGGAAAGTTGCCCATTTTGGCTTGTTGGAAATCAAGACTTGATTGTTCTAAATTTTGTAGATAACATAATGACACTGGTACAGTGCACAGTACAAACATTCTATGTTTGAGACAAACATAAGAAACAGTGAGGGGAGCATTTCCTGCCAAAGCAGTGTTCTTGTTGTGTTTTTCAGGAGCATTGTGTGAGTGCAAGTGATTTTTCTCTACACATGCTGGTTCATTTGATTTACAATAATTTAACTAGTATTGAGGATTTCAATGGTATCTGTCTAAGTCACTCTCATGCACCACTTCTTTTATATATATTTTTTCTTCATATATGTATAATCTTTTTCCCTGCTCTTCCCTTTCTCACTCTGCCTCCCCCATCAACTCTCCACCCATGTCAGCCACACTCACTTGTCCTGAGGCGTGGAAGGCAGCTGAGATCATTAGGGGAAATGACTCTTGTGTTGCATACCAGCTCCGATAATAAAACTGTCACAAGGAAGGACAGCGTGATGACTACAGCACTGCATTGATTAGAGAGAACGCACTTTCTGTCTGACTTGCTCACTGCCCCTCTCAACTGCTCTACCTTCCATTTATGATCTGTTCTTGGTTATGTAATCTTGATAATGAGGCTAAATAAGAAATGTCATTGTTGGATATCTGGCTTTTCGAGATTTGTTAAAGTAGTTGAAACTTGATTGATTTGTCATCAAATATGTAGCAGTAGTGGCATCTTTGAATAGCAGGCAAATCAATCATTTCATTTCTGCCAGGAATATGAGCTATTTTGGAAATGGACACTTAGCTCATAGCATAGCTAGAGAGTTTAACTATGCAAATTTAAAGACGGTTCTCCCCAAATTTGAGCAACACACCAGCTTTCCCATTGGACTGAATAAACCATATTCTAAAATCAGAAAAGGATTTAAATCATACTACTTTATATATATAGACTTTCAATTCCCTAATAAAATACATGGCAGAATCATCAATATCCAGCCATTATCTATACACTGCTTTATCCTCATTAGGGGGACTGGAATCTATCCCAGCTGACTTAGGGTGAAGGCAAAGGACACCCTGGACAGGTCACCAATCTATCACAGGGCTACACATAAACAAAAAAAAAAAAAAAAAAAAAAAAAAAAAAAAAAACACAGCTGCACAGTCACACCTACAGACAATTTAGAATCACCAATTAACCTGTTTTTGAATTGTGGGAAGAAGCCAGAGTACCTAGAGAAAACCCACACATGCACAGGGAGAAGTCAATAATTACACATACAACATTTATTAACTACTGCTACAAACAAAACAATGTCACAAACGGATAGTAAATAAATGAATACAGATAAACTAAAATGTAGCAGTGACTGTTTGAGACTTTCACTCAAAAATTAACCTGCCAATGGCCCTGTGGTACTCACTTGATTGAAGTTATTCATTTTGTTTCAGATTTGAAAGGCTCAAGTGCTGGGCAAGAGACACGACAAAACTCAGAGTTAAAGATTTTATTTTCACAAAAACAGGAGGAGAACACAGAAAAACTCCAAAGGGGAACTGAAAACCACTAAGAGCGAAAAACCACAACTAGTGTTCGAAACTACAATAAAAACTCTAAGATTAAGAAACCAAAGTCATTATTAGGTCAAAATTGCAACCGGGAATCAAAACTACAACTCGGTCAAGAACTAACTGGAAGTGCATAAAACCACTTCTGGTTATCCGGTTAAGCAATAATACCACTGTATGCTAAAGCCCGCAAGCGGTCAGAGCAATTGGTATCCAAGGAAGTACAACCGCCCCCCCCCCCAAAACAAAGAACTAACCCACTTTAGGTATGACCTAGGTAGGAGAGCAAAGTGCCTCAACTAAACAAGTACTAGAAAAGCTACAACTCAGATTTTAAACTGAATACTATTTAACTGACAACAGTCATAAAACTCTAACTGGCCTGGCTCAGATGCAAACAGGGAACTTAGCTGTATCAACACACAGGGAACTTAGCTGTATCAACACACAGGGAACTTAGCTGTATCAACACACAGGGAACTTAGCTGTATCAACACACAGGGAACTTAGCTGTATCAACACACAGGGAACTTAGCTGTATCAACACACAGGGAACTTAGCTGTATCAACACACAGGGAGGAGTTGGGGGCGGGTGGAGGCAGCAAGTGTCTCGGTGTAGTTGAGGATCTTTGGTGTGTGTTGGTGGCGTGATAGGTGGTGGCAGCGGTAGAAGTGGTGGTGACCAGGGTGGCGGAGACGTCGGGACGAATGGAGGAGAAGGTTGGTGATTTCCTGACAGCAGATGTGACTGTGGACGGCAAAACTTGGACAAGGAAATCCAAGTGGAACACGAGCAGGCAGAAGTCTAGACTGGAAGTGGAAAAAATGACAGGATTAGGCTGATGAAAACAGCACAGAGCAAAACTCGAGCTAAATGTCAACTAACAGTTGCTGTACAACAGTCCAGCAGTGAGTCGTGCGTGGCATCAGTCTTTATGAAGAGAGGAAGTAGTTGGCCTGATTACTTCCACCTGCTCGTGCTCCCGCTCTGCTGATTAGATATGTGCCACCTGCCTACCAGCCTCGTGCACACAGCCACCTGAAGAGAAAAGGAAGGGAGGGGGCGAAGGAAATCCTACCACTACCTCAAGCTAGCAGCAGAGGGCGTAACACATTTGAATGACAATTTTACAAATATCTAGCTGTCATACCAAAAACTATAGCTAATATAAAACCAGAGGGTTTAGAAAATCTCAGATGGGGCAGATGTGTTATGATCCCTGCTCCAGCCCCTGCCTTTCTTCCTCCTTCTCCCTCTTTTTCCTTCTTTCTCCCATGGTTCCTCATCTGTTTATTTGTTTTGACCTGTCTGTCATCTCTCCCTCTTGTGTCTCTCTCCCTGTTCACTCGCCCTCTTGCTCTCCCTGCTTCACCTGCCTGCACTGTGCTGCCTGCTTATTACTGCAATGCGTGTCAGCTGCAGTAATCAGCTCACTCAGGACACCTGCCCACTACCTCTCCTCCAGCTATTTAAACCCAGTTCATTCAGCCAATCCTCAATGGACCATAGACTCTGTTCCCCTCACAGATTCTGTTCTCCCCACTGAGCCTGGCTTACCCCCCCCCACCCCACCAGAAGCATCCGTTTGTCTCTTGTCTGTGTCTGCACCTGGGTTCTCCAATTTCCCCCACCGTAACAAGATGCTACTGTCTTGTGGTTATTTTGGTCTACATGCAGCTATTTGGGATGCCTTTGAGGTTAGTTTGCATTATTTGTTTGACTTTTTCAAAAGAACTGTCAAAATTATACAGATATCAGTTTATTTAAAGAGACCATGTACACCATTAAACATAAATGTTTCAATTTGATGTATTGCACCAGAGTTAGCTTTCAGCTAATTTCCATCTGCATTCTGATACTAAAACAATTTCATGTCAGCCTCTGAGCTATGCCATAGAAGTGACTAAATGCGGCACAGCCATCCCCATCACCCATCTCTTGCATCCACCATTTCACCTGCAGAATGTGCTTTATATTCCTGTGTGAAAAGAACACTGGATTGAGGAGAGCAAACAATTTCTCACTCTGAACTCAAAGACACTGAATTAACAACACCATTGTCAAAGCTAACACCAATAAGACACAGAAGCAGATTTTAGATCAAATCCCACTGTACATTATTTTACTTGAAGTTTTATCAGAAACACATGTGAAATCTGAGTTGGTGGAGGTGGCAGGTAATGAGAAGACTTTGGACTGAATTGGATGAGGTGAGATGCAAGCTAGACTATATAATTGACAAACCTTCCATGATGTCATCCATAGGTTTGCCAACGACCTGACTCTAACTCCCAGCTAATCCAAAGTGAACAAAGAGGTGGAGTGTGAGTGGAACTCCGCAAACATCCCTGGGCCATGTACTGTAAAGGTACACTCTAGCTACTCAAAGCAGCCACTCCCCTGAAAATGCAGAACTTTAAGTGAAACTACAATCTAACTGAGTTCTGTTAAAAAAAAAAAATAAAAAAATCACCCCCTGTTCAGTTGTTATGAAGGGGGAAATGAGCTATGGAGACCAAAACGTTTTTTGTTTTAGGCTATAAACATGTTTCTTTCTGCTATAATGGGTCCATGGGGATTGAATTGCTTTTGGAGCCAAGCAACCATCTGAAGCACTAAAGGGTGCCACTCGGATACACTTAGGGAGGGTTCCTGTACTGCTGCTTTATTGACCAGTCATAGAGGTGTAACACTACAGTGCTATTTGTATAGGACAAGTGATGTGACAGGAGTAAATATATACAAAAATGTCAAATCAAATAAAAATACTGTGAGATATACCCAATACAGGCCTTCAATAAGATTTTGGCATATTACATGAATACCAGGGGTCTGTTGGAGACAAGAGTCTCCTCCATACAGAATGCAATTCTAAAGCCTAGCAACCATCCTATTTAAAAGGTATAACCATGGTGTTTGCCACTTTTCCACAGACACGTCTTTGACACATTACTTTATACAGTATTAGATTTACTGCACACAAATAATAAGCCCTAGGTGCTTTTCATAACTATTCATGAGCAGATTATAACTGACAGGTAGACCATGGGAAGTGTTGTTCATTACTGGCTTCCCAGGGACTCACTGGCTTCAGATTAATGTTTCAGCTTTACAAACGCAGGCCGTCTATTAGTGTAAGTGAATGTTCATGTCAATACTGGTTTAGTTTTTGTTCTGTGAGTGGACTGTGGGGGTTTAGGCAGCCTGAGGTAAAATGGGGGGGGGGGGGGGGGGGGGGGGGCTAAAGAGATTTTAATGACACTGTACAAACCTCTTTCTATCTATGCATCTCTTGGAGGCATGGATATATACTGGGACATAATCTTGCCTCATTGTTTTGAACAAACCCTAAACTCTGTAATTGTTTATATCATTCTGTATCACACACACACAAACTGACAAAGAAATTGAAATGTTGAGGTTAAAACTTTCGAGTGTTATACATGGCATGAATTTACCTGAGTTATTTATATAGTGTGGTTAGAATACAGAATTATCTGAAATAGAAATTTACCAGACTAGATCAATAAGAAGGCTAAAACCCTGCAGTAATATTACAATTTTTTACGATTGCTTAAGCACAATTTTGAAAAGCGAGCTCAGACTTTCAAAACACTACACACAATTAACACAACTACACACACAATATGCAGAACACCGCAGATCCTGTGCAAAATGAAACACTCATAAAAACAATATACACATTTATAAAAACCATTATGTTGCCATATGAGACATACACATTTCATAAGGCTTAATTCTGTTTGAACCAGTTACACACTGCTGTGTTTAACTTAAAACACTTTTAGCAATTCTACCTCTCAGTGATTAGATTACTGTAAGTGAAGTACACAGAGAAAGTGCAAATATACAACATGGTAAATTCACCAAACACAACACAAGATTGGTGCTGCAGATTATTGAAAATATGATATATTTCTCTTCATATAACCAAATCTGTCAACATAAACAATCACAACAAAACATGTCCCAACACTGTAAGCCCAGAAAATAGACAAATAAAAATACTGTACTACCAGTACATATTAAAAGTACTGTAAAGTAAAAGAAGAAAACAAAAAGCAATCTGAATAAAATAAATTAAATACTACACATCTCTTTGTCTAGCTGGATCTGGCCAGAGAATTTCATCAACATCGCAGGCAATAGCCTCATCAGCAAGACAACGTGGGAAGAACCGTCTTGAATGACGGATCAATCCTTGCACAGCTGCAGCGTCAATTTGGTCACAAGCCTCTTCCATGGCCTGAATGAGGGGCACCTGAGCGTGGGGCCGGAGATCATAAACCTTCCACCCCCATGCCCAGAAAAACTCTTCGATGGGGTTTAGAAATGGAGAATATGGTGGACGGTATGGTACTGTAAACTGTGGATGATGTTGAAACCAGTTCTGGACCAGAGCAGAGCAGTGGAATGACACATTTTCCCAGATGACAATGTATTGCATCTGGTGCATTTGGATAATTACTGTGATGAGGTTGTACAATCGGTCCAAAAATGTGAGAATGTGATCTGTGTTGTAAGGGCCCACATTGGCATGACAGTGGTTTTATAGTGCTCAAACCTGATTGGTGTGTCTTAATAAAGCAATCATGTATTTGCACACCTGATGTGTGTGTTTAACCAGCTGGCTCATGTGGGTGTGGTGATTTGTCAGTCAGTGCTTTGGAATTGCAAAGAAGTGACATCATGATCTACTTCTGTGTCTAATGTATACAAGTGTGTTTAGTGTTTTGCAAATCACTGTGTGCATTGTTCTGCAAAAAATGTGAGGCTGACTTTGTGTTTATAGTGGTGAAAATCTGGTCCAATGTTTTACTCCTTGAGTGTAAGGTGTTGATAATTATGTAATTCTTTTGTTTTTAGTGTTTATGCAATCATAATGAAAACTGTAATTATGGAGTTCGACCTGACTAATTTAAAAACATCCATGAAAAATCCCAAGAATCCAAGGATTCCCAATAAGTAAGCATATCTGTGACATTGGAGAGTAACAACTCCGTTTTAACAAGAACAGACCTCCAGCAGAATCAGGCTAAGGGAGGTCAGTCATCTGCTTTGACCAGATGGATGAGCGTAAAGGGAAGAGTGAACAGGACAGTAGAGGCAAATGGATAGGCAGGACAAATAGACTGCAGATCAGACCCAAGCAGCTCCAGAGCCAGAAATACCTTCAGCAAGGTATAAGGAGAGAGGGGACAAAGAGGATGAAGCACAAAGTATAGGGGGAGAAGAGACAAAGTTTATAACATGCAATAGTGAAAATGGAAGCATGCTGGAAAAGACATGGATTAACACATATGAACATATCCATATGAACAGAATAGCTTAGGTAAAGCATATGGCTACATAAAAAGATATAAGATAAAATGAAGCAGTAGAACCAAAAAAAAAAAAAAAACTGAATGAAATCAGGCAACCACTAGGAACTAAACAACACTATTTCCCAGCCATTGTGAAATAATAACAGCTTGGTGAAAGTTGTCGGCTGACAGAAGCTGCCCCTTACATTGCTGCTCACCTGTTTATTGAAACTGAAAGAAGAACAGAAGGACAGAGATTTTGACCTCTGTGTGTTATAATTAAAATTACCTTGAAAATGGTTGAACATTATAAATAATCCATTATTATTATTATTATTATTATTATTATTATTATTATTATTATTATTATTATTATTATTATTGTTATAAATAATGAAGCATTTCACAAATATTCATGTGAATATTTCATTTATATCAATTTAATGAGCATAAAAAAACACCAATTTAAAAGGTTCAACTCAGTTAGTCCTGTTCGAACTTGTTATACAGGTGAAGCTAATTAAACACCACAAAAGAAATGCAAAATGAAAAAAGGACTTTATCCCTGCACAGCGGACAGCTATGAGAAGTCTGACATACCTGTTAAATCCATAACAAAGGTTGTAATGGTCACTGCTATATGAGTCATTTAAATAACCCGAGAAAGGATATCTACAGCTGTAATCCACTTGCAAGTAGTATGGAAACTACAGTGGAGCCACAGGGAACATGGCTCCACATAATAAAGCATGAGGTCCATTGAAAACATGATTTGTGAATTGTTGGGGGGGGTCTCTTGACAGTATACTATTTTTGCCATGCATTTCTATTCTTCTGTGACTTCATCACCATGAATAATGGATGTATAATGTTAAGATACTATTGATATATGGTTAATATTCATTATGTAATTAAATACTGATCCACTTTCATAAAGATACTGGCATGCAGACTGTCTTTGCCATTAACACTGAAGAATGGTGATGCACTTTCAGAAACCTTAAACTTTGCTCACTTTAACTCAGTTGTCCCCTCAAAAACACTCTTAATGTCATCCACCATAAAACAAAACAGAAGAACAAACCTAACCCTCTATGGTGCAAAGAGCAGGCTGCATTGGCTGCTTTCATGTTTTCTTAATTTAATTATTCATTTTCTTATTCATAGATTAATGATAAATAAAAGCTAAATCAAGTGCATTTAAAACATTGTGTCCGTCATTCCTAATGACAAAAAGTTTTTAAAAAGGGAGTTCTCCTAACAGCAATGTTGAGGTTCACACATGGGCTGAAAGGTAAGACCCAGTGAGCTTCATTCTTTTCTGTAATACGATGCTTCTTATGTTTCAGTAACTAGTCATAAAAAGAAAGAGTGACTGAAAAAGCACTTCCTTGGTTTATTTAGGTGAACTGTGTTAAAAATAGCATGAACTAATGCTAAATATATGCAACACCACTCATGTTCTGTGAAAATAGCCTTATCTGTGTAAAGGTGGCACTAGAGGAGTCGCATTCACGACATGCACATGCTAGTCTTTCCACTGCCCGTGGGAAGGGCAAAGCATGATATAGTGGCATGGGAGTCTGGGATCAGTTGAGGACAGGAATAGAAAGACTGCGGCCATGAAGGTTAAATTGGTGTTCCACAGCAGCTTCAGACATGAGCAAGTTGAACTGGTGTGACAACAAAAAGCACCTCCAACCATGATTTTTTGAAGACTGCAGTTTTGTGTGACTGGTGGAAGCTTACACAGTGAAGTAGGGTACAACAACTGTACTAACAATTGTACTGCAGCTGTAAAAGTCAATTCAAAGGTTCAAGAGTGGAGATACAGAGCCAAACTGAGGCAAGTTTATTTATACAACACAATTCGTCTGAATTGTGTTGTATAAATAAACTTGCCTCATTGCCACATGGCAATTCAAAATGCTTTACAAATAAGCAAATAGAAGGGTATAGGAAATGACACAATGAAGAATTCAGCTCTCTTTTTGTAGTGCCAAATTTTAACATATGTCATCTCATGGCACTTTTTATAGTAAGGTCATGATCTAACAATAATATAGAGAGAAAGTCCAAAAATTTCCCCTAAAACACAACTGGAGACAGTAGAAGGAGAAGTCTAATTTAAATAGGAAGAAACCTCTATGGAAAATTTTCCAAGGAGGCTGTTGCTTGGGAGTGGCTGGAAATCTTGAAGCACAGGGAGCTTGATGGCTGGTGCCTCTACCCTGAGGCTTGGTGGATGGCTGACTGACTGCTCTGATATGGGCGAGGTGGCCTCAGGCACAGTGAGCTGCAGGCAGGAGTATGGTAACGAGAGGAATCTGTCAAGGAGACAAACAGAAGACACTAGAATCTGTGGCAACTGGCTGATTTTCTGTCAAAATTATAGACAGGTTATCATGAGCCTGGGCTCTGGACACAAACTCGTTGCAGGCTAAAACCTACAGAAGGGCTACATTTGCTCTGCATGTACTCTCATTAAACACACAAAATTCCCCACAACAGCAAAGTGCAACTCACAACCACACTGCATAGATTATTTTGAATTGTATTTGTTTTGAAAGATGTCTGTGTAGTTTCTCATTCATCCAGGTCATGGTTATCCAAAGTTGTTTAAATCAATCCAAAACAGGACTGAGATTGGATACAGATGAGACCATGGTATCCTACGATGTCACCTCCCTATTCATGTGTTCCCACAATTGAGGCGGGGGAAACAGTGAGACAGTGGCTTTTACAAGACAACACCCTCAGTGACAGAACAAACCTCAACCCAGACCAGATTTGCCAACTTTTGGACCTCTGTCTGAACACCACCTATTTCCAGTACAGAGGGAGTTTCTATAGGCAGAAACATGGATGTGCCATGGGCTCGCCAGTGTCTCCTATTGTGGCCAATCTGTACATGAAGTGGAACACAGGGCCCTGACCTCGTTCAATGGAGCAACACCGAGCCACTGGTTCCGATACGTGGACGACACATGGGTCAAGATCAGAATCCAGGAGGTGCAAACTTTCACTGAACACATCAACTCTGTGGACAGCAACATCAGGTTCACCAGAGAGGATGTAAAAGGCAACAGTTTGCCCTTTTTGGATTGTGAGGTCCACATAGAAGAGGACAGAAGTCTGAGTGTTGGGGTATACTTGACTCTCACCACCCACAGTACCTGCTTTTTGACTCTCACCACCCACTGGAGCACAAGCTAGGGGTCATCATGACCCTGCAACACAGGGCAAATAAGTTACCCACCAGTACCCAAGGCCAGGAAAAAGAACACAAACACCTGAAAGGGGCACTGAAAACTTGTGGATATCCTGATTGGACCTTTGTGAAGGCTCACACAAGATCCAGAAAGGAGAACAACCCAGTGAGGACTGAGAAGAAGAACAGGCGAAATAACATAGTGATCCCGTATGTGTCTGGAGTGTCTGAAAAACTGAGGAGGATCTTCAACAAACACCAGATCCCTGTCTTTTTTAAGCCAAATAACACCCTCAGACAAAGACTGGTCCACCCAAAAGACCCCACACCACACACTCAGAAGAGCAACCTGGTGTATGCAGTTAAATGCAGCGAGGAATGCTCAGATCGCTACATAGGGGAAACCAAACAGCCACTTAACAAGCGAATGGCTCAACACAGAAGAGCCAATTCCTCAGGACAGGATTTGGTGGTCGTCCTTCACTTCAAGGAAGATGGACACTCATTTCAAGACACCAATGTTCAGATTTTGGACAGGGGAGGACAGATGGTTTGAGAGAGTTGTGAAAGAAGCCGTCCATGTCAAAGTGGAGAAGCCATCTCTGAACGGGGGGGTGGTCTGTGACATCATCTTTCGCCGATTTACAATCAGGTCTGTGGATGTCCTCAGTCATCCAGGTCATGATAAGTCTCAAGCAAGCATAAGTTATGGCAACTGGACTAACCTCGTGTGAGTCGAAAACGTTTCACCTCTCATCCAAGAGGCTTCTTCAGTTCTGAAAGACTGGTGGGGAGTACCAGATATTTATCCACCAGGAGGGTGGTGGCAAAAACAAGTGGACAAAGACCCGAAACCAATAGACTCGTTAGGAGTCGTTAGCCTTTGATGGGCGGTCGTTACCCCTCCCAGCCCTCTAGGAGGGTGGTTGGGGGTCACCTGACTGCAGGTGGGACAGATGGCTGCACCTCCTTGGGAGGGCTCTAAGAACGGCATTGTAAGTGGGAGACAAGTGGTGTCTGAGACCCCCTCCTCTGTTCAAAGATGGCCATTCTAGTTTGACATGAATGGCTTCTTTTACCCCTCTCTCAAACCATCTGTCCTCTCTGGCTAGAATGCGCACCTTGTGGTCATCAAAGGAGTGCCCCTTCTCCTTGAGGTGGAGGTGGACTGCTGAGTCCTGTGGTCGTGGCCCTCCTGTGTTGTGCCATGCGCTTGTGTAATGGCTGCTTAGTCTCTCCAATGTACAGGTCAGAGCATTCCTCATTGCACTGCACTGCGTACACCACATTGCTCTGTTTCTCCCTTGGAATTTTGTCCTTGGGATGGACCAGCTTTTGCCTCAGAGTGTTGCTGGGCTTGAAGTGTACTGGGATCTGGTGGGTGTTAAAGATCCTCCTGAGTTTCTCTGAAATTCCTGCCACATAGGGGATGACAATGTTGTTTCTCTTTTTGTGGTCCTCGTCTTTCTTATCCTCCCTGCGCTTTTTTGCTGTTTTGATAAAAGCCCAGTTTGGATAGCCACAAGATTGAAGAGCAGAGTGAATATGTTTGTGTTCCCTTCTTTTTCCATCCGCTTCTGATGGGATGTTCTGTGCTCTGTGCTTTAAGGTACGGATCACCCCCAACTTGTGTTCTAGTGGGTGGTGTGAATCAAACAGGAGGTACTTGTCTGTGTGAGTGGGTTTTCTGTAGACCCCAATGTTGAGTTCCCCATTGGTTTCAATGCGTACCACGCAATCTAGAAACGCCAGACAGTTGTCTTGGACATCCTCTCTTGTGAACTTGATGTTTTTATCCACCGAGTTGAGGTGTTCTGTGAAAGGTTCGACCTCACCCTTCCCGATGGTGACCCATGTGTCATCCACATATCTGAACCAGTGCCTCGGGGAGTGGCCACTGAATGTTCTCAGTGCCACAATCTCCATTTCTTCCATGTACAGGTTAGCTACAATGGGGGATACAGGGGATCCCATGGCACAGCCGTGTTTTTGCCTGTAGAAACCGTTGTTGTACTGGAAATAAGTGGTGCTGAGGCAAAGGTTAAGGAGGTCACACACCTGTTCGGGGGAGAGGTTGGTCCTCTCAGACAGAGAGTTGTCAAGCAGCAGTTTTCTCTTTACTGTCTGTATTGCATCTCCAGTGGGAATGCAAGTAAAAAGCGAAGTCACGTCATATGAAACCATAGTTTCCTCAGGGTCTAAGCTGATTTTTCTGACCACTTGACAACTCTCTGTCTGAGAGGACCAACCTCTCCCCCGAACAGGTGTGTGACCTCCTTAACCTTTGACTCAGCACCACTTATTTCCAGTACAACAACGGTTTCTACAGGCAAAAACACGGCTGTGCCATGGGATCCCCTGTATCCCCCATTGTAGCTAACCTGTACATGGAAGAAATGGAGATTGTGGCACTGAGAACATTCAGTGGCCACTCCCCGAGGCACTGGTTCAGATATGTGGATGACACATGGGTCACCATCGGGAAGGGTGAGGTCGAACCTTTCACAGAACACCTCAACTCGGTGGATAAAAACATCAAGTTCACAAGAGAGGATGTCCAAGACAACTGTCTGGCGTTTCTAGATTGCGTGGTACGCATTGAAACCAATGGGGAACTCAACATTGGGGTCTACAGAAAACCCACTCACACAGACCAGTACCTCCTGTTTGATTCACACCACCCACTAGAACACAAGTTGGGGGTGATCCGTACCTTAAAGCACAGAGCACAGAACATCCCATCAGAAGCGGATGGAAAAAGAAGAGAACACAAACATATTCACTCTGCTCTTCAATCTTGTGGCTATCCAAACTGGGCTTTTATCAAAACAGCAAAAAAGCGCAGGGAGGATAAGAAAGACGAGGACCACAAAAAGAGAAACAACATTGTCATCCCCTATGTGGCAGGAATTTCAGAGAAACTCAGGAGGATCTTTAACACCCACCAGATCCCAGTACACTTCAAGCCCAGCAACACTCTGAGGCAAAAGCTGGTCCATCCCAAGGACAAAATTCCAAGGGAGAAACAGAGCAATGTGGTGTACGCAGTGCAGTGCAATGAGGAATGCTCTGACCTGTACATTGGAGAGACTAAGCAGCCATTACACAAGCGCATGGCACAACACAGGAGGGCCACGACCACAGGACTCAGCAGTCCACCTCCACCTCAAGGAGAAGGGGCACTCCTTTGATGACCACAAGGTGCGCATTCTAGCCAGAGAGGACAGATGGTTTGAGAGAGGGGTAAAAGAAGCCATTCATGTCAAACTAGAACGGCCATCTTTGAACAGAGGAGGGGGTCTCAGACACCACTTGTCTCCCACTTACAATGCCGTTCTTAGAGCCCTCCCAAGGAGGTGCAGCCATCTGTCCCACCTGCAGTCAGGTGACCCCCAACCACCCTCCTAGAGGGCTGGGAGGGGTAACGACCGCCCATCAAAGGCTAACGACTCCTAACGAGTCTATTGGTTTCGGGTCTTTGTCCACTTGTTTTTGCCACCACCCTCCTGGTGGATAAATATCTGGTACTCCCCACCAGGCTTTCAGAACTGAAGAAGCCTCTTGGATGAGAGGTGAAACGTTTTCGACTCACACGAGGTTAGTCCAGTTGCCATAACTTATGCTTGCTTTACAATCAGGTCCTTTCAAAACTCCCCAAAAGAACTACTCAGCAGAATGACTCATGTGAAGTGGCTCATGCTAATGACCACCATTCGAGGGCTCGGTGAAACTCACATTTCAGGGACCCCCTTTGTCACTCCCTGGCTCCCAGCGACCATCGTTGAGGAGCCAGATGGGCCTTGGCAATGGTCGTCGGAATGTGAATAGCACTGACCACACCTCACAGAGGTTATAAGCTGAGGCAACATCAACCACCACCACAACTGAAGAAGCCTCTTGGATGAGAGGTGAAACATCTTCAAGGAACTTTCTTAAAGTCCAGTTGGATTGATTTAAACAACTTTGGATTTGTTTCCAAATTTTAAGTTACTATCACTTCAGGACTACTTGTTCTGCACATGCTATGCTGAGCACATCTTTAGGAGTCAAACATTCCTCTTAACTTAAATAAAATCACAGTGAAGAACATCCTACTTAAATCACTTCTGGCTTTCTTCTGGCCTTCTTTGAAGTCATTGATCAAGTTCAACTCTCGGATAAGCTTAAATTAAATCACCATAATGCCTCAATGAAGCAGAGTGACAATGAAGCAGAGTTCCAGCTGACTGTCCAAAGTCCTGACAGTGCTGGGTATTCTACCAGACAAGTTCACAAGTACTAACTGAAAGTTTTGCAAAATTATACTGAATCATCAGTAAGCACTGCAAAAACTATCATCACTAGTATAGGTAACACAAAATGTGATAACATCTTTTGTATTTGTTACATTTGAAAACGCTGACTAAATTGCACAATTAAGCATTGTTTTCAGAAGTTTAATAGTCAAGTCCCTCAGGTCTAATGACAAATCTGAAGTGACAAGCTCTGTCCAAATCACATGGATAGGCAGTGAAAGCATGTTTGCTCTGTTCATCACTTCACGGTTCAGTGTGGTCTCTGGCATGAGTAGGATCCTAAACTGATCACATAAGATCTTTGGCTAAAAAGCTGATTAACTTATCAACAGCCACCTTAAACATTCTTATGCAGAATATGTTTTTCTGATCAAGTGTAGCATCATTATCTACATTGTCATCTTCATCATTTTTTGTGCATTCTAAAGACAGTGTTTGTAGCTTACATTAGTACACACCTGGAACAGCTGTTTCATTAAAAGTCTGCAAATTAAGCTCCTTGTACTGAAACAAAATTACACACAGACCCAAAAAGCTGTGCTGCTGTCATGAGGTCTATTTCTGCTTTTTGAAGCTGTAAACTAGCTCTCAAAGGCCTCCCTTGTTTTAGAATAGTTCTGCCTAAAGGTTTTACAGTAGTCAGCTTGGGAAGTCCACTGACCATTCTGTGTAGATGCAACGCTGAATGTTAAGAAGGATTGCAATAAAAACATCTTACCAGTGACTGGATTGCTGGCAGCTTATGCCTACTAAGCTTAGAACATAGACAGAACAAGGCACATGGATTTCCATTGTACTGCCTCAACATGTTGCTGGGGCAGTGCAATGGAAATCCATGTAGGGGTTGCTGGCATGATCAAATGAGTGGCCTCTACAACTACAGTGGTGGAAAAAAAATGTCTGACACGCCATGCATTTGTGAAATATTGCATTAAGAATCAATCTTTGGTCTACAAGTGCAATTTCTTTTAGTACAGTCACTGCGGAAATAGTAAACAAATCCTAAAAAGGCCATCAAAAACTTGATTGGTTCCATAAAAATACATAAGAAATATTGAGTATTGTGTCATTTTGGTACCAGTGATCCGTAATGAAGGTCTTACTTTTTATAAAAAAGACACAATTTTGTTGTCATGCTTCATGTCTATATAAAGCCAGCACATTTGAAAGTTCTTCAGAGATTAAAAAAATGGATAAAACAAGCACTTAATGCAGGAAACACAACTGAAGATACAGATTATCAGCCAGGAAGGGTACAGCTGCCACCAGATAACCAGGAAGTACAGTCCTCCAGCAGTTGGATACACTCTGCAGAAATACTGATGTTTGTCTTCCACCTGCTTGGAAGACAAACCAAGATCTGGGCTCGAAGAGTTTCTTCAGCAAGAAATGAGCGCATCCTGATCCGCATGTGCAGGAAAAACTGTCTATTGACATCACAGGCACTTTAGCAGCAGTAACCAAACGAAACTTGTGTCCAGTTTTCCATCCGCACTGTACGTTCCCAACTTTTAGATCATGGCTTAAGGTCCAACAAGGCTGTCAAGAAGTCCCTGATCAATGAGAGACAGAGGTTAGCCTGGCGTTGTTGGGCTAAAGCACACATGAACTGGACAGCCAGGAACTGGAAGAAGATTCTGTGGTCAAATGAGTCTAGTTTCCAGCTTTATCATGTTCCTCCTAATGTGAGGATAAGCAGAAGGCCAGGTGAAGCATTATCTCCAGCATGAACAGTACTTACTGTCAAGCATGATGGAGGCAGTATCATGATTTGGGGATGCATGAGTGCTGCTGGTGTTGGTCATCTCCCTGTCTGTGATGGCACACTGAACTCTGCCAAGTATTGTGCCATTCTCCAAACCCACATGTTCCCTTCTGCACCTGCACTGTTCTGTTGAGGTCAAAACTGCATGTTTCAACAAGATGATACCCCTTGCCACACATCCAGGACCAGTAGAACTTGGCTGCAGAAGCACAGTATCCAGGTCTTAGAATGGCCAGCTCAATCCCTGGACATGAGCCCCATTGAAAATCTGTGGTGGATTATCAAAAGGTCTGTTTCAAAGCATAAACCAAAGAATTTAGAAGAATTAAAAGCAGTAATTCAAGAAGAATGGGACAAGATTACCCCTCAACAGTGTGAAAGGCTCGTGGGGAACATGCCAGCCAGGATTAGACCTCTACTGCGAGCTAATGGCAGGACTACTAAATATTAATTAAATGATGTGATGTTTTATTTATTTTTTGTCCAGTTTTGAACACGCTCTCTGTCATTTGTTGATTTTGGTACCGACAATGTGACTGGCATATTAAAACTGTCAAGAAGTTAGTCTTGTTAGTTTTTCTTGTAAACAATAAATTTAAAAAAAATCATTTGTACATGTTTGTGTTTGCCTAATACAGCGCATATTTTGAAACAAAACAGATTTTTCCACAAATATTTCATGATAATATTTGAGATTGTTCAGAATTGTAAGGGTGTCCCTAAACTTTTTTCCACCACTATACATAAGTCCAGCTCAAGGCTGTCTGCCACGAGAACCAGCCTGACAAAATTTGTCCTGTATGGTTCTCAATTTCCTCTAAAGCCAAAAAAACATTCAATTCAGTTCAGCTAAACTGTACTGACATAGTGCCAATTCACAGCATATCATCTCAGGGCACCTACGTAGTAAAAATGCAGGCTTTACGAAATTGTATTGTAGTGAGACCCAAGAAATCCAAATATTCCCTTTGAGCAGGATTTGGTGACAGTGGCAAAAAAAATCTCTTTTGAAAGGAAGAAACCTGAACCGGGCTCAGGGAGGGTGGTCATCTGCTTCATCTGGTTGGGATCAGATGAAAGGGCACAGAGAAAAGGATAGCAAATAGATAAGACAATAAATTATAAGACACGTAAACAACACCCAAGAAAACATACAAAATAGAGAGGTCTGTGGAGCCATTAATCACAGATCAGAAACTGCAGTTCCACAGCCAGAGATACCTGCGAAGAGGACAAAATAGTGAAAGAGCAGAGAGTAGGTACACTATATTGCCAAAAGTATTCGCTCACCTGCCTTGACTCACATATGAACGTAAGTGACATCCCATTCCTAATCAAAGGTTTCAATATGATGTCGGTCCACCCTTTGCAGCTATAACAGCTTCAACTCTTCTGGGAAGGCTGTCCACAAGGTTTAGGAGTGTGTTTATGGGAATTTTTGACCATTCTTCCAGAAGCGCATTTGTGAGGTCACACACTGATGTTGGACAAGAAGGCCTGGCTCTCAGTCTCCACTTTAATTCATCCCAAAGGTGTTCTATCGGGTTGAGGTCTGAGGTCAGGACTCTGTGCAGGACAGTCAAGTTCATCCACACCAGACTCTGTCATCCATGTCTTTATGGACCTTGCTTTGTGCACTGGTGCACAGTCATGTTGGAAGAGGAAGGGGCCAGCTCCAAACTGTTCCCACAAAGTTGGGGGCATGGAATTGTCCAAAATGTCTTGGTATGCTGAAGCATTCAGAGTTCCTTTCACTGGAACTAAAGGGCCAAGCCCAGCTCCTGAAAAACAACCCCACACCATAATCCTCCCTCCACCAAACATTACACTTGGCACAATACAGTCCGACAAGTATCGTTCTCCTGGCAACCGCCAAACACAGACTGGTCCATCAGATTGCCAGATGGAGTGTTGGGTTTAAACCTGAAAATACCCACGCTCAGCACAGGAAGGAAAGACAGTACTCACGAGCTCAGATCTTTTACTTGCCACAAGGGGAGATAGAGACTGCACGCACTGCTGCTGCAGCCTTCCTTCTCCGAAGAGTCTATCTCCTCTGCGTCTTTTATTTAGTTTCAAACAGTCATGTAACATGGGGGGCGGCATCATACGTCAGCATAAGATATGTTTAACAGAGAATAGTGTCAGAGAGAATGTCACATGCATTATCTTATAATATGGAACGCGTTAACCCTATTCTCTACTGTGAGTACATCAACGTTAACCCTATTCTCTACTGTGAGTACATCAACGTTAACCCTATTCTCTACTGTGAGTACATCATTCGTACAGTTCAAAGTACACACACATATGCTTAGGAATACAGTCATTCAATGATAAAGTAAGTATAATTCTTCTAACATGGAGGAAGCGCCATTTGTCACTCCAGAGAACGCGTCTCCACTGCTCTAGAGTCCAGTGGCGGCATGCTTTACACCACTACATCCGATGCTTTGCATTGCACTTGGTGATGTATGGCTTGGATGCAGCTGCTCGGCCATAGAAACCCATTCCATGAAGCGCTCTACGCACTGTTCTTGAGCTAATCTGAAGGCCACATGAAGTTTGAAGGTCTGTAGCGATTGACTCTGCAGAAAGTTGGCGACCTCTTCGCACTATGCGCCTCAGCATCCGCTGACCCTGCTCCGTCAGTTTACGTGGCCTACCACTTGGTGGCTGAGTTGCTGTCGTTCCCACACACTTTCACTTTCTTATAATACAGCTGACAGTTGACTATGGAATATTTAGGAGCGAGGAAATGTCACGACTGGATTTGTTGCACAAGTGGCATCCTATCACAGTTCCACGCTGGAATTCACTGAGCTCCTGAGAGCGACCCATTCTTTCACAAATGTTTGTAAAAGCAATCTGCATGCCGAGGTGCTTGATTTTATACACCCGTGGCCATGGAAGTGATTGGAACACCTGATTCTGATTATTTGGATGGGTGAGCGAATACTTTTGGCAATATAGTGTATGTCAGGGCCCCTGCCTGGCCTCCCTTCTTGCCTTCTTCTCTCTCTTCTTCTCTTTCTTCTCCTCTCTCTCGCTCTCTCCCTTCTTCTCTCCTCTCTTCTCCTTGCTTCTCTCTCCTTCTCTCACTCTCTTTCCCTCTGCTGCTCTCCCTTCCCGCTCTTTGCGATGCACCTGGCTGCGCCGGTGATCCTGGCGCATTAGATAAGCTGCAGAGGAAGCGCAGCTGTGCACCATAACTTATCAGCTCCGGTGAAAAGCTCAGCTCGTCGCTCCAGTCTCCACGAGATCATTTGCCCGGGAGCCCAGATGGCCTACCACCCCATAACAAAATTTTTAACCTTTATGATGTCCCAAATGAGACTTGGAGTGGTAACAGTAAAGTAACTCATTTCTAGTGTAAATTTTTACGCTATGTTTTACTTTACCTGGAAATGCGATATTATATATAAATGCACCAGTCTCCTGAGCCTCCCTGCCCCTTCCTCATTTGGATTTTGCATTTGTGAATCAACTGTGTTTGTTAGAGTAGTTATTATCGCCCTGTAGCCTTGTGTCTGGTTGTCTTCTGTTATTCATTCTAGCCTTCTCCTTCATTCTTAGTTAATTTTTGTTTAGTGGCTAGAGTCTGGTTTGGTTTGTTTCTGTACAGTTCTTGATTACTGTTAATAAACCCTGCTGATTAGATCTGTCTCCACATGCGTCCTTGTGCTCCTGCACTTTGGGCTCAGCGCCCTTTAGGGTGATCTTAGTTATTACAAGCTTTTTATATGTACATGCATGTAATGTTCCACTGTCTTAGTTTGCTTGCTAACAAATCTAAAGAAACATCTTAACTGATAGACGTGTTCAACACTGTCACCTCACAGCCGGAGGGAACTGAATCTGGCCAGCGTTCTGAATGCTTCTTGTGTAAAGTTAATGCTCTCACTTTCCTCCACATGTGAAGTGAAAACTCTAAACTGTCTGTGGCTATGAATGTGAGCACATTCTTACTTTAGCACTGGGTTAGACTGAATGCAGAATTGGACATGCATACAGACATACAGTAAAGGAAGTATGACATGATGCAGCACAGGCTGTAATTCAGAGTCCTATTACTCACCGTCTTATCACTTCAGTATGACATCCAAGCCTCCCTGACACCACAATCTCCTCTCATACCACAATAATTAGACCTGCATAGAATATTCTGAAGTACAAGTCAGAATTAACCATAAGCATGTGATGTTTCGGTTTTCAGCACTACCATCAAGTTAACTTGTCAACTGGATCTGCTTTATTTACGGTGCCATTTATGTGACTGCTATATCTGGAGAAGTTGTTAATGATTCACAGTAGGTGCAAATGAATAAGCTGTGGGCTAGAGGAGAGTCAGAGAGAGAGAAAAAAGAGAAATTCTTCATCAGGAGCAATTAAATATACTTTTTTTGCTCACAAGAGAAGTTAAAACTGAGCTGGGTGTTTAAAGGAATCAGATCAGAACAACATGAAAGAAATAACAAACAGACGGACACAGCTTGGAGAGCGGCTCAAATGCAGGGAGAGCCAGCAGAACCGCTCCGATCGAGAGGCCAGCAGCCAGACAGGACTGGAAACAGATAGGACCCACCTAGGAGCATGGATTCTGTGATGAAGAATCTATCAGGAAGCAGGACTGGACCTCCATGGTGATCTGTGGTGGGGCCTTCACAGCACTGGGAAGTGATGAAGTCTGGGCGCTGGGTAACGGTGAGGTCTGCCTTAGGCGGGAGCCATGCTTCCTTCGAAAAGACTTCCCAGGTGGAGGTGTCTCCAGGGAATCCCGAAGAGTGGGGCAGGAAAGAAGAATGTCTTTTTATTACCTTCCACTGTTTATAGGGATCAACTAAGATCCTCAGACAATTGTTTAGAAGAACCCATGGTTGTTGAGTGTGACTACAAAATCAACTCTGGAAATGTTATCTGATATTAAATTCTAATGCCAAATTTTGATCTGCCTCACAAATCCTAAACTCTTGTACATGCCACAGTTACTGTTTTCCTTTTCAGGTTCATTAAAGAAAATTTAATAGTCTATCAATTACAGATATGAAAATTGTTTCGGAAGAGGCCAAACATTTGCGTTTAACTGTATAAAATTTGCATGTGTTGGTCATAAAATCACTGGATAATTGACAATATAATCCCAGACTGATGAGTCACTCAACAAAGTTTTAGACATGGGCCTCTAAATGTCCTGACTAGTCAACTTCATAACTTAAAATATGATTAAAGAAAAATACATTATCAATGCAAATAATGATGTAGGAACCCTGCAAATCGATTAGATTACAAAATTGCTGAAAATGTTTAAAAGTGTGAATACAATTATCACTTATTAATATTTTGTTATTAATGTCCAGATTATATGTAGCCTACATTCTAAAACTAATTCCCAAAATAATATAAGTCTTTGAATAGATTCCAGCTGCACTCTTCTTAAATTCAACAGCTAAAATCACTACAAGGTAATGAGTTAGACAGTCAGTAGGAGGTAAACTGTTCAGTGAAACCTTCATTGTAACATTTAAAAGTAGAAACATGTTTTTCTTCAGAAGCCAGTTAAGGACAGACAACTGAGCATTCTACAAGCAATATGTTGGAGATAAGCTAATCTGTAAAGGGGAGGGAGCGCTAGAACATTGTTGACAGGATGGCTATGATGAGCATCCATGACTGTCCCTCTGTCCCATTCATTATCAGGTGCCACATTCCATTTTAAACTGGACAACATTGGGCACTGGGTTGACACAGTGTCAGAAAATGTGTCATAACCTTGACAGGGTTATTGCTATCCTTGGTGTTGTCATTACATGCTATCAGTGTGTCATGATGAGCCTACCTCAGAGATGCTGTTAGTGAAGCATTACCAGAAGCAGAACTTTTCTCATACTAACACAAGGTCAGTTGAAGCTTGGATGGAGAACCAGAACATTGGAACCATGTCTTGGCCTACTCAGTCACCAGATCTAAATCCAATTGAAAGCCTGTGGAAAATCATCAAACGCAAAATGGAGAACCACAATCCCAAAAACAAAGAAGTTTGAATTTGTGCAACAGGAATGGGCTGCTGTGACCGCAGTCCAGTGTCAGAAGCTGGTGGAGAGCATGCCAAGATGCATGAATGCAGTCATTAAAAACAATGGTTATGCAATCAAGCACTAACTCCTGTGTGTATCATGTGACTAAAACAGACAGAAAAGAAAACATGGAATCCTAAAAGCATTGTTTTTGGCAGTACAGTGCCATCGCTATTGATGTAAGAATTTAAGTGATTTTGGTTATTGTCAAGAAAGTCATGGAAAATGGCTCTAAAATTAAATTCTTATGAGCTATTTTTGTTTTTATCATTATATTTGTCCAAACAGATGTAACTTTAGGCTTTATGCTCAGGGGACCTCCAGTTCAGCAGTCTGACAATCAGGCAAGTGCACAGTAATACCGCAGGAGGTGCAACGGAGAGCGACGGTGGTGATGGGAGGGAAAGCTCGGGGGAGAGCCGGGTCCTCTTCGGAGGTCCTCTTTGGACTGCAGGTGAGGAGAGCCATTACAGCGGCTCAGTGGCGCAAGACAGAACCGGACAGTGCGGTTGCGGAACTGCGGCCAGAGAAAACAGGTGTTAGGAACAGAGCAACCAGACAATTGCAAAAACGTGCAAGTGGCCTGACTGACATTATATCAGAGCTGATGCTATGATTTGGCGAGGAGTGCAGGGACGAGCTGGGTCTTATTAGGCTGGTGATCAGATGCAAGCGTGCTGTCTCCGCAAGCTGCTTCTAATGGCCCAGATCACCAGCGGCCAGGAGCGCAGCGAGTGAGGTACCAAGAGGTAGAGTAGCAAAGGAGAAGAGAAAGCGAGAGTAGGAGAGAGAAGAGAGGAAAAGAGAAGAGAAGAAGGGAGAGAGAGGAAGAGAAGAAGAGAGATCGGACAGCAGGGAGGGGGGCCAGGCAGTACAGGGCCAGGAAGAAGCCCCTCACTGTGTGTGTTATCTTCAGGTTATTAGCGTCTTCCTCTCTGATGAACTAAAGTATGCCACCAGATATTACTCACACAGCATTGAGTGCAAACACCCTTTCCTCATGGGATAGAAGGCTGTGTAACAACTGCAGGAAGCAGCATAGCCAGGATGGAGTGCAATGCATTTCCAGATTCTTGCTGTCAAACTGATGTTGAGACAGTATCATCCCATCTGCAGGTCTCATGTGACACCCACCTTCCAGCCCCAGATAACCAGCAGCACAAACACATCAGTGTCACTACTCAGAAAGCAAAGAGTTGTTGTCTAGTACCATCTAACATTAGCTTTCCTGATCATCCTGATGTGATCTTTTATGCCCTGTGTACAAATAAGCTCCCGAAGCCTCGACTTGTTTGCCTTGTCCTTCATTACTTTGTCAGGACAAGGTAGAGAAGTTGTTTGTGAGGTTTGTTAGTCTGTTAAATTCTCCTCAGCTCTTCTGTGCCTCTCATGGTTTTGGGTAGAAACTTGTTCATACCAGTCAAAGATGACAAATATTTGGGTGATGGAGTGTTTGAGCGAGCACCTCATGCTGGCCAGCTCAGTTATGGTGTATGATGATGATCACACCACGATAGATGAGCAATGATGCATCAACAAATACAAATCTGGTGTATGGGGATTCCAAGACACTGAGTGTTGAGAGACATTGAGGGCTCACATAGCCTTGGACCTTCCTTTTTCATGTAAGATGAATTTCAGGCTTCCTCATGATGCACCTACAACCTCTCTCAATCTGATTGAATTCATCAGTTCTGCTACTGAGCCAATGAATAACATCAGAGTTTGCATCAGCCTTGGTCTGAACACGAGTGATGACATCTCTTCGGATCACTGCACTTGATCAGGCAAACAATTGCATACCACTGCATGATGAATGTAATATGACTGTGGCTCGTGCCAAGTCTTTTAAGTAATGTGTTTAAGTAAACAATTGTAATCATTGTTTACTTACTAGCAGGGTGGACAGCTCAAGCGATAGCCCAAATACCTCTTATTGTCTTAGGAGCGCTCTCACCTCTATTGCAATTTTGCATGGCATTGTAGATTGACCAGCCCAGGGGGAAGAGGGAAAGAGCGAAAGAGCGGAGCTGACAGACCAAAGAAGCTTTTTTTTCCAGTGCCATTCAACATCCTGTATGATGGCCTCTTCAATCCAATCAGTTCTTAGGACTTTTTCTGCAAAATGTTCAATGATAAAACTGTTCTTATCTGCTTTGAGCTTCATCAGACACAAACTGAGTGACATAAAATGACTCTAATTAGCCGATGACATTAATTTTTAGTTTATGGTTAACAGGATGTTTTTTGTGGCATTGTACCATTAGACAGAATGCAGATGCTAGCATAAGCTGCACATGTCGCATGCGTCCTCTCACTGTCATGGTTCCTGCCTAGCCTCCCTTCCTCTCGTCTTCTCTCCCCTCTTCTCTTTCTTTTTCTCTCCCTCTCCCTCCTTTTCTCCCCTTACTTCTCTTTCTTTTCCTCTCTTCTCCTCCTCTCCCTCATTTGTACCTGCCTCTCTCCTTCTCGATCTCGGTCCCTCACCTTTCTGTGCTGCACCCCTTGTCACACTGGCAGCTGCAAATGGAGCGCAGCTGGGCCCGATCACGCATCAGTGTCCTATACGATCCAGCTCACCCTTCCAGTCTCTGCCAGATCCTAAAGTTAGTTTCAGTGTGCGACCGCCCTGTCTGGTCCCGTCTCGCCCCTCTGAGATGCCTCCTCTCCTCCCTGCCGTCCCAAAGTGGACTTGAACCTCCATGTTCGCCGGCCGATCTGCCCGCCGATCCAGAACCCAGTTCTCGCCGGCGCGCGTCTCAGACACCTATCTCCAGAGCCTGCTTGCTCAGACTCATCACACCACCACAGGTCAGCACTCAGTGAGTTTGTGGGGGGGTGTGATAAATCTTCCCTGGAGCTAAATGTGAAAAAGAACAAAAAGATGATGACCTTCTCCAAGCAGAGGGAGCTGGCTACGGCAACTGTCAGCACCAATCCATGAAAAGATGGTAGAGATAGTGGATGAATACAAATTGTACTGTCCTAGGTATACGTGCTGAATATAACTTGACAGTCAGATAGATGCCTTCCCAACATCAAGACTGTGAAGACATTCGACTCCTTATCCACTGGTTTATTGACATTGAAAGAAGGGTGAAACTGAAACTGACAAAAGGCATGATAAATACCATGCTTGATTTTAACGTGTACAAATATACTTTAACATCTCAACTTGTTATCTGAAATAAATGAAATAGTCGTAGATGTTACTTTTTATCATCACAAGTTGTATGTATTAATTCTATTCTTCTCAACCCAAACATGAAATATACGACAACACATTTTAACGTAAGTCACTTGTCTTTGCATCTATTTAGTTGTTATTACCCTCATATGAGCTTATCTTAGTATATCAGTTAGCTGGAGAACATGTCCAACAACAAACTTCTTAAATGTAACACTGTCCCAAAAATAAATGTTTGCAATTGTACATAAATACAATATAAATAACTACTTACCCATGATGCTGCAAAAGGCATAAGATGTATGTAGATGTCGCTAGATTAGACCAGATACAACCAGAACAGCTGTTTTCCATTACATACTGACTTACTTCCTGATACTGACAACTTCCTGTCACTCTTAAGGTGCCCTCAATGAAATTCAAAAACATGCAATTCGAAAAACACAGAACTTTGTAATATGTTGCATTAGCTGTAACAGAACACAAATAACTGGACACAATAACACATTCAAATTTGCCTCCAACACGGAGGAGATCTTCAGAAAATGGCAGCAGTATCTAGAACCAAGCACCGAACCTGGGGGAACAGAGCATTCTCTGTATCTGCCCCCACACTCTCAAACTCCCTGCCACAACACATCTGCAACTGCACCAACCTGACTACCTTCAAAACCCACCTCTTCAGAACTGCTTTTAACACATAATACAAGCTTATTTTTATGATGTATTTTATTACTAGTTTTATGATGTCCCTCTATTTTAATGTTTGCTGATTTTATATGTAAAATGTCTTTGAGTGTTTTGAAAAGCGCCATGCAAATAAAATGTATTATTATTACTATCTTTATTATAGTATCTACTGAGAAAACTCAACATTTTTGGTGTCAGCAGGAACATCTGGAAGACATTTTACTTTTCCTTCATTGAGAGTTTCACGACATTCTCTATAACCTGCTGGTTTCACTCCATCAGCCGGCAACACAGGACTCGCCTACAGAGCACCGTCAAGGTCTGTTTTAAGGTCACTGGACTCCCGCTCAGAGCACTTTGTGTGAGTAGCAGACACTGAGTTCAGTGAGCAGGATCCTCCAGGACCCCTCACACTATGTTCAATTTTTGAGTGACTCCTCTTAGGACGTTGACTGTTTGAGGGGGAGTGTTTGCCACTTATTTATGTTCCGCTGGAAACCTACCTTACTGTAGTAACCTTTATTTTCTACAGTGTAGTCTTAATGCTTTTACTTGAGTACACAGCGTGAATTATTTCTCCACCAGTCTCTGTCTGGATATGTCACATCTGCCATCAGTATCAGGACCAACATCTCTAATTAGGAGATTGCAAATTCTTTGCATGAAAACCATGTGAAATACTCACTGCTGCCCTAAAGCGTGAGCCAATTTTATATGATAGCCCTCCAGCTGAGAAGCTGGTGAAATGTCAATTAGCCGCCATCCACCTCCACACTGTGCTCATCTTCACAGGGTCCAGGGCTAATCGCTCATCATTTACCCCTGATACCTGCCTGGAGGGTGATGAGCTGCAGAGAACAAAGCTGTATGAGAACACACATACAGCTGTGTTTTGATTCCTTCAGAGGGTATTACTTTGACTAACATTAATTTCCTGGAGACTTACCCAAATCTTAAACCAAGTAGTCACCCAAAGATGTAATCATTCTTGTTATTGTGCTTCATCCTCAAATGGAAGTCAAATTTAAAAAATTAGCAATTTTAATTCCGTAAAACACGAATAAGAGATGCATATACACACAAACCCAGTCACAATCACTTCGAATAAATCCTAATATTCACCACCTGCATTCCACCTCTGGACCTGGCAGGTGCACAAATCAGCCCCTTTAGAATATTTGTAAGGTACTTGACTGAGAAAAATGAAGTATTCTTTTTGTTAGATAGGTCATGTTTGTGCTCAGTGATAAAACAGGATGTAGACTGAGCATGAGATTTATTTTTGACAGTCCACTACAGAGATACAATACTGTAGGTACAGAAAAAGTGCCTCAGCATCAGTATTCTGTCCGATGCTACAATCCCGCAAAAAATGCCCTGTTTACCATTAACTAAAACTTAATGTCATCTGCTAATTAGGGTCAATTTGTGACACCATTTGAAACATAAAAGTAGACTTATAAACAGCATTTATGCAATAGAGTTTCAAAATGTCTGGATCAAAAGTTGCAGTTAAAATCACAGCTATCACTAGCCTTAGATTGGTGGATTTATTGAGCTGCTGAGGAGGCTGTCTGTTTCATTTCAATTAAAATGGTCTATCATTTGTCTGGTTTATTTCATTTATATGTATTGATCTTTTGTATTCCTTTTGTAGTTCTTTACATATATACAGTTGTGTACAAAAGTTTACTTACACTTGTAAAGACAGTTTCATCATGGCAGCCTCCAGTTTCTAATGACACCTATTACTCTTGATTTTCAATGATAGAATCTTTGAAACACGTCTTTGTCACTTAAAAACAGTCTTGAATTTTGATCTCAACTTTTTAGCAAAGTCAGTACAAAGACTCCATGTGAAGTTGCTTCTAGTAACTTCATCAAATTCTAAGTGTATAGAATTCAATTAAACACTTGTCCTCAGCATGGGTGACAGCATTGCTAATATTATGCAAAGAAACAACCAGGAGTGATCACATAGCAAGTGTCCATCCTGTCTGTTTACTTGAACCTACCAAAAAAGAGTCTTTGAAGAGTTGTGACTTTCTCACAGTTCATGCTGGGACATCTGCTAATATGCAAATTTACATTCTTTGAAAACTTAATTCAATGAGTTGAATGAAGTCTCAGCAGTTTGTTCATATTTACAGACAAAATGAATCAAGTTAGAACAACTTATGTTTATAAGTTTTGATGTCTGACCAAAAAAAAAAGATATTGTAAGTTGAAATAACCTAAAGAGAAAACTAATGAGTGATGAATGATTGGTTACAGTTTTGTGCCATTGTTTGGACCAGAAGTTAATCACAAACCACTCATTAAGAAAGTGGGGTGTGATAAATGTATTAAAAATTATGAAATAATCTTTCGCTAAAGATTTACCTATAGTAGCTCCTCATCAGTCCTCTAATAAGCAGTATAGACCTTTACCTAACCACTGTGTAGTCCTGAATTAGCAGTTATTAGGGAAGTACACAGGAACATTTCTATCATCTACCAGGAGGCTACACCACACTAGCTCTTGCACAGGTTTTGTGTATCGTTTTCCAAAAATGCTGCTGTTATGAATAAGAAGACAAAGAAAGAAATACATTTTAAAAATTGTTTAGTTTCTTTTCCGCATTGTCATGTTAAGTTTGCAGTAATAACTCAAATGTTCATGTAGAGCTCTGAGCCTCAGAAACTCAGAGACTTGAGTCTTCAGTCTCCTCTCTGTCAGCTGCAGAGGACTTGAACACCTCCAATAGTCAGGTTAGGCTCTACTCCCACGTGTAGGAGCATTAGTCACACCTCGTTAATTTTCCCAGGCCTGGTGACGGAAACAGGTCGTGTATAAAGGCGGCACCTGCTCACTGCTGGGGAGCCAGAGGAGCCACGAAGTCGGAGTGTACACGAGTCGGTCTTTAGAATAAAGACAAATCTACAAAAGAAAATGAACCCAAATATCTTCGTTTGCTGTTTATGTCTGCAGTTACTGCTTTATTGTATATATGCCAAACCCCTTTCTGACCTCCAGGTAAGTTTTCTTGGTGTTTGTTACTGATGTTGTCTGTCAGTGATGTAAACCAGAAATATATGGAGTAACACCACAAACGTGGTCTAACAGGGAGGAAGGTGTATTTTTTTGTTGATCATTGTGTGTTGGAGCTGATAGGTCACAGAGTAGCCGCCAACATTACTGTGGCCTGTGTGCCGAGTACTGCAGGTTGTCTTTTTGTTTACTTCAGTAATATACTCCTTGATGGAATGCCTACTTGATCCCACAGAGTTTGAAGCAGCTTTTGGAGGAGGAGATCAACACCGCACCCTTTTACTCCTCAATGGAGATGGAAGTGGAGGGGAAGGATCTGAGCTCTCCAGAGGAGCAGCGGTGGGAATTCTCTGATCCCCGCAACTCCGCATTGGAGAGCAAAGACAACGCCTTTGCCCGTCTCTTTAAGGACCTGCTGAGGACCTCCAAGCGGTCGTGGAGCCGCTACAAGAAGGGCGGACTGAGGAGCTGCTTCGGGGTTCGGTTAGAGAGGATAGGCTCCTTCAGTGGACTGGGATGCTAGGTAGGTAGTTTCTATCCACTCACCTCTGTCTTCATATCATGCAGCAGAGGTAATGTGCGGGAAAATATGAGAAAATATTACAATTTCAGTTTAAACTCACAAATGCTACGAAGTGCGTCATATTCTGATTTATAAACCAAGGTACAATGTAATGGGGACAGACGCAGAGGGGAAACCCTTCATGGAACTGCTTGATTAGTTCCTTGCCGTAGGTTGATATAAAATGTAAATCGACCTTACACACTTTATTATGAAAGTCACATTTTGCAGACCCACAGACTCCAAAAGCAGAAATAGTATCTCATAATCAGGTGAGATTAACGCAAAAAGGTCGATTGCGCAGGAAAACATCCCTCCATTCTGGAGCTGTACTGGCTCCTGGAGGACACCTGGGCCGGTCCACATATCAGTATATTATAATCCACTTTTCTGATTTGGGTTAGTAACGTGTTTTTGTTCTTTCAACAGGCGTGCATCATTCTCTTCACCGGAGCTACACAGAAATCCTGGCAGTTTAAAGAGTCTTCAGTCTTGTCCATATTTAGAAATGTGATGTTTGAGCGGTTAAATAAAAAAATATTGTAAATGTATTCATTATTTATTGCTATCTTGTTGGATAAGTAGATTTATCTTGTAACGGATTGCGTCGTAGTAGTTTTTTTTCTTTCTTTTTTTCTTTTTTTTAATTTTTGCATAATAGCCGTGTCTGGGACTGAATTTGTTTCTTTCTGGCTCCTCATTACGTTCCATTTTTCCAGAGCCAATATTGTTATAGCATTTTAAATAAATAGGTGTGCTAGATCTGGAACCATTTCGGAAAATTCTAATTTGATTCCATTTTCAAAATGAACACATTTTGCTTCTAGTATATTTTAAAAACATATAAACAGCTTGGTTTAATGTATATAAGGTTTAGCTCCGCATTTTTACTGCTCCGTGCGACCAAAAAAAACAAAAAAAACCAAACAAAAACAAACAAACAAAAAGAACTTGCACCGACAAATACAATTTCACACGACTGATTTCCATGCCAAGTTGTACTGAGATTATGAAAGGAAATCTGCTGCACATGAGACACACATGTGTAAAGCTGGATAAACTCCGAGGATTAATTATTTGGGCTGTGGATGTTGGAGAGTGTCCGGCAGACAAATTCTCCTTCCGCCGGTGGATAGTGGACAACAACAGCCAACACTCAGAATGAGGGCTGAACTGTGTGTGGTGCTGATTTTGTGAAAAATCTTTATATCTTGTACAGTTAAACAAATGATCAGGAGTGCGTAATGCTTCAGTTCACCCATGATCCACAATTGCAGCTGGTCATTCTGGTACAAATTAAATAATGTTGGAATCGAATTATTTCACATTGTTAAATCATGAAATGGCAGCAGGCACGCTGCATTGTTAATGTTTAAAAGTCCTCTTGATGAAGAAGCAAAAGGAAATGTATAACAGTTACTCAAGTTCTAAGCTTGAATACAAATTTGAAGTACTTGTTTAAGTATTTCGATTTTATATTGTGTTTCTAACTCTTATACATTACACAGGGAGATGTATTTTTTTTATATGAGCCTGGTGAGTGGGTGGTAACTGGACAGATGTCACTAAAAGAATACTACAAGCATGTCTCTGAGCTGTTCTACCCCTCAGTCGAGGACAAAGAATCTCATATTCCACAGATAAAAAGAAAGATTAGAGATGAATCCTAAAGATGAAAACAGATTGTGTTGCAGCACTTTCTTCCCACAGATGCACCACATAAAAAAAAGCTCTCTCTCCACCAACTGCAGCAGTAAGATGATGGTTTCACATCACTACTGACTAATAATGTAATAATTTAGCTGATAATAAACTGGTGCTTTTACTCAAACACATTTTTTGAATGCAAGACGACGTTCAATAGAAGCATGTTAAATGAGTGCAAGCACCTAATTATTCCTTCTACTGCTATCCTGACGGCCATTCAGACAAACTAGACACCTCCATATTCACATTGTCACAAAGACAAAAAAAGAAAACAATCAAGGGAGATAATATTTCACCTTGACAGTTTTCAAGTTTAGATCAACCTGTATCAAATATTTTCGGCATACGCCATAACTCTCAAGGTTTTAAATGTCTCCTCCCTATGTGACTTCATCCAAATAATGCATGGAACATTTTAAAAATATACTTACAAACGCTAATTTCGGAGTCCTTTGTTGAGATTCATGAATAGCATTTAAAAAAACACCAACAAATCGGAAGAAAACATAAAGATCACTCAAATTCAACAGACTGTTAAGTTTTAGAGACATGTAACAGGTTAATGAGAGACATTGCAACATGGATTTAGACCCTTACATAATTAGTCCGCTCAATGCAGCAGCTCACTGTACTTCAGTAGAAACAGTCATTGATCATATTGAACCGTTTCAGTTAAACATTTGTGTGTTTTCCATTATTAAAACAGATGTTTCACTCTGAACCAAAGACAGACAGATGTATGGGCTGACATTACTAAATCCATGCTGCAATATCATATATATAATAAATAGTGAGGATGTTTTCAAAAATATTTCCATGAACAGTTTTTATGTATCAGTAACCTTCAAATAAGGTGCAGTGATGAGAAAAATCCTAAACTCTTCAAACAGTATTGGCTGTGAATGCCCTTTGCTCATTACCACCTCTCGTCCATACAGTGACACATACACTGCCTATCCAAAAAAAGTCACCACTTGAATTTAACTAAGCAAATAGGTAAGAACCTTCCATTGAATAACTACTGTAGTGATGAATATGTTTCAGCAGCCAAAAACTTATTTAGCCCAAACTGATGCAGTGAGTAACTTCTCATTTCTTAAACTGCCATGTTGGAAGACATATCCTGTGGTCGTAGAAAGGATGTATATCTGTCTCAGAAGGGTGAAATTATTGGCCTGCAGCAAGCAAAGAAAACAACTAAGGAGATTGCTAAAACTGCTAAAACCAGGTTAAGAACTGTCCAAAGCATCATTAAAACCTGGAAGGATAGCGGAGAACCATTGTCTTTGAGGAAGAAATGTGGTCGGTCATGTGATCTGATGAGTCCAGATTTACCCTGTTCCAAAGTGATGGGCGCATCACAGTAGGAAGAGAGGCAGATGAAGTGATGCACTCATCATGTTTAGTGCCTGAACAAGCCTGTGGATGCAGTTGCTGCAGAAAATTAATGCAACTCTGGACAGTAATAAATGATGTGACTTTGCAGAAGCTTATCAAAACGATGCCATGGCAAATGTGTGCCGTTCTCAAAGCTAAAGGTGGTCCAACAAAACATTAGAAGGTGCGACTTTTTTTTTTAGTCGGGCAGTATATTTTCAACTACATGGTAAGTTCTTCACTGGCTTTAAGTTGTGTCTTTGTCCTCCATCTCTTCATATAATTCCAGATTGATTCCATGATGTTTAGATGAGGGCTCTGTAGGTTCAAACCATCTCTAGCAGTATTCCCTGTACTTCTTGCGGCTGAAGATAGTTTTTTGGCTGGCTGTTATTTCTCTTCCTGCTGGAAAAAATGAATTCGGGATTGATCAGGGATTTTCCTGATTGATAACAACCTAAACATATCGGGTGTACAATGCAGTGCACAGTGGTTGATCATAACCTTTTAATAAGAAACAGCTGTCTGCTGCCACTGGAAACCAGGCTGATGAGATCGCTGACACTGAAACAGAACACACGACTGAAAAACCAAAACAGTGAACTGAAATGTGCTATAAATCTCATAGAATTTAGGTGAAAATTCTTTGTTGGTTGGTCACTAAAATATGTCTTGTATTATAGGTCGGGGTCATGGTCATTTGATAGTTTATTTATCTAAAAGTTTTTTTTATATAAGTTTTAATGTTTTAATTGCAATTGACATGCAAGACATGCAATGATGCTTGGAGTTTTTTTTTCCTCGCTTCCCACAACATGTCAGAGGTCACAGCCATAGATCTTGTAGGACTCTTGTGTTTTTGTCAAGAGTCCTTCACCAGAGTAGCAGTCTGAATGTGGTTCCTCCCATTGAAGACTGATCTCTCAAACCAGCGATCAGCACCCTGCCACTATCACGTATACCCCTACGTTAAGTAATGTTGTCACACTACTTTACTACTTCCCGTAGTTTAGTGACAACTGTATCCTGTCTAGAGAAGGGGTTGGACCATGTTTCTGAAACAATGTAGCATATGGAAGCAGCTATGTCATGCGAATACCCCATATCTAAGATACAATGCTTTAAAAGGAGCAGTTTCCGACAGCTACTATTATCTCAATCAGGTGTCAGGAATGCCAATCCAATTCCTGGCATACCCATGTGTGTCAAGTTTAAATATAAAAGAGCAGAGGGTACTGCTGTGGGCTCCAGCATCCAAACAGCTACTAGGTAGAGAAGCAAAAGAGTATTTATCGATCCATTCATCCTTCATCCGTCATCCATTAAGACACCGAAATGACCACCAGCAGCTCACAGAGAAACATGCATCTGTCTTCCATTCTGCTCTTCGGCCTTCTCCTCATCTTAAACCTGCCGTTGTCCAGTGCATATCCCATCAGCAGTGGCTTGAGTGATGCTGATGTGGGCACCTTAAAAGTAAGTCTTCAAATACTGACAATTGAGTTTGGAAAATTGAGTTTTAAGTTTTGGGAAATCTGCTGAAGCAAGACAGGACAAACAGTCTAATTTCAGTTTGACATTTTTATAGTATAAATATCAGTTGAATGACATCCTATGTGTCATTTAACAGCAACTTCTTATATGGATGTCGGGGATTCTATGATCCGTGTGTAATGTGATACTGGTTGGTGGTCTAAGAGAATAATAGGAAGAGTAATGCCTGGCCTTGTTTGTCTGAGGCCAACACTATTAAAGACCATAACACTTCTAATGGTCAGAATAACTGAATATGTTTTTAATGCATTAAACTGCTAAAATGTACTAACAGACATGCCCTAGGGCCCATCTGTAAATGTGTATCTTCAATGCAATAGATAAATGCTCTTTTTAATATGTAAGACAAAGCCCAACTTCTGTCTTTGTGGATGGTGCAGGTGCTTCTTCATAGACTGGAGGAGTCAATTTCAGAGCAGCCTACAATGGACCAGAGAAACCCTGCAGATAAGGACAGTCTGGAAGGACTGAGTGAAGAGAATGCAGCAGATAGACCTAACCCACAACCTGAACTGGATGAGGCAGTCATCAGGGAGTTTTTGTCAGCCAAAAACCTGAAGAGTCTCCGAAATGACTCATCCAGGAGATCCTCTGGTTGCTTCGGGCGACGGATGGACAGAATAGGTTCCATGAGCTCTTTGGGGTGCAACACTGTTGGCAGGAACAGTAAGTTCCACTAACTCCATTGTAGTTATAGGACCATAGCAGATGAACTGGTAGTTTTGGGTTTTCATTATGATAGTTTTATATAGAATAGCTTTGTGTAGCATGAATTCACCTCATAGGAATTTGTCATCTTAACAACAGAGTTGTTATCTTGTTCTCTTGCAGATCCTAAGTAAAGATGAAGTCTTACCATCTAAATCCTGGAACTACAACAACTCTATCAAAAGTTATTTTTCATTGAATGCTATTTATTTACTAATATTTATTGGATATTGTTTGTGGTTTACAAGAATATTTATGGAAAATGGATGTTCTTTATGTACTATACTATTGAATGTTTTAATAAATGTTTACAAGTGCATAACATTAAACCCAGTATGGTTTGCTGTTTGCAACAAAAAGTCACTTGCACTCAACATTTTTACATCTGAAATGATATAAGACACTAACATATGCATTACATCTAACATCTGCCAGCATCTACAAAGTTCACTGTTAGTGCTCCCATAGGTACAGAATGCAGGAGTGGCTTGGAAATAGAAAATCTGATGAAAACACAATAAAATCTGCATAATAAGATATGTTTATAATGATGGTGCTTGATGTCATTCTAAATAAATCACAGCTAAAAATAGGTCCATGTGGGATTTTGATGTACAGGATAAGTATGAATGTGCTGGAATTCCAAATAATATTACACCCACAGTCATGAACAAATGTTTACATACACTTGAAAAGACCATGTATATAATGGCAATCTTGACTTTTCAAAAATTTCTATAATTCTTAATATTTTTGTGATGGAATCTTTGAAGCTCATGTCTTTATCAGAAAAATCAATCATGCAGTTTGGTTCTTCCACAGATTTATTATAGGTTGTCTGGAAATATGACAAAACCTGTGGGTTAAAAACACATGCAGCAACTTTAATTACCTGTTTTGATGGTGTAGAAAGCTGTGATGATCATTTTTTCTTAGTGGCATGCATCCTAACTTCTTGAATGATTACAATTATCTCCAGCTGACTGACTACAGGGCCCATTTGATCCACTCATTAGACTCTGCCACAAACCCTACAATGGGTAAATCTGAGGAGCTCTGCCCAGTTCTGAAAAAGCAGATTATTGGCTTGAACAAGTCAGGAAAGTAACTTCAAGTTATTTCAAAGCAGCTACATATCCCAAAATCAATTGTGCAAACAACAGTCTATAAGTATAAAATATGTGGCAAAGTTGAGTTGCTGCCATGACCGGGAAACAGCTGCTGCTGGAATACAGTTGGTCAGGATGGTCAACAATTAACTAAGAATCACCAAAAAGCAGATCTGCAATGAATGTGAAGCTGCTGTAACATAGGTGTTAGTGTCTACAGTTAGGTGTGTTTTATATCACCATGAGCTGAGAGGCTGCCATGTAAAAAGGAAGCCCTTCTTCTAGAAGCAGCACATTAAGGCTCGACTGCAGATTGCTGTTTATCATATGGACAAAGAAAAGGTCTTCTGGAGGAAAGTTCTGTGATCAGATGAAACATGAATTGAGCTGTTTGGCCACAGTGACCAAAAAAATGGAAGAGAGAAAGTGAGGCCTTAACCCCAAGAACACAAAACCTACCGTAAAGCATGATGGCAGCAGTATGATGCTACGTGACTGTTTTGGTGCCAGTGGAACTGGTGCTTTACACAAAGTAAATGGAATAATGAAGAAGGAGGATTACCTCTCTATTTCTTCAGGAAAAGCTAAAATCATTTGTCAGAAGGTTGGGTCTTGGACACAGTTGGGTGTTCCGACATGACCCCAAACACATATCAAAAATCATAATAAAAGGAAAATAATATAATACATAACATAATGTGATCCCCAAGCCTGTGGTTATATTTATATTTGTAGCATTGTTCAGGTTGATGTTCAGAACTCAGTTAATTGTCCTCAGTACAGAAGTGTGCTCAGTTTGTTTCCAGGGGCTGAGGGTTAAAGGTTCATGGTTATTAGGCTTCACTGTCCCTCTAGATGAAATTTGTCCTGTTGCATGAGTTCACATTGTGGTAAATACAAAAGGATAACATCAACAACAACTTCAAAAATAAATCACAAAACTGTAGGGTTTTGATGGCGGTAAACCTCTAGAAAGTGGATGAACTGAACAGCATCAAAGGGCAAAGTTTGATGAAACAATAAAGATCAGCTGACCAGCAAGGAGTTTTGTTCCAGAGCTCCAGGTTTTACTAGTTTTCACATACAAAAAATACACAGCTCCCCCCAAAAACAGCAGGACAAAGAAGTCACCCAGGTGCAGTGGATGATGGCAGATTTCAGCAGCAGAGCGGAGCGAGCGCTTCAGCCTGAAAACTTCCTTCTCACACGCTGCACTGATCTGTCCACACTTCTATTTAGAATACTCATTCATTTAATTTAACATCTATACTTTAAAATACACAGTGCAGTTAACTACAGCCTGATACAAATGAAAGAAAATACATAATAAACTAAAGAACTACTAAAAGATCAAACTTAGCAAAAATCCCCATGGTACCCCCTCCCCTCTCTGATCTCTCTATTCAGCCTAATCAGGTAAGTGACAACTGCTGGCATCCTATGGCCGTATCCTCACGTGTACACTCCACGAAAACATGCCTCCTGAAGTGAATCAAAAGAGAGAGAATGGCTAACAAGGGTTTTTCCACCACAAAACAAAATAATAAATAAACTTGTTGCATCCATCTGTCAGTAAGCATGTGTTCTTTCACCTCAGTGAGGGGGGTGCTTTCCAGTTTCCTCCCCTTTCTTACATATAACTGAGTCATCAGATTATGATTGTGTCTGTGGCTTTCATAATCTTTTAATATAGTTGTAATGAGGAAGTAATGCAGGATGGATTACATCTGAGCTGAAGGCAGTGCTCTCAGTCACCAGTGAGGAGCTTCACTGATCACAAAAGTCCATCACAATCGGGATTCAGTGCAGTTGGTTCAATTTGTAAAATGTGTTTACACAGAATCCACCAACAGGTATTGAACACCTTTAGTCTTCTTTTCGACATATTGTCTGCTGTCAGGTGCCTCTGTCTTTGGTATCAGCAACCACCATAGCCTAATGACTTGTTAGAAACTTTTAGACTTAGCAGTGTTTATTATTTCGAGTAGCCATAATTTTGTACTCAATTTACTTGCTTCCACTGAGACAAATCTTCCAACAGCACAATGTATCTTTTCTTTGCTATGCAGATGACACACAGATGTCTGAAGCCTAGCTGCTGTCTCATACTGTCTCACAGATACCAACTGTTGGATGGCATAGAATTTTCAACAGTTAAACAGTTCAAAATCAAAAATAATTTTGTTCAGTCTCACATACACAGAAATTAGCCTCAGCGAAAACAGCCTTGGTCCTCTGTCACTGAGCATAATCGGGAGCTAAAACAGGGACAGTCTAGGCTGTCATTAAAAAAAAAAGATTTGTCATTGAAAATGTCTGCGCTTTCAGAGACAAAGTTTTTTTTTCGAAGACAACTTTCTGTCTCTCTTTTGGCGTGGAAGGGAGGAGTCTGAGGGAAGGGACAAGGAGCGCCTCAATCATCATGTGGATTTGTAACAGCCAAGTGTCCCATGTGTAACCCCCCTGGCCCAGCAGGCGTCAGGTGCAGTGTGTTTATAAATCCTGTCTGTGTAAACAAAGAGACACTATGTTTCAACTTGTATTCAGCTCGGCTGCAGGATTTATCCTGCTTTCTTCAACAAGGAAATGATGACACAAGAAATATTCTATTGTGTAAATTATTCAATAACACCAAATGTATCTAGTATCTCGAATCTGACATAATAAACAATTGTGGGCTTGATAAAACAAATGCACAAAAATCCCTCCATTAAAACTTGTCTCTGTCACCTACATGGTCTTTGACATCACACCAAACTACACATGGAACAACACTTAAAGCACCAGTGTCAAACTTCACTAACTCTGCGTTAGCAACTAACTAGCAACAGGTCCGCTAGCTTAGCATGGTCGCGTGCCACAAAACAACGGTATCTCTACAAATAACTTAAACATAACTCGACTCCAAACATTGCACATTATATCCAAGGATTCACAACATAATATGCCCTTATTCTCGGGTACATGCGTATGTTTTTGAGGAATATAAACCCACCTATATGTGTAAACAAAGAGACACTACGTTTCAGCTTTTATTCAGCTCGGCTGCAGGATTTAACTTGCAGTATAGACTAGATTTTTTATTCTTTATATCATAGACTGTATTTTCTTTATATACAGTCTACGATCTGCAGCAAATGCCTCAATGTGGTTTTATGTTCGTCTCTGGCACTATGCGCCATCTAGTGACCTGTTTGAAAATTGCTTTAACACAGAACCCAGTAATACACCGTGAAATTCGGTCTTGAAACATACTTAAGCACAACGAAGTGATTTTTAAAAATTTTATATAAGGGTTTGTGTTTTTTAAACACATTTTAACATAGCTTATTGGTCTTTATTTATGGCAATTAGCTGTATCAGTCTCAGTGACAGTTTAACCTTTTCTTATGACATATTTATGTCAGGGCCCTCTGTCTAGTCCCTGCCTCTACTCCCACCTGACCCCCCCTTTCTCACCTCCCTGTTGTGATATGGAACTATATTATCAGGCGGAGTTATACAAGCCACACTATGTTCCGCGTAGTGTTTTTCCAGTGTGATGTTGTTGTGATGAGCACTGTGTCCTGGCCCCCAGTAAAGAAGAGTAACGCTGACTTCTTTCTACGCCTCTTTTTTTTTGAACATCAGATAATACTTCACTCCCCTCCCTCTTTCCTTTATTCTTCCTCTTCTACACTCCTTTTAGTTCTTTCTGTCTCTGTGTCCCCTCTGCTCTCACTCTCTGCAGCAGCTATCTGCAAGCACCAGTCAGCCTCATCAGCTCCATCAGCAGAACTCTGGGCAGCTGCGGTGCAGCACACCTGTCCCTCATCCTCTACAATGAAAGCCTGCTCCACACTCCACACCCTGCCAGATAGTTGCTTCAGCTCCAGCTGTTAATGCTTGGCTCTTGTACATAACTGCTCAAGTTCTCCCGCAATTGTTTGACCTGTGTTCTCCTGTGCCCGCAGTCTCCCCTGGCCACACAGCCCGGAGCTGCCCAGTTATTCCTGCCAGCCAGCGAAATCCTGCTCTCACCTCTGGAAGAGGTATCTCAGTTCCTACCTGCTTCTGTCTTATCCTCGCTGCCCTGCTTCGGGTTCCCCTGGACCGCCTCAGCCGCTCTCCGCCGCTCGCCAAACCCAGCGAAGAGCGCCTCTGGACCGCAGGGTTCCAGGAGCCTGCCCGCCCCCCGCCCAGTTTTCAGTGACTTTGTCCCTGGTCTGAGTTACTTATTTAGAAGAACTAAAGGTAGTTAGTTCTTCCGTCCCAGTTTAGTTCCTCCTGTTTAGTACAATTTGTGTTAATGAAATCCGGATTGTTTCACCTGGTCCTGCCCTGTGCGTGTGTTCTCTGCTTAGGTTCGCCTCAGCCCGTGACAATTGAACCTTTTAATTGCATTCCTATTCATCTTTAAAGTAAACATTTTTAACCCTTTACACATGCTGCATTTCGCACCAACCAGCGGAAAAGGTCTAGGAGAAAGCGTACGAAGGTAACAGACGTGTTTTGTAAGTACTACTGTTATTATGACAGAAAATGTAGTTTTAAAATTATTTTAGGCGAGAAAGTAGTTATATAAACGTCATAAATCTGATCAAATTACCAAGATGAAACTTGATTAATAATTTACTCGTACGATTTCGGAGATGTAAGCGTCTTGGTTAGACAGCCAGCAAACACTGTAAGCTATTCAGATGAAGAAATAGTCAGTGCTCACTGTAGCCCGCCAAAACTAGCCTTATCTCGGTAAGACAAAAATCTGCAGCTCTCTGATGGTTCTATAGCAGTTAACCATTGTGATGCGCAGTGTGGGTCAGGAGATACTCATTTCCATTGGGTTTGGGTCACTTTTGACCCATGTTGCGCATCAAAGGGTTAAACAGGGATTTAAATAGTTTTACATTTTTCTTATGGTCACACTTTGGCCTCGCAGTGGTTTTTTTTAATTGTTCACAAGAAAATCGGTTTGTATGAGGTCAAAGTTAATCTTCATAACTTTATATTGTTGTAGTTCCTTGTTTTATAGCTCTATCCAGGTTGTTTTCTCCTGCCTAGATCCTTGCTTGTGTTGTATCCACTCTTCGATGTAAGTTGCTTTGTATAAAATTATTGTAGAATGTAATGTTTTTTTTCAATTGCTGACTTTGTACTCCTGAATTATTGTCTTTTCTTTATTACCTGTAGTACAACTTTGTTCTATTCTTATGACTCTTACTGTGCATTCAAAATAACATTTAAGCAATGCTTTATTTGAAGGACAGCTGAAGAAACCCAAATTCTCACTGACTGCTGGGAGACTCCACAGACAGATCATCATCTTCTGCAGCAGCATCTGTACTAGCACGATGCTGTTAAACTGAAGGCTAATCAGCTGCACTAAAGAACATCAGGAGGAGAGGCACAATGTTTTACATCTGTGTAGCTATATGTTTTGTAAGAGGCTTTAGTCCTTTCATAAAATGAAAAAAAAATTAATTAAATAATCAAATATCTTTTCAACTGTACTCTAAATTCTAAATTGTCTGATATGAATTGTTGAAGCCAGAATCAAATTTTCCTCTAACGTCTGACCTGTTTGATTAGTCACTGCTTTTGTCTGAAAATGTTTGTTTTATTACTTGACAGGCAGAGTGAGAGCTCAGTAGATATGGAATGGAATATGGAAACTAATATGGAAACTAAACTATGGAATATGGAATTCCCGCATCCCATTCATTGTCTATGTGAAATGCACCGCGTTGTATGCTGGTCCGGGTGCGGAGCGTGTCGAGCTACAATCCGATGCGCCTTCCCGGAGCGGGCGGCAGCTCATTTGCATAAAGTAGATTTGACTTCTACTTTATGCAAATTAAATGCGGCGTGCGGAGGTCCGATACATCGCAAAAGTTTCGTCAAACTCTAACCTAGCCGTCAACTGAAACAAGGACAGATTCAGCAATTGTACAGATTATTTCTCGCCTCAAATGCTTTCAGAAATACTTTTTGCTGAAGTGTTTTCGAAAGTTTGCGGCCGAGTCGCCATTTAGGTCCAACACATCTGTCGGACTCTCAAGCTCAAAGTGCTGTCCTGTGACCATGTAGTGACCCGCTAGTGAACGCCCGCCACGTGGGCAATTTTCAGATGAAGTATGTTTACATGTGAAAAAACGGGTGTAATGGACACTTTCAGGCAACACCGCCCTGCCTCTTTATGTTGCAATATGAAAATCAGGGCCATGCAGAGACCTTTGGAGGGACAGGTGCACATGGAAGGGGGCACATGGAGCACGAATTTGAAACACCATACAGAAACATACCTTACAGTATAATTGGCTGAATTGTAGCAACCCATATTCATAAAGAATGTAACATGGAATCACGACATACCCTATCATTGTTCACACCTCATATTTTTGTTAGGGGGCAGTTTATGATTGACCTGATGGGGTACATTGAACAGCTGCTGTTGAGGGAGTACAGGGCACATCTGGGCCACTCAGGGTAGTGAGGGACATCTATGTGGATCATGTGACGGACTTAGGGTAGATCTGAATTCTTCTTATTATTGTTTTATTTATTATTTTGGGCCACAAAGACTTTCACTTTCACACGCATGCTTACAAATAAAAAGTAAAATGAAATTTTAAATAACATCTTTGACAACAGGGCACTTTGGGCATCAAGAGGAAAAGGGGCAGGTGCCTTATCTGAATACACCTCATAAACAGGGATGGGTTTACAGTTTCATTATTAACATTACTAAAATACATTAATCTACATTCTACATACAGAGCTGCTTTTTGTCCTCAAACATCCAGAGATTTATAATCTGCACAAACATCACTATACATTAATGTAAATACTTGGAGGTATTGTTATTATTGTTGTTATTATCACATCCCTGACCTGACCCCAATTGTACGGTCTCACCACACTCACAGCTTCCTCTCTCCCAAATTCCTCTTCCAGAGAAAACAGGGAGACTGAACACATTGCTGAGATTTCTTGGTGCAATCTTGATCTCTCTCATGTTAAGCGTCCTTGCCAACACTAAAGCTTTCGCTCTGTACATTTCCATCTACCTTCTAGCTCATACGTGCACCAAATAGGAGCTCCTTTCCTTTCTCGACCTTGAAATGGCCACCAGAAATGTCCACTCAAAATCTTTCTTCTGCACTCTATGAGCTGTACCCTGTCATTACAGCAGTTCTTCTTTTTGGACTTGAGTGGTCAGTAAAGGTTATCCTTATCCACTGATCATATTATACTGGATAGAACTGCCCTTGCCAATTAGCAATGCATGGTATTCAAATACTGGAAAGGTATTGTAGTAGCCTGCTGGTAAAAACCATACTAGGTGCCTAACTAACAATATGGATATACAGTATGTGGTACACTAATCACATTTACAATGGTTTTCTCTTCTAATCTAAATAATGTAAACCCTCAGTCGCCCAGGAGCAGCAGTTTTAACCTACTATGGTATTTTTCATGCTCAGTAACATGACATGACGTAATGACAGTGTTAAGTATTTGCATGGTGAATGTTGCATTCCTGTCAATACACACCATGTCTGAGCTCAGAGATCTGGGATGGCTCCTGAGGTCATGCCACTGCTAGCTGGTAAACATGATGATACCCAGACATGTATACTGCACGCAAACACACAGGGACGCCCGCACGCACACACGCACACACACATACACACATCACCTACCACTAATCGTCTAAGCAGCACTTAAAAAGACATCTGACAAGTTGCCTTATCATACAGAGGTGTCAGAATGCACTTGAGACATTTACAAAATGATGAGTCACTGCCTGTCCATTGCATGGGCAACATTTGTGGGTTGGTATGTATGTGTCCTGACATGTATATAAAATCTCGCAGTGCAGGCTGTAGTATCAATAGTAGCAGAGGGATAACATGAGAACTATGGTGCTGTGGGGCCTGTTGGCCTTTCTGTTTCAGCAAACACTGGTTAGCAGCCACATACTGGGAAGGCCCTCCTCCACCAGTGAACTAACTCAGCTCAAGGTAAGGAACCACATCACCACTTTAGTCACCACACACCTATTTGTCTGAACAATGCACTCAGTACATTCACAGTTACACACAAGGAGTTAACAATATGGTTAGTTCAAAGATTCACCTGTCAGCGGCAGCCAGGTTCTGCTCAAGGTTTCTTTCCGTGAAAATGGAATTTTTTCTCGCCACCGTCACCTTAGGGCTTGTTATGGGGTTCAGGCATATGGGTTCTGTAAAGCATCTTGAGACAATTTGAATTATAATTTCCGCTATATAAATAAAATTGAATTGAATTGAAAGATGAAGTCATCCTATACTGAACTCTTGTTGTTTCTAGTAAAACAGATGACATTGATCTAATTCATTCAGATTTTGAAATTTTTTCCTCTTTCTTATTGCAGTGAAGGTGAAAACAGGTCCACAGCTAACACTGTTATGTTGTCCTGTCATTTTGGGGTATTATTAAGCTTTTTACATTTGTAATGAATAATAACTTACATATGTCTAGGGGTTGTTACAATATTTTTACATCCATTATTTTTTTTAAATAAACATTTCTCCACAAAAATGTTAAAGTCTGACCGTGCGGTGAGGGTACTGAATCTGCAGTCTTATTGTGTAAAATACATGGAAATATTTTATTTTTAATGCTCCGTATTTTTTTTAGTTGTCTCCTTTGAAATTCCTCAGAAAGAGCTAAAAGTAATCTGATTCTAATTGTAGGTGAAAGGTGTTAACATAACACCTATTTACTGGTTTTATTTAGAACTGCTTTCTAATCCGTTTGTCATAAATATGTCATAAGAAAAGGTTAAAATGTCACTGTGACTGATACAGCTAATTGCTATAAATAAAGACCAATAAGCTATATTAAAATGTGTTTAAAAAACACAAGTGAGGCTTAATCAGTATTAGTTGATTAAAAATAAATTGAAGTCGGGCTTTAATGCGTTAATGTGTTAATGAAACAAAAAAATAAACAGTATCACCCAAAAGTTATGTCAAAATGCAAATGAAACTACAATATAATTGACAGAAATAGTAACACATTGATAAGAATAATAATCATGATATTAATGTTCTCAGCATACTTTCGTTTGTTTAACTTGTTGAAAGGCAAAGGTGATTTTCCGTGTCAGTTCAGCCGGGTGTTTTACTAAACTTCTTCAGCCCAGTTTTTTGTTTTGTTCATTTCTTATTCTGGTGGAAGACTAATCAATATGAAGGAGAAATCCCAAATATTAGAACCAAACTGGAGCTATTTATCAAGTGGCAGTCACTTTAAATTATAGAGCAAGATTAACTGTTCAAAAAGGCTGCTTTGAAATGTTACATATTTATTATATATGTATTATCATATGAGAGACTTTTTAAATGAAAATATGTGACATTTGACAATTTTGAACAGCTGTATTTGACACAATTTCTCCCAAATCAGAGAAAATTTGAAGCTTGTACACATTGTACATATCTGTCCTGTTAAGCAATATAAAGATACAGCACATCTAAGCAGCTTTATGAAACCCCTAAACTTGCTCTACTTTTGAAACCTAACCAATATCCAACCTGTTTTTAAGGAGCTATTAAGTACTAACAACATTTATCAACTCCAGTCAGCAGCAATAATTTGAATCAAGAAATACTCAATCATTTAGGGTTAGTAACAGGTTGTCAATTTTCCATCCACTAATTTAATAGACAATGCAAATTATTGTGTTTCCATGATTATGTGAACGTTAGGAGTTTGGCATATCAACTGGTGGCAGTATAGTTTTCCAGGAAGTAAAAGTAGACCATTGTCAAAAAAAAAAAAAAAAAAACAGGACAAAGGTAAGCTTATGTAACTTAAAAGGTCAAGGATTAAACAAAAGACAAAAATATAAAATCTAACTTTTTTTTTGTCTGTGTCAGGTAGTTGAGGGAAATTATTGTCTCCTCATCTCTCCACTTAGAGCTGATACTCTGTTCACTGCAATTTTTCAACTTTTTAGTGGAGCAGAAGCTTCACTGGATACCTGAATCACATTCATGAGCTAGTTTGGAATCCTTAACAAAACAACACAGGGATAGAGGGTTAGTGGGTAACATTTTCACACTTTTTCTGATTTCAATCAGTGATCACAGACTATTTATAAACAATTTCAGGATGGATACAAAATTAGTCTATGGCAATCCTCTTCCTGAGTAGTATTCATAATATAAAGAGACAAAGTACAACTGGATCTGCAACTGGAAATCACATTTGAAAATCACACTAATATTTGTAATCACGCAAATGACAATCACATCTTTGGGCCATAACCTTGTGGTGTGTTGTTGTGTATGTTATAACACAGAAGTGGTGCTTCTCAAAACTAACCTGTCTCACGACGGCCTAACCCCAGCTCACGTTCCCTATTAGTGGGTGAACAATCCAACGCTTGGTGAATTCTGCTTCACAATGATAGGAAGAGCCAACATCGAAGGATCAAAAAGCGACTTCGCTATGAACGCTGTGAAGGATTACTTCGCAGTTTGACACTGTGCAGATGGATTTATTTTTTTCTTTTCCAGACAGACAGATGTGAGGACTTTACAGGGTCTGCTGATGAGATGACGCATTTATATCTGTACAATGCACTACAGTGGCTACTTATACTGTGGTAATAGGGTTGCTTCTCAGCAACGGAGTGGGCCTGAGACTGGGGGACCAGTTAGATTTACATGACAAGGAGCTGAAGCAAATAGCAAAGACAATGCTCAAGTGGCATCAGGAAAAGTCTTCAGGTTTCCTATATTGGTCCAATCAAAGATGAGCTATAAACCTGACACAGCATCTGTGTGGAGACCTCAGGCTGGCAGTTCACACATACTTGTCACCTAATCTGGCAGAATTTAAAAGGTTCCACAAAAAAGAATGGAATGAACCTGAAAGTCCAGGTGTGAAAATTTTTTGAGGCTTACCCAAGAAGGGTTGAAGTTGTAGAATTAAGTATGTATCAGAATAAAATGTGCTAAAATGAAGGGATTTGTATGGAACATAATTATTAACTGTACATAATTTTGGAGATTACAGTTTCAAATGTGACCCAGGCAGTATGCCCCCTGCCTAAGCATTCACATTTATATTAAACAATCTGTCAAGCCATTTTTCATAATGCTCTCAGGCTGACTCCATTATACTTACTTGCACGCTTAGTTTAAAATTCGAAACTTCAATAAATTCAATTTCAATTCAAAAATTGAATTGAAATTGAACTGAATACCATTTAATTTTATAAAAAATATATATTTAACATTCCTGTTCTAGCAGTTTTTAAGACACCATTTCCCACAAAGACAAGGTTAAAGTCTGGGCTACCTCTAGCTACTGGTTCTCTAATTGCCTGTGGTTCTGAATCATTATGCATTCCTAATGTCTTAAACATACAGGCATGAATGTATCCAACTTGGGATTTGACTGTAAATCATCATCTTTCTACAACAGTCTTTACTGGACCATTTTGAAGAGACTCTGGCTGAAGTAGCTGAGGAGGAGGACTCTGAAGCTGATTATGAAGGGATAAACAAAAAACCTGAGCACAGCCAGTCCAGCCAAGGATGGAGCCTGGACCGGGAGGGGAACCAAGAACTGCTGATATCAGAAAGAGCTCCAAAAGAAACTGAGGGCCACAGTCAGAGAAGTCGCCTACAGGACTTGCTGATGACCGCCAGAAAACGGGCCTCTGGCTGCTTTGGAGCCAGAATGGATCGAATAGGAAATGCCAGTGGTCTGGGATGCAACAATGGAAGAGGTAAGACTACAGTCATGGACAGAAGATAGAAGTCAAGTTAGGACTTAAAAGATACAAGCATGAAGTCCAAATTTTGTGTTGGTTAAGTGGTTATAGGTTAGAAGTCAAATTTTAATTTGAAGGAAATGTTCAACATTTTTGGAAATACGCTCTTTTAATTGTTTCTCATAATAAAATTTGAAAGTAGAATACAATGCAATAATTCTCCTGTCACACTAGCTACATTTGACCTCATATTGAATTCAAATTATGTGTATGCTGTCTCTACCTTCTTTTAATGAGTACCGTAGAATTAGAGGTCTTTAAATGAAATAAATATGCATGAATACATTTCAGTCCTGTTACATGACATATTATAACATGCTCGTTTTTGTGTTTGTCATTTTCCTACCAGGATAGTTTGGCAGTTTCCTCAGGCACATGTTGGACTGTGATGTTGGAACTGAAGATCCAACTAAAAACATTGGAAATGTATGGATTGGCAGTGACAGTTCAACTGTGTATCTTTGTGTGTGTGTGTGTGTGTGTGTGTGTGTGTGTGTGTGTGTGTGTGTGTGTGTGTGTGTGTGTGTGTGTGTGTGTGTGTGTGTGTATGTGTGTGTTTGTGTCTTTCATTGTTTGAAGTGACAAGTCAGCTGTTTGCAAACTCTGTAATGAATACTGCAGTCTGTTAGACTAAGTAACATGAGCATGTTAAAAGAAACAAATTAACTACATAATGTAACTGCACGTTGTTAACAAACATAAATAAACATTTTTTTCATATGAAAAATTCTGCAGATTTTTTTCAAGCGTTACTATTCGATTACTGTGGATTCTCAGAGTCTATGTAGCTACTGTTGTCACCTGATTATATGTGTGTGTGTTACAAGTAGAATGAGACAAGATGAGATAAGAACAGTAAAGGTAAGACAATGAATTATATTTCCATGATTAGCTGCAGCGTCACTATGTTTGTACTTTTCTTGGTGTGGGAATGGCAATGTCAAAAGCCTTTTGCAGACATGAGATATGCCACACTGCTGTCTTTACCAGTCAGTTTAAGCAACCACATTTTGTTTTTCAGACATTTCTCCATCAATGTTCCTGACAGCTTCATTCAGAAAAACTCTCCACAGTGGCAGAGAGAGACATGGTATGCATGTGCTACTTCTATAATCTAAATAATACTTCTTGAACAGAAAATCAAAAATATTCCTACAGCTGTGATAGAGCTCAGATTAAGACTGAGGATGGCAACAGTGTAACTGTGACTGTGTATGTTGCTAGTCCTGCGTATGAATGAAAGTCTGTTGATCTGGAGACACTCAAATGAATCCTATTGAGGTAAGAAGTATTGAGCTAAGCTGTTAGTGTCTGTTTTTATCCCAGTAGAGTGTTTTTTTTTGTTTGTTTGTTTTTTTTTTTTAAATTTCACTTTGTAAAATGAATGACAAAAGTTGATTTGTTATTTTGGCACACAAGATCTGTCTTTTGCTCTCTGTTTTTGGAAGAATATTGGTGTCTTCCTCAAATCAATTCACACAACTTGAAGCACTGATGCTTGTGTGCGTCTTTCTATTAATGTGACTGAGTAAATGATATGGAACTCTACTAGGTTGGACCTAGCCAGGCTGCTTTTCCAGAAAAGCAAACAAGGTGCTCATTCAGACATGAAGCCAACGATTTCAGATGCCATCAGATTAATGGGAAGAAACACATGTCTGAAAAGAGCTCAGGAGTAACAACCCTGGCTATAGCAAATGGAGTGCAGTGGAAGAATTTTATATAACATATAAGAAGTACCTTGAACTGACTGACTAATGCTGTGGTTTCATGCAATATATATAAAAATAACTGAACTGAATCAACATTAAGATGAAATAATGCTTATAATATTCACAATCTTAGTTTACAATCTGAGTATGTTAGTATGTTATGAAGCTTTCAGTTACTACTGTAATTAGCGATTAAGTGAAAGTACAGCTGAGGTTAAGGGGAGTGGAATATTTTGAGTTGGATAAATATATCCAACTCAATATATACAACAGTTAATTATATTTAATCATTATCTGATGAGAGTGCTACAGGGGACAGATCAGAAACCTATGAGTCATTATAATTGTCCCGTAGCTATTAAGACATTTTACTCAGAACCAAAAATGGGGTGTGTTATCTGAGGTCTAACAGTACAGTATATGTACAGGGTTCCAAGACAGTTAATCCAGACTTTTTGAGATATTTCAGTCTTGACCAAAGTGATGGACTGACTTTTGTTTTTCAAATATGAATAAATTATTTCCTTTAAACCCTGTTGCTCACCCAGTCAATGCTAAGGCTCTGTTCCCTCTGCAACACTCAACAGTATAACCAGGTGTAAGCAGTGGATTATGAATGAGAATTATTTTTTTTGTGAAATGAAAATTTATTATTGAGAGAGTGGAGGTGACTCATACAAGGCATATGGCAGTGATTCACCAATGAACTACTATTGTCTAAATGTATCTGACAGGCAGCAAAAAGGAGATGTCACTGTGGGTTATGAGAAAGTGATGGTCACACTGTCCTGTCTACTTCCATTATAAAGATAAATTAAACCCCATTAACACATCAGTGAAGCTTTTCATCTGATCATAGCAACCAACCAGGCAGGTGCGGAGGAAAACGAGCCTAAACTGAACTGTATCCATTCTTCGTGTCCTTTTCTATGATGTCTTTGGAGCTAGTGGGACAGAACCCACACTGTAACAAATTGCTGTAAAAATACAGCATATTTTGTACAGCAATATACCGTTCTTTGTAAATACAGCTGAATACTGTAAATTCACGTGTTTTTCAACAACAAAATATTAACAGCAAGCTACCGTACAATCTTACTGCAGATTACAGTATTTTTCTGGTTTGGGTTGATTTGAGTGTTACTGTTGGCACAGTGCGACTGTTACTCATCTCGGTAAATCTTCCTGCACATCACTGCATTTAGCAAACGGTCAACACAAAGAAGTGACGAAATAGGGTTTAAATATTTTGTATCAGTGAATTTACTCATTACTGAGGGAAAAATTAGGAGAAAAGGAAGAATTGAGGACGACGATTTTCGGTCCGGCTCTGACCTGCACGGACCACCTGTAGCCGATTCATCCTGCTCCGGTTCACTTAAGAAGGTAACTGTGATTTTTTTAAAAAGTCAGTCTTACTTTTAATTCTGTCAGTCTATTTTATGTTTTATTCTTTGACAGTATAACATAAACATAACCAAGTTAGTTACTGCTTGGTGTTAGCCACGAGTCGCAAGCATGAATGCTAATGTTTCCCACACTGTTAGCTAGCAGCTAGCTAGCTAGCAGCTAGCATGCTCCCCTTTGGCTGCAGAGTGGACACAGCTTTGGGTCTTTCTTTTAGACCAGACCAGGAAAATGAATTTCTAAGCAACCAAATCCAACTAGGTTAGGTTATCTATTTCTGTCTTTCGTGTAATTTTCCATCAAATATACAATGTGATGCTCCACTGATCTGTTATCAAATCTCCACATGTACTTGTCTGCATTCGACCATTTGGGTTATTTCAAGTTTTAAAAAAAGTTTGTAGGATGTGTCATGTTGCTTTTCTCTCCACTTAGGAAAGGTAAATTTGCTTGTTATACAAACGGCTGCAAAAATTAGATTTAAATGTGTAAATAGCTGTTATAAGTGGAAGCCTCTGTTTTGCTTAATAATTTGAGTTTCCTGGTTTTTTAGTTTTGTTTTGTTAGTTTTTCCTTTTTTTGATGATGAATGTGACACAGGTCTTGCGAAGTGGCGTAAAGGTATTAAAAATTTGCAGAATAAATGGTTAGTGCCACGTTAAAATCCGGTACCTGAGGTTTACAAAACTGTCAAGAAAAAAATTTTCTGATGAGGGATTCTCAAAAATACGTAATTTAAAAACTACATTAACTTTTGGGAAAATGATGTGATTTTGAGATGCTCGCCAAGGTGCACTATTGCAGATCTTATACTAATGTGACATTTAAGGGTTGCTGGGAGTAAATATCAATAACTGTTTTGATTGGATTTAGTTCAGAGACCTAAATACCTCCTTATGCCTATCTACCGCGTCAAGGTACCAATCACAGACGGGGTTTTTTTTTTTTTTTTTTTAATTTTTAAAATGTTTTGTTTATCTAAAATGTATCTATGTAATTCTAAAAACGACATGAAATAAACAAGATTAAAAGAAAACAAAAACAACAAATCATTGAGTACAAGAAATTGCAACATTTAACAGTTAACTGTCCAAATGCTTGTTGCTCATGACTCAGAGATTGACAAGTCTGAGTGCACTGTGTCTGAAGCCTATTCCGACTTATTTCCCAGTCCTTTATTTGAAGATTTCTGGCGTTTGAGGAAATAGGGACATGCACAACAAAGAATGCATCAAGTTCAATGTTGTAAAGTCAACTGGCTCTTCCAGAGCAGCAGGCTTTCCCTTGTCTAATTCCAAGAGGCTGTTACTGCAGCGCGTACAGATACCATTGGGCAACTTTTGATCAGTTGGATCAAAATCTTCCATGAAGAATTTGTGTACTCTAATGAGAACAATTCCTGTGATAGGCACCATGGATGAGCCTTTCTTAAAGCAGACAAGGCAAACCAAAGATCGATTGATATCATGAGTTTTTGCTGGCGGCATTCTTAGTCTAACTCAGGTTGTGTAATATCAGTCACTATCTATTTATCTCAACTTCAACAAAAAGAATAAATTGCTTGTGAAAAAGAGCTAATTAAGGCCTCTAACATGTTATACACTGCAAAACAGATATTAAGTTTGGCACATAACAGAAAAGGAAGGGTGCAACCCATTGCCTCTTTCAGGTCATCTTTCAAAAGTTTAAATACATTTCTACCATAACATTTGATTTGATGAAGCTAATAGAAATGCTAACTTGCCAACTACTGTGTTACACTAAAATCAGCATGTACCTTGAGATGCAAATGTAGAGGACTAAAGATGTGTGGGATGACTAGTGTTTCAACAGATTAATGTATGAAAAGTAAATGGACCAGATGGGCTTTCTCCTTATGAAACTTTCAGTACTATGGAACTAACAATAATACGTGTGCACACCAAAACTGCTGAGATAGGATGATAAGGATACATCTCTTACTTTGATGAATTATGTACATGAGCACCAAATTTACCTGAAAACTACGCACATTGGCCCTGTTTCTTGATTTTAAGTCAGTGATTTATACAATTCTTAGTAGAAATATTCATGAAACTTGTGTCAGAAATATTTGTGTGCAATAATCACATACTTCTGTTTAAGGAATAAGAGAATGTGCATCATGCTTGCTATTAACACTGTACCTCAGCAAGGCTGTGTGCACTCACCAACATTGTTTACTATCTATACCATTCACTTTTGTAATATTACTTTGAAATATTTACAATTTGTAAGCCTCAAAACATCTGTTTCATGCTTTGAATGCCACATCTAGTTGAAAACTTGCAAAAGTATGCCTTGGGAAGCAAGTAAAAATCATGTAATTTTTGCAAAAATAGCCATAGATTTAAAATCAATTTTCTTGAGAATCCCTCATTAGAAAATTTTTTTCTTTGCAAATTTGTAAACCTCAGATACTGAATTTCAACGTGGCAATAACTATTTATTCTGCAAAATTTTGATACCTTTATACCACTTCGCAAGACCTGTGGTGACAGAGTTCCATATTAAGTTTAAGGGATCTTTGCCTGCCACAACTAATATATTCTTTCTTTGTCATTTCATTGTAGGCACTTTCTTGGTATCAACCCTGAGAGGGGAACAAAGGCCAGCCAAGAGAAGGTGATGTCCAAGAGGTCAGGGAAGCTGCTCCAGAAAAAGACATCTACTGTGAATCCCCATGTAGCCACCCTTATAAAAAGACTAATGGACTCTGAGTGGGACTTCATGTAAACCCACAACACCTCTCCACACAGGACCTCACTTTCACACAGGAAAAGCCCAGTCTGCAACCAGATGTTCATGTTGTCATTTTAAGGTAACAAGTCTCAGTATTGTGTTCAGTTCAGTATAAAATACTTCAGTCTTGGTGTCTAAGTTTTGAAGTTCCAGGTTTGTTCCATGACGTGGCATTTATTGAACATGATCATGAGTTATGAAAGACTGATTCTGAAGGCAAGGTACCTGAAATGTGATATGCAATTTTGAAACGGATTGTTGAAAACCTGTTAAACATCATTAATTTTTTTTTGTAGATTTTATTTTGCAAGACTTGAATTACTTGAAATTTGTTAGCTGCTGAATGTGTTCAATGCAGTAGTTAAAGAATTTAAATGATATATAGATATCTTTTGTTACAGTTCAGGAAACATGGAAATCCAAACTCAGTGTACCTGAACTAGAACATGCACAATGGGAACCTATTCACCATGAGGAAATGACTGTATGTTACTAAAATCTAATGGGTTAAATAAGTCAGTTTTTGAAATATGTTTGATACAGAGTTGGCTTGAATAAAAGCTTAATGTTTAAAAGTCATCTCTTGTCTGAGCCATTTCTATGCTATGCTATTTCCTGGGGCTTTTATTTCGAGATGTGACATTTTTAAATCATAAGTTTTCAACAATGTTATCACTTTATATCATCACATTCTCTGATGTCAATTTTACAGTAATAAACTGTTTATAAAGATTACAGTACAAACCGTAAAATAACAGTATAATGGCACCAAAATACTGACAGTAATATACTGTAAGCATAAACTGTAAACATCATAATACTGTAAAATTTTTTAGCAATAAACTGTTGTTGTAGGATATGGTAGGTTTACTGTAGAGTAACAGCGCCCTGCTGGCAATTTTTGCTGCCAGCTCTTTACTGTGAATTTACAGGGAAATTTCTTGGAGTGCAGGGCTGGGAAATGCCAGTGTTTACAGTATGATCCTGCTGATAAGGAATAGTTCTGGCTTTTATTCCACAATGGACCTTACTGACCTGATTCTACCTGTGCCCCTTATCGATGAGAACTATGTTCCCAGTCCAGACTAATGTGGAAAACTTTAAAAGATTTATTTTACCGATTTATTTAGTAGATAGTAAGTAGATACTCAACATGAACTTACATCTGTTCATTGTCTAACTGTGCAGCTGTGCAATTCAGTCTCTGGAATGAGACTAAACCTCAAACACAGCTGTGATATTCCAACATTAACAGTTTGTCTTACAACACTAGCAGTGCTTAATTTTTTTGGTACCCTTTACCTTCCAGTAACAACCTTAAAGACAGTTTATCACAGAGCGCCCTCTAGTGAAGTCTTGCATATTAGTTTTCACTACAGCTGAATTTTATTGTAGAATTTTTGCTTTGTCAGACATTTCTATTTCAAAAACTCCTTTATTTCTTTTCATTTATTAATTAATTTAAGTGATTTATTAATTAAAATTAATTAAATTATTTATTTATTAATTTAATTAATTAAAACTTAATCTTTAGTGAAAGTCTTATCTACAGAGCGGGGTTTTTATTTTAAGTAAGGCCACCATATCAGGGAGGAATTCATTTCATTGACATTGACACTTTATAGAAACAGTCCGATTGTCGCTGTAAGTCTTAAAAGGCAGGCTACATTTCTTAACTTACAGAACTACTGTATTCGTTCTATGTTTTCTGTCTGTTTAAGAAAAGCTAAACCAGACAATGACAGCTGTAGCTACCTGTGTGTCCTGATGAATACTGGAGGTGATAGTGACAGTAGACTAGGATGAACAGAGATCTGATTTATAATGCTTTCGTTTACATACCTGTCCTGTTTACATGTGCTGTAATGCAGATATTGACAGAACAGCGCAGTCATTCCATAAACAAGGGTCATCCTTGTCTACAAACCGACACATTCTGCTTTGAAGTGTGTCAAGTTTAATCTCCGCCCAGAGCCGCCGGCGGCCGGTGTAGGAGTGTAAACCGAAGGTCCCGCTGCTGTTTGCAGGGAGAGGGACAGGCAGGAAGAGTGAGGAAGAGGAAGGAGAGAGGAAAACCCGGGGAACAACCACGAAAACAAGAGTTTCAAGGAGAAGCCTGTGGTTAACCGAAGTCACGGTAACGGAGAGCGAGTAGTGGCGGGCCGGTGGTGGACTAAGGTGAGCCTGGTTCGGTACTGGGAGGAGGAACTACCAGAGCCTCCAGGTTTCCACTCGCACATCTCAGAAGGGTTCTGGTCACAGAGGGAAACTGCAGAGTTTCTGTTTGAAGTCTGTGCTGGCCTCTTCATGAGCATGATGATGACCTCCTGAGCGCGGGGACTGTTGGGTCAGGAAGCTCTACGGTGAGTCTGCTCAGGAACCTCTGGAGGTTCACATGTGAACCGCTGAGTGTATCCACTGGGAAGAAAGACCTTACATTGTTCCGTGTTGGAACAGTCACCTGTAGTTTGCTCCCAGGAGGTGTTTCTCAAGCTGACTGCAGTCTGCTCCATTAACATAATCATAGTTGAGAAAACAACGATCTAATAGATATTTATTATATAAAAAGAGGGAAATAGTATCCACACGGTATGTACAGCTACATTAGTATTCTGCATGATCTACTGCGTTTTAGAGCTTCAGTTATTAGTCGATTAATTGATCTGTGTATTAAAAGGAAGCTGATATTTGAATAATCTCATTAATATTTTTTCTGGGATGAATGTCAAAATAATTGATGGGTTCATTTGACCTTTTCCTGCTTTTATGTTGAATTTGAAAATTATTTTTATAAAGACACTTAAGACTGTCACAAGTCTGTCTGTGAACTCTTAGATAAGTGTCTTGCTGATTTTTGATATTTTATAGACCAAACAAGAAAATTATTGCAAGATTAATCAATAATAAAAATAATCATCAGTTGCAGACCAACCAAAAAATAGAAACAATTCTGTTCACAATGGAATGGCATGCTACAGGTATATGTTGTGGTGTGTCTCTTCACCATTTAATGCCTTTTAAATGGTCAGCGTTGCTGCAGCTCCAAGAAAAGCAATTGAGAAACTGTAGGTAACCTACCCAGGGTGACGTCCATAATTTGTAAGCAGGTTAACAGTTGCTGTGAATACGGCTGAGGGTTTCTTGTGTTCGTCAGACTCTGCTTCGAGTTTATAAAGCAGTCTAAGTAGTACTTTACTGTTTAACAGAGATTAGTTAAGTATTGTCATAAGTAACACCGTACTAATAAGTTGTCTCAAACCCTGCAATCAGACACAAGTAGTGGATCTGACTGAAAAACATAGGGTACATGTCCATGCAATCGCTTTCAAAAGGTTGCCACACATAGTATACCTAGATTTATTGTCTTTTTTCCTCTAAATGGTACCATAATTTTCTACATGAACACCATGCTGTATTGAAAGAGACAATAAAACTAGCGATTGAGACCATAAACTCATTAGGGAAATGTTTACTGAGTTAAGAAATCTAGTGAGATAATTTTCTCATACGCTTCTATACAATCAAAATTTTTTTTGCATCCAGTGGAGTTGGCCCCTGCTGGCAGGCAGAAAGAATACAAGTTTAAGGTACTTAAGCACTGGCTTTACATTTCAGACATGGAAGCTATGTCTGTCTTTTATATACAGTCTAAGCTGTACTTTAAGCTAAATGATAATCTTAATATTGTAATAATTAAATGACAGTAGCGACTAGGGATGGGTACCCGGTACCAGCATTAATTGGTACCAGTACATGATTGTGTCTGTATTCAGTACCGTTAAAGTGGAAGTTTGGACTCACTTTTCTAGATTAATCAACAGTGCAGCTACATGCAATTTGTGTCTAAGGGTAGTTGTGTGTAAAGAAGGTAACACCAGCAACCTCATAAAACCCTCATAAGTTCAACACTCCATAAATATTCAACAGTGCAGCGTGTTTGATAGCTTTAGCAAAAAAAGCTAATGCTAAAGTAGTGGAGTCTCCGAACCCCACTGGTTCCGATGGAGATGCTAAAGGAAGTAACAAAACTGAAAGTTCATGTAACAACACTAGTTCATTTTACACAAATAAGTTTTTATAATTAGGTATTTGCTATGTCACAGTTGTTATAGATTTAGGCACTTCTGTAATGTAACGTTATGTTAATCTTGGTAATCCCACAGACAACATCAGTCAAGCAACAGCCTCTGCTTTGTTTTCAGGGGAGGGAGATCAGACATCCATGTCCAGCCCATTTACCATCGCCAAACAAGGCAGAATGACACAAGGATGTTGCCAAGTTTATCGTGAAAGACTTAGAGCCCTTCACTACAGTGAGGTCGAAATGGCTTAGGTATGCTAGATAACTGCATATAGGTATGCGAAGTAAAATATGAAGTAGTCTTCAGACCTCCTCAACACCATCAGAAAGAGTTTTCTCCGCAGCAGGGGAACACTTCTTGAACAAAAACTGTTGATTAGTGAGCTAAATAATATAGGAGAGTAATTCAATTCAATTTTATTTTTAATTTTATTAGTAAGTCTTAAGTTCTCCTCTGCAATGTTCTGGTTATATTTTCTTTGTTAACCAATTTTATTAGCTTCAAAGAAGCTCAAGAACAAGGACTTTTGTTTATTTACCCCAAACTATGCAGTTCACTTAGTTTGTGAAAGTAGGGTTAATCTAAGAAGCAGCAACATGATAAGTCACACAGAAAGAGAGAAACCTTCAGGGTTTGTCAGTTTGTGGAAATAGTTTGTCAACGAAATTTGAATGGCCAGCCAGTGTCAAAGAAAAGTCACCGAATGGCCCAGTTTATGGCAAAAATATTTTTTTATTTTCAAAGCTTTTCTTGTCGTGTTTTTATTTTCAGCACTAAATTTTAGAGATACTTATCAATAAGAGTATCGGTAAGTAGCATTATTGATAAGCAGTATCGGTATTATTTCGGGATCTATATCACTAAAATTCAAATGATACCCATCTGTAATAGTAACATCCTGATTTGTAGAACTTAATGTATGTCATCAGATCTGACAGAACACTAACATTTGCAACTAAACGTTAAACAGAAATTATGGTTGAGGCCAATGGGAATGTCAATAATTTAGCACGTATTTTGTCATGAACCAAAGTAAAGGAAAAATCATCCCCGAGGGACCATAAATACCCCAAACTATTTTAATGAATTCCAGTCAACAGTGGCAGAGTAGTTTCCTCTATACCAAAACACTGGGCAAGGAGAAACTGATTGTGATTCTACACAACAGGCCGAATGGTTCCAAAATCATTAAGACTTGTCCTGGAAGTGCCATGCCTTACAACTCTGTGTCCCATCTCACTAGTAGTTGTTGACAAATTATACTGACCTGACAGACAGACTGACTTGAACAAATGATCAAGTGACATTGTTCTTCTTAGGCCTAATCCTAATGCAGCTATAACCTCTCCTCTGACACAAGAGAATAAATCATCTTTGAGTGAAATATGCAGGAATGTGCCTCCATCTTGTTTGCATGTTTGGCTTTATGTTTAAACTGAATGCTGTCATCACAGTGGGAGTAAATAGATAACTTCATCTGGACAATCCAGAGGTGTTCTCATCACAGCTGTAAGCCAAGCTCCCTCTCTCTCTATGCTATTGTCCATTCAACTGCTCAGCCCACAGAATCCTCTTCAGAACAGAGGCTTTTCCTGATGGCCTGCTGAATTATTCATCTGTTTTGTGTTCATTCAACTTGGCACAAACAATTGCTCTTCTGAGAGCCTTTTATCTGAATCTCCATGTGCTACTAAACATGATTTCCAGTATTAAATAGACAGTATTAACTTTGTGTTGGTAAGACCAGGTCTCGATTGCGGTTAATAAGCACTTTAATATGTGAACAAAGCATGATTTTATGTGCTGCTACCTAGTTTTCAGAGTTTAGAAGCTACAGTCTCATATTTTAGTGGCATGTTATTTAGTTGAATAACAGCATGGGAAATAACAAGTCTGGATTTGCTGTAAAAGAATTTAAGGTGCTCATGTTGCCTCTGGTGAAAAACGACAAAATGCACCTTTAGCCATGGCTGCCCAAACTACTGGTCTTCATCATAGCTGTTTGCCACTATATGTAATGGGGCAGTGGTGGCGCAGCGGTTAAGTCTCTGGACTACTGATCAGAATGTCAGAGGCTCAAGCCCCAATGTGGCCACTGTTGGGCCCCCAACCCTTCCTGCTCCAGGGGTGCTGTACCGTGGCTGACCCGTCGCCCTGACTCCCCCCAATTAGGAGATATACGAAAATCTGAATTTCCCCTCGTGGGATTAATCAGGGATAATAAAATAAATAAAAAAATGTATTTGTGTAAGTATAAGAGTTAAGATATACTTTACAATTCTGCTGTAATACATCACATTGTTTGTGTTTTAGCATGTTAGCACTATCTCTTTCACATCTGCCATATGTGTGTCTATTTAAATACAATCTCTGCTGTGTAATTTGAATTCTGGTTTTGAATGCTACTTTTCAGACATTATTTGGAATTCAAATTTCTTTTATAAATTGAGGAGTATTAGTTGAACACTAATTTTAAAACTTGAGTATTTGTTCTAAAATACATGAACACATTTCAAGTGTTTCAAGCATTGCTCTCATAACACTAGTGAACTGAAAAAACAGCAAAAATGAGGGTCATTCAGGCTTTAAGCGCTAGCTGTCTGAAATGTGTAATACTAATAGTAATTAATTGGCTGTAATGGGCAATATTCGGCCGAAACTGATGTAAAATATTACCTGTGATGACATAATCTATCCATAGTTTATCCTCTTCCATTTTATTAGCGAATCCAAATAAGTTCTGCTGAGACTGCAAATATTGATATGCTGCATGCATTCAAAACGGATTTTCCAAGTGTCAACTGTTAATCTTCATAATGAGATAATTATTTTTTTTTTCACAGGAGTCGATGTGAGAGATCCAGTACGACCTCTTCCTCTCCATTTTTCTGTCAGCCCATGAGTGAGTCATTCAGGCATCATAAGGATATTAAATATTACAGTCATGTGTTTAAATTCATGCTTTAAATCATGCTGCATTTTTTTCCTTTTCAACAAAACTAAAAATAATATCAGTTCATCGTGTCAGTTCTGTGACATCCTGCAACAAGAAGCAAATTGTACCTTATGCAAGAAAAAAAAAGTTAAGTATGAACTCAACTAGTCTCAACCCAAGCTCACCAGATGAAGCCTGACTAACTAATCCCCCACTGTTTGATCAGCAGTGAGGGCCTACTACCCTAGTTACCATCTGCTGTGTAAGAAGGAGCAAGCATGTGAAGGCCATCTGCCACCTGACAGCTTTGACACAAATCTACCTATCAGACACAGACACAGTTGAGAGGCAGGAGTCAGGAGAAGTGGCACAGTGACCTGTGGATGCCTCCCATTGGAGCAAAGCATTATAAATATAGTGTGAGGTGAGCTGAAGGAAGTGTGAGCGCTATGTTCATATTCTCAACAGTACTTTGGATCACTAACATTTTATCACTGAGCAGAACACATTTTTCATGGCCTGATTTCAGGGCCCCCAGGAGACTTAATGCAAGTGACCGCCTGGCCCAGTTTAAAGTTCAGCCTTGTTGTTGTTGCTTGGGTGTGTATGTGTAAGCTGTGGTGCAAATAAGGACAGACAGGTGAAGAGTTAGTGCTTAAAGTGTAATCTCTCCTTCCAACTGCTTTAAGTGTCTAATCCACTGTTTCAGTGGATGCTGTTTTCTGTGCTGCCTGGTTAGGCACTGGTCAACATCATCATCAACATACTGTATTATCTTGCAATAAATGAGAGTGTTAGTCTGATATTTTCATAGTTTAGTCTACCCACTGATACACTCTATAGTTCAACCCAGCAGTACTGAGATGAATCCAAATGTGCAGAGAAGTGTTAAATCCAAAGACATGTCTTGTCCCCACCCACAGTATCAGTTTGGTTCCACCAGTAAAAATGCAAGAACACCTGCTTAGGCAGTTTAATGCTTGTCATGCTAAATGGAAAGCTATGGCACTAGTTTGTCAGTGTATACTGAGATATAACAAAAATGGCAATTCACTGTTTTGTTTTTTAAAATAATATTGAAGACCTTGTTTTATCAGCTGGCTAACATACGGCAGGTATAACCTGACACCCTACAATGTGATTCTTTAAGCACTTGAGTGGCTGTATTTAGACATACTGCATATTGGTAATTAACCTGCTGCATACTTTATTAGAATGCTGTTGTTATACTGCATATAGTGAAGATTACTAAAAGAGTTTGGTTTGAAACCAGCATATCCAGCATAAAACAGCTATTTAGCATAGCATAACAATTGCAAATAGGAGGAAAGCTAGCTTTGCTTTGTCCAGAGGGATATACTATGAAAGAAGTTTAACATATCCAGGCTTTTTTTTGTGTAAGTCAGCCTCGACAAAAACCCCAGTCAGATTTAACAGATATCACTAAGAATCATACAGGGAGGTGGATAGTATTTTTGTTTGAATTTCACTAACCAGTCTGTAACAAGTGATGTTAGTACCACCAACATGATTTTAGTTTGACACATAAGCTCCATAAGCAGTTGCTAGGAGCAGGTGAGGTTTTTACAACCTACCCTGTAGAGCAATGTTGATCTCATTCACTCTTGTTGCATTTTTGTGGACATGTACGTGTCAGGATTTCTAAAGGGTGTTTTTTGCTCGCAACAGTTTGCAGAAAATTGCATCCATATTCTTAATCCCACCTACAAAGTTTTGATCAGTCAATTGTTTCTCAGGTGTCAGGAAACATATATTAAGCATACTGGGATCAGCTGGTGAATTGAATGTGTGAGTAGTGACTCTGAGGCCAGATGGAAAGACAAAAATGCAGCTTTTCCAAATTGTTTTGTTACAATTGACACACGAGCTGAGCCTTTGTTACTTTTTACACAGTGGCTAAGAAGTAGTACTTTCTTCTTACTGCAAAGATGTCTTCATATCTTAACAGGATTATCATCTCAGCCCTGTCTGATCAGCTTGTCCCTCATTTCTAATATGTTTATGTGGGTTTTCTCCTTACACCTACAACTATTAGGTTGTTCTATCTCAAATCATCAGATTATTAGGACAATTTTTGAATGATTAATTACTTTCCAGGATATTAAAAAAAATAAAAGAGTGCCCATCAACCCACAATCTTGGACAAGCAGATGAAATAGTCTATTATGTGTGAAATATGAAAAAAAAATCCATCTTTGAGCACACATTACCAACACTGATGACGCAGAAGTCTACTAGCGATATTTTCTGGATCACATTTAGTTGCATGTTACAGTAATGCTACATAAAACATACATAACACTTTTTAAGCTGAAATATTTGGTCACCCATATGAAAAGAAAGTTATTTTGGTTGAACTTTCTTAATTGATGGAGCAGGTATGACAATCACTAAAACAAATGTATTGCTAAATAGCATAATTAAAATAGAAACAGTTCTGGAGTTGCAACATGGTTATCCAAATATAACAAAGTTTTTATCATTTTTTTAAACTATGCAAATATTTTTTTTAAATTTTAATGTCCCACATAGGCATTTTTGTGTATTTTTGTGTTACAACTGCATTAGGGCATTAGGATGACATCAGCAGAATATAAAGACACCTAAAAACACACATCTGTTAGGATAGTGGGATTTTTCTGCTGAGAAACAGTTTTATAGGATCAAAATGGATTGCCTTGATGGGTCAACAGGCCATTTAAAAAAATTAAAATGCTCTCTCTGTGTAACTGGTAAAGCTATAAAAAATTATATTTAAATGTTATTCTAAAAACCATCTTTTCCTTTCCTCAGTGTCTATATCTAATGGGGCATCACACATAGAAGATGATGAGGATGAAGATGAGCAGGGGGAGACCTTTCAGTTTGATGACAATGATGACATTGGAGCTCCTGAAATTATTGCATTGAGAAGCGACTTGACCGCAGATGCAGTAACGTCAAACATTTATGCCAAGACAAACACAGCCCAACAGACAAGAAGGCAGGACATGAATGGAACAACCAGTATAGGCCAGGAGGACCAAATTTCTCTACTGGGCCACTGCTACTGCTCAGGTGAATGCAACATGTACATGAGTGCTGTAGATTCAGGATATCAAATGAAGGTTTTTTGCTTGTAGATTGCATTGTAACGTTTTTATCTTTTTTTGCCAGATATGGACCTCAGAGAGCCACCAGAGGGGTACGTTATGACAGAATTGATTATAGAATGTAATCAAATAGAATAGAAGAGAAGAGAATAATACTTTATAACAGTAACAGTAGCCTGTTAACACGCAGACAACCCACAAACCCGACAGAACACCAACACTAATAGTCATCAGTATGACCATATACATAGCATATAAGTTAGAAAAATTATACAAGTTAAAAATATATACACAGCATATAACTCTTAAGTTAGAATATTAATGTTAATTACTGTGAATTGAAAAGCCTGATTGCAGCTGGTAGGAATGACTTCCTGCAGTGCTCAGACCTGCACTGAGGGGGGATGAGTCTGTGGCTGAAGGTGCTCTGCCGAAACACCTCCAGATTGTGTAGTGGGTGAGAAGCATTGTTCATAATAGAGTTCAGTTTCCTTAGCCTTCTCCCCCCAGCCACCTGTTGTACTGATTCTAGCTCAACACTAGTTATGAAGCTTGCCTTCTTAATCAGCTTATTCAGCCGGTTTCTGTCCCTGGAGCGAGGTCCCTCCCCCCAACATACAACCCCAAAGAATAAAGCACTGGCCACCACAGTCTGGTAAAATGTACATAGAAGAGGCCTGCATATTTAAAAGACTTTAACTTTTGCAGGAAGTAAACTGTTCTTCTTGTACACTGCCTCCATGTATCTGGACCAGGCCAGCTTGTCGTCTAGCTGTACTCCCAGGTACCAATAGCTGGAGACCTCCACCTTTGTGCCAAAAATGGTGACCAGTTCCGGTGTGGACTTCTTCCTCCTGAAGTCAATCACCATTTCTTTGATTTTGGAAGTGTTCAGTATACAGTGATTGAGGTTCCACCAGCCAATAAAGTCCCTGATCATCTCCCTGTACTCCTCCTCACATCCTCCTCTGATACAGCTGCCAACTGCGTTGTCATCAGAATATTTCTGAAGAAAGCAGCTGTCTGAGTTATATTGGAAGTCAGATGTGTATATTGTGAAGAGGAAAGAGGACAGGACAGTTCCTTGTGGGGCCCCTGTACTGCAGAGGATTTTGTTGGACACACAGTTCTGCAGTCAAACATACTGTGGTCTGCAGGTCAGATAGTCCATGAACCAGGAGACCAGTGCTGACTCCACCTGCATCATCCTCATCTTCTCAGCAAGTAGTGCCAGCTTTGAAGGCACTTGAAAAATCAAAAAACATAATCCTCACAGTCGCATCTACAATATCCAAATGTCCATAGTCCTCTGCAGCATGTAGATGAGGACATCATCCACACCAATGCTGGCCTGATAGGCGAACTGCAGTGGATCCTTGTTTGTCCTCACTCTGGGTCTTGGATAGAAAAGGACCAATGTCTCAAGTGTCTTCATGATGTGAGGAGTGAGAGCTACAGGTCTGTAGTCACAGGAGTCAGTACGATGTCTCCTCTTGGGGACAGGGACTATGCAGGATGTTTTCCACAGTGTGGAAATCTTCTGCAGATTCTGGCTGAGGCTGAACAGGTATGTGAGGATATCACACAGCTGAGTGGAGCGGGTCTTCAGTAGTCTGGGGCTGATACCATCAGGACCAGCTGCTTTGGCCTGTTTCAGTTTATCCAGTTCCCCTTTCACCTAAAATGGCTGGATTGTTAAGGATGAGACAGTGGACGAGCTGGGGGAAGGGAAATGAGATTAAGCCAGAGAGGGAGGAGTGAGGGAAGGTAGGACTGAGCTGGCAGAGGGCACCAGAGCTGATGAGGATGTGAGAGGAGTAAGCTTGAGAGGATGGCGGTAGAAGTTTGGGTTGGAGGAGGAAGGTGGGAGGAGATGGTCGAGCTGGAGGACGGGGGCATGAGCACTACAGGGAGCTGAGAAGATGGGGTGATGTCGACTCCGTCTTACAGAAGACATTCATGCCATCAGCCAGGTCCTAGTCTCTATCCGGCAGTGGTCCACACTTCCACTCTAAGCCAGTGACTTTCCTCATTGGAGACCCTGCATGGTTCACACCATCTTGCCTCAGCCTCATTCCCCTCCTCAACGTTCCTCTTAAGCTCTTTTTGCAATGCCTTTACTTTGTTCCTGTCACTCTCCTTGAAATAGACTGGTTCCATTTCCCAGAAAAGTAATGTAGTATTGATAAACATTCTCAATCAACTTGGTCACAGTGTGTCTTATTCGAAGATGGAAGAGATCGATATTGCTTTGTGTCTTCAGAAATTTACAACTTCAGGGAGTGACATTGCCCTACCAGCTAACATCCATCATCATGTATTCACAACTGTAGCCTGAGACAATATTGATTGTCTTGAAGAAACCGTCAGTGGTGAGGGAACATCTCATCGAGTCAGAGTCAGAGAGCCAAGACTACAGTGTGACCATATGAGACGTATACGACCTGCAACTGCACTGACTGGCAGAGGCATACAGCTGCAAGGTCATAATTGTAGTTGTCATCTGTCTCTGATTGATCCGAGTGAACTGTCTTATTATGAAAGTTAACTCAGGGCCCACTTACCAGCATTATTTTCAAGCTTTAATGCTTTCCAACTGAGCGCTCCCAGTACTGGGATGGAGTTTTTCTGCCATCAATAGGTCACAGACTGTGGCACACTTGGCCAAAAATTTAAATGGACCGGATGCCCGGTGATATGACTACAATGAATGTAGCATTGTAGTGCTTCATTGCTATTGTATTAAATTTGGTAAAGCTTAAGTTTAATCAACTGTTTCATTAACATCAGTGTCACTCACTTATTGTCATAAGATTGTGACAGTCACTTCGTGATTAAGAATTTTGATGCGGCTAAAATTAAATTTTTTGTTTTTTTATATTTCTTCTGTTCAGGTGATGGGGACGAAAACACTTTATTGCACTGTCTCTTATCTATTGAGCTCAACATATTTAATGTTTGATATGTTCTTTGTCATATTCCCTCCCTCCTCGGTTCTACACCCCCAGCCAGCGGACAATCCCGGCCAATTGGACACAGCTGCGGATAGAGCGCAGCTGTGTCCGATCACTCATCAGCGGCAGTTAAAGCCTGACTCGACCCACCAGCCGCCGCTGATTCATTGCCTCTGCTGGCTCCCTGCCAGCCGCTTTGCCCAGGTTCGCTTTGGCTCTGGACTCCCCCCCGCCTGCTCAGTCCTGCCTGGCTCGTTCCCGGAGCATCCCCACTCTGTCCTTGCCTCGGCTCCCTGTCGCTGCACCCCTGCAGCCGCCTTGTCTCTACTGCACTCCTGCAGCCGCCTGTCCCCGCTGCTCTCCTGCAGGCGCCTGTCTCCGCTGCACGTCAGCAGTACCGGCGTGTGCCGCCATTAGACTACCGGCTTTAGGACCTGTCTGCGACCCCCCCCCCGGTTGGACTTGATGGACTGTGAGTCTAGCCGTTTTGTTAAAGTTTTGGTTCTAGCCCACGTTGTGGCCAGTTTTGTTCATTAGTCTTGATTAGTTTAGAGCTCTATTTAGTTTTAGTTAAATTTGTTGTTTTCTGTAGGGTTTGGTTTACGTTGGTCTGCTCAACCAGTGTCTTGTGTTTTCTTAAATAAAGTCCCTAGTATCGAATCTGTTTTGCCTCCTGATTGCCTGCACTCTGGGTTCAAACCCCCCTGCATCCTGACAGAATGAACCAGCTACACTTGAACCCAGCAGACACTCAATCGAGCCCTAGTCAGCCCCTGTCTTCTGTCTCCTCTATGGACGTTTTTTTTGAGGATAACGAATCATATGATTACTTAAATGGTTTATTTTGCTTACTGGCTGAGTGGAAGAAAGCCGTTAGACCTGAGGTTAGGGATGCAGCTGTTTCTGTGGGACGCCAGCACGCCGCCCAGAAACCTGCTCCGGAACTAACCAGCCCCCAGCCACCTAGCACCTACCTGAGTTTACTGACCTGCCTTCAGTTGAGCCAGCTATGGGGAAGCCCTCACGCAGAAGGCGTGGCTCGAAGCGCCGAACACCGCCACCTCTTGGCGCCATGACCTCGCCACCCCCCTGCGTTGCAGAGGCACTATCTCCGAGTTTGATTGAGGTGTTCAGATCACCTCCTGTCTGGGAGGGGCTTGACGCCGCCTTGCCTCCAGTCTTGGAGAGGCTTGACACCGCCTCACCACTTCCTGCCTTGGAGGGGCCTAGTGCCGCCTCAGTTCCTGCCTTGGAGCTCGGCCCCCGGAGGGGTCCCCAGTCCGGCCTCCAGCCCGGCCTCCAGCCCAGCCCCGCCACTGCCGGTTCCCAGTCCGGCCTCCAGCCCGGCCTCCAGAGGGGGTCCCCCGCTGCCGGTTCCCAGAATGGCCTCCAGAGGGGGCCTGCCGCTGCCGGTTCCCAGTCCGGCCTCCAGCCCGGCCTCCAGAGGGGGCCCGCCGCTGCCGGTTCCCAGCCTGGCCTCCAGATGGGGCCCGCCACCACCGGTTCCAAGTCTGGCCTCCAGTCCGGCCTCCAGAGGGGTCCCCAGTCCAGCCTCCAGAGGGGTCCCGCCGCTGCCGGTCCCCAGTCCGGCATCCAGAGGGGTCCCGACGCCGCCGGTTCCCAGTCCGGCCTCCCGGGGGTCCCCGTCGTTCCAGCCGCCGGTTCCCAGTCTGGCCTCCCGAGGGTCCCCATCGTGCCAGCCGCCGGCTCCCAGTCCGGCCTCCCGAGGGTCCTCGTCGTTCCCACCGCCGATTCCCAGTCCGGCCTCCCGAGGGTCCCCGTCGTGCCAGCTCCCGGTTTCCAGTCCGGCCTCCAGAGGGTCCCCGTCCTGTCAGCCGCCAGCCTCCAGAAGGTCCCCGTCCTGTCAGCCGCCGGCCTCCAGAGGATCCCCGTCCTGTCAGCCGCCGGCCTCCAGAGGGTCCCCGTCCTGTCCGCTGCCGGCCTCTCAAGAGGCCCCCGGAGCGGTTCCTCCAGCCTGTCCAGCCCCCGGGCCGCCCTCCGGAGCGGTCCTTCCTGCCTGACCTCTGCCTACCCAGGGAACCCCCCTCATCAGGGATTCTCTGCCAGCGCCCTGACCAGCCCAGTTGTATGCCAGGAGGTGCACATAGAGGGGGGTGTACTGTCATGGTCCTTCCCTCCTCGATTCTACGCCCCCGGCCAGCAGACAATCCCAGCCGATTGGACACACCTCTGTCCTTGCCTTGGCTCCCTGTCGCTGCACCCCTGCAGCCGCCTTGTCCCCGCTGCTCTCCCGCAGGCGCCTGTCTCCGCTGCACATCGGCAGTCCCGGCGTGCGCCACCATTAGACTACCAGCTTTAGGACCTGTCTGCGACCCCCCCAGTTGGACTTGATGGACTGTGAGTCTAGCTGTTTTGTTAAAGTTTTGGTTCTAGCCCACGTTGTGGCCAGTTTTGTTCATTAGTCTTGATTAGCTTAGAGCTCTGTTTAGTTTTAGTTAAATTCATTGTTTTCTGTATAGAATTTGGTTTATGTTGGCCTACTCAACCAGTGTCTTGTGTTTTCTTAAATAAATTCCCTAGTATCGAATCTGTTTTGCCTCCTGATTGCCTGCACTCTGGGTTCAAACCCCCCTGTGTCCTGACATTCTTGTGAAACTATGAGAAGAGCCTTTGTCAGAGAATCAGCTGACTGCCACTGTGGATGTCATAAAGTGATAAATGTGCAAAGTCCTTTGATTGACCTTTATATGTCTGTTGCAGACGTTCAACCTCCTCTGATTTGGGAGTAACCAGAGAGTCAGAGAGTTTCTGGAAACCAAGCAGTGTTTACGAAGGTAAGAAATAAAGCCAGCTCTGAAACTTATGTATCCATAATGCTCACCTAAGTGAGGATCTTTTTGTCTTTGCACGCATTCGGACAGGCCAGACATCACATCGAGCCAAGGAGTGGCTCAGTGTGGTTTCAGAGCTCACTCTGCGATTAAGCAAAGGTACACAGCCTTCCTGTGGTGTTAGATGTGCTAGTCGCTAGCTTGTAACAAAAGAAGGTTTCTGTCTTTCAGCCAGGCTCCGTAGTTTTGTATTAAGTCCCAATAATGCCAAATACACAGTTGTGATATAATTGTTTGTCAAAGGGAATTTCCTGCTTCCAGTGAAACACATCAAGTTTCACCTAGCTGTTAGCTTCAGTGGTAGCTAATTACCCTTCACGTACCTAACCTCACAGTTCCAAATCTGTAAGCTTTTCCTTATGGATTTCTACTGTCTTAATAGTAATTTACTATGAATCCAGCAAGGTCACAGTAATGTATGTTAAGTCGGTTCGTCTGTGATTTCCCATGTGATGAATTTAGTAATGTCCCCTGAAGGCAGTAAAGCTTTTATTAGAGAATAGATCAGTCTCACTGTGAGAACTTGGTGTTCTGCTAAATCCAACAATGTATGATCTTGGATTGTGGAAGAAAAAACACAAACTCTGGTCTAAGTTTACTGTTTAATCTTTTGTACTGACATGTTCTTGAAAACATGCTTTCAGTCATATTAATGCAATCCTTCCCCTTCTGTGAAAAAAGCACAGATGCTGCCTGGTCCTTACCACAAAGAACAATGGCATAATATGAAGAATAGCCCTTTCATCAAATGTACACAAAGGCTGTACCATAACATAAAATTACAGTTTGCAACCACACTTTTTAGAACAAGTTTGTCATTGATATTTAAGAAAGGCCGATAACTGATATTTGGAACCTCTGTATATTAATTGTACTGTTTTAACAGTGATATCAGGGAACCTGTCATTCATTACTAGGCTTCTTCAATAAAAAGCGTGGCTATAAAAAGAAATAGGAGTGATTAAATTAGGATGCTCTCCACTGTTTATGTGAGATCTACTGAGATTGATCAGTTCGTCTTGTGCAGTCACGTCTGCTGTTCTTCTCTATTGTCTTAATCTGTCACTGTTTTATCACTTTTATTACCCACTACAGTCCATATCTTAAAGCATTATTAGTTACTGTTTTCCAGACTCTCTTTCAGGGTAATTTGTGGCTGACATCTAACTTAGTTGCTAGCTGTTAGCATAGACCTAGCTACTGTGAAAATAGTAGTACTGTCAAACGATTAAAATGTGCAAATCTGATTAATCACAGGATTGTGTGAATTAATTTTGATTACTCACGATTAAATCTGTTTCCTTTTTAATCGCATTTCATTTTCCATACACAAACAGACTCAAGAAAGAAGGGAATGTATATGCACTTAGGCTGTTTATTAAACCACTTTTAAAGATTCATGTTAGAATCCCCAACTAACTAAATGCTAGTTGGTCGTGGCAGGAAACACTTTTCTACTCCAAGAGATGACCGTGCACTAATCCGTTCCTGTGTCAAGAATTGTCGTCAGACCTCCAGGGACCTTAAAAATGAGTGGGCACTGTCGAGAAATGTGACTTGTTCGGCAAGGACAGTTTGACACAGAGTTCTTGAAGCTGGCCCTTCATCAACAAAAGTTTGAGGAAAGCCTGTGGGAACTCAGCTGTAACTTCTGAAAAGGATGGCCAGACATCGCCTGAACAAATGACGCATTACAACAGGATAGCATGGCGTACTCTTCTGGTTTATTACATTAAGTACTGTTACATTCTCAGGTACATATACATCACCTTTTCGACACTGCTTTTCAGCAGATAGAACTGTAATTTCAAAAGATCAACAGATGCACACTGCCACCTAGTGGTTAGTAGAAGTAACTGTCAAACAGTTGAAACATTAGCTTAAATGTCGTTAACCTAGAAACCCATTTTAGCCTTTTAACTAAATGTAAGCAACATAAATGACTGTCTCCATGAATTAAAGATATAACAAAGCCCAGTTAGTGTTTGCTGGGGATCACAAGGATTGGACTGTTGATGATTGGGCTAAGATTCTCTTCAGTGATGAATCCAATTTTCAGTTGATACCCACTCCAGCCAACTTACTAGTTAGGAGTAAGCCTGAAGAAGCCTACAAACCAGATTGTCTTGCCCCTACAGTAAAACATGGGGGTGGATCAGTGAAGATTTGGGGTTGTTTCAGTATGGGTGGAACAGGGCAAATGCAGTTGTGTGAAGGGTGAATGAACCAGGTCATGTACAGGGCTACTCTTGAAAACAGTCTTCTTCTATCAGCTGGAAAACTCTTTCTTGCCTAGAATGACTGGATTTTCCAAAAAGACAATGCCCCTTGCCACACGGCAAGGTCATATAAAGCCTGGACGGAGAACCAGAACATTAGCACCATGCCTCAGCCAGCTCAATCACCAGATCTAAATTCAATTGAAAACTCTGGAAAATCATCAAACGCAAAATGGAGAACCACAAGCCCAATAACAAAGCAAATTTGTTTGAATTTGTGCAACAGGAATGGGCTGTTGTGACACAGCAGACCAATGTCAGAAGCTGGTGGAGAGCATGCCAAGACACGTGGCTGCAGACATCAAAAACAATGGTTATGCAATCAAGTACTAACTCCTGTGTGTATCATGTGACTAAAACAGACAGAAAAGAAAACATGGAATGCCTAAAAGCACTTTTTTTCGCAGAACAATGCCATAGCTATCGTGTGTAAGAACTTCAGTGATTCTGGTTATTATCAAGAAAACCATGGCAAATGGCTAGATATCAGCTCTTACATTAAACTCTTATGAGCTATTTTTGTTGTTATTTGTCCAAACAAATGTACCTTTACTTGTACCAGGCATTAAAATGAATAAGAAATTGAAGTAGTCTAATAATTTTTTCCATGACTGTATGTTTCCACCTCCTAGTCCATACACCAAGTTTGGTGTTAACACATTAAAGTATTACTTAGAGATGCCCCCACTCCTTATTTGACAGCTTCGTTGCCAAATTCCTTTTATTGTATGTGACAAGTGATTCTGAAAAAAAAGAATTCATCTGAAAACTTTAATGAGAGTTTCTCTGATGATCATTTTTGCCAAATTTGGCAAATACTTGACGATGTTTATCACCACTAAAAGCTTTTGAAAGGTTTTGGATTAAATGCAATATCGCTGCAACATATCAATTCCTCTGTTAACTTTTGTGAGGCTTGGTCTATTAATGATCTGTACCAAAATTTGGAGGAGATAAGAAAAGTTTGTGGCCTAAGAAAATCAATGCTGCATCATTTTGATTGACATGGCAAGATGAAAATGAAGAAGAAACACAAGGGATGCTTATGCAGCAACGTCCTTGATAATGATCCAGTCTAGTAATACAGTGTATCACAAAATGTGTATAGCGATCAAAATCTACAGCACTGTCGTGGAAAATATGTTCAATCCAACAAAATCTATATTTCCATAACATGATTTACATTAACACCTCAATGACAATCACACCACTTTGCTTTTTGCTTGATGTTGACCTGCTGTTAATGAAACAGTAGGTAGTGTTTTCACAACTGAAAGATAAAAGACTGGTTGAGAGTCGGTGGATTATGGTCATTAAAGCAGTGAAAGTGGTTAATTTGAAATAGTTGCATCAGCAGCAGCAAAATTAAGTGAACATGACCAGGAGGAATCAAATCAAACGCTCACATACATTTCTCATATAGGTAAAAGTGAAAGTACATGACCTACCCCACAGGTCTTGCAGGGATTTCAGTGATTTAGTCGACACATACTTTAACTGTGCATAAAATGGTTTCACTGGAAGTTACTATTAGTCAGAAAAGTATTGTAGTCACTCTAACATTTGTTACCTGCCAGTGTAGTATTGTTTTTCTCTGATTATTATTTTTTGTGTGTCTTAACAGCAGTCTTAACATGGTTTAGTGGACAGAACGGTTGACAACTCACACACCATACAGGCAAAAGACCATCAGTAACATTGGAATAGCTGTAAATAGTCTGATCAGGTTAACACTGATCAGAAGAATGAGCTTATAATCTAGTCTTTAGCTGGCAAGTCACTGAACCTAGACTTTAACAAGTGCAGTTTTTACATTATATACTACTGCTGTTGAAGTGAATGATTATCAATGGCAACCAAATCTAAAAACAACAATCAGCATAATGTAAAGTGTGCAGGATTTTTGCTAACAGTGTTACAACTTGGATCTGAAGCTGCAACAAAACAGGGAGACAACAACAGTGTGGAGACTAAAAGAAGGTTTCATTGTAACACAAACCAAGCCAACAAGGTGCAGTAAAGACCACAAACCGAAACCCAAACCAGGCTGCTGGAGCTCCAGAAGGAAGGAGCTTCATGTCAGAGAGAGAGAGCCGGACGCTGGAAGTGATGGAGGTTTTATGCAGTTTGAACCACTTGATTCCAGGTGTGGCTCAATCAGCTGACGGCCCTCAGCTCCTGACCAGGCACACCTGGTGTCCAAGTGGACGACCATCACAACAGTGATTCACAAACACTGGAATGGTACTTTAAAACTGTGGTACTTAAACCAATGGCTTTATTGTTTTCTAGGAAAGTCTTCTTTAATGCCAAAAGGTAGTCCACATGAGTCCAGCATCTCAATACATACATGTAGACCACCACAGGACATTGAGATCTCCTCTTCAGTCTGTCCCCAGAGTGAACATCACACACTTGCTGCAGATACACCAGTCAACCAGAGTACAGTGACCTGCATCCCGGATGGCAGGGCCAGTGTCCCAGAGGTAATCTATGATGACGTGCCTGCTGAGAACCTACACCACCTAGTGGAAGGTAAGCCTCCCAAACACTTTACAGCCTTATTATTTTTCCCTTTATGAAAAATCATAAGGATAAAAGAGTCGACCTGAGGAAGAACTGAACTCCTACAAACCACCACATAGTATTAAAAATTGTGAACACAGTTTTCTTAGATTGAACAAAAATGAGGAATTTCAGTTATTAGTTGTAATATGTGAAACATACCACAGTATGGTATTTTCTCTTCTGTACATAGATGTGGATGACATCTATGAAGACATCCAGGGACCTAGTCACTGTGGCTTCAACAGCTGGAGCTCCAGTGAGTTTGAGAGCTACGATGAGATGTCTGACAGTGAGACTGTTCATCCAGGGCACAGCAGCAAGGTAACTTGTTTTTAAAATATGAATAACTTACACATTATGTCCTGTCCTCAAAATACTTCACTGGTAGTGATTTACAGACTGCAGTAATGCCTTTGTTTATACAGTGTTTTTTCAAAGACATGTTACAAAGCGCAAGATTGAGAGTGATGCTATCTTTCTTTTTTAAAAATTTCTTTTTATTGAACATTGTAACATACATTCTGCATACAGCTGATACATAATGGCTGAGTTTTTTTTTCTTTTTTCTCCCCTTCTCTCCTCCAAATGCAATAGCTTCAAATTAAACATGACATTCAAAACACAGAAGAAAATATAAGTAAATACAAAAGAGAGGTAAAGACTTCCTCAGTCTTTTACTTTAAATTGAATTAAAGAATGACCATTCCTTTCCAAGTACTCAAATGAAAATATGCCCAGGACTTCGTGGTTCTTTGCATTCCACCTTACATTTTGCTCGGTTAAACTAACAGAATTTTGCTGTGTTCCCAGTGCAGCCAGTTTAGTAAAATAATGTAAATGAACAAATAAAATAGACGGGAACAAACATTCCAACTTCTGTAGCTATGAAGTAGGGTTTTTTCACAATGTACATCTCAGATATATATCATATCTGTTATGATAATCTCAACTTAATAAAAAGAACACAAAACAATTTTTGAATAAGCTCATTTTATTATTGTTTAGCTAATTAGAACGTGGTTGTTATTAATCTCAGACAGTTATTTAGTTGACATTTTAATGATTTCCAGTTATTTTTTATTAATAAGTGATTGTTTACATAATAAATAATTATGGATCATTATTATGATCATAATGAACATGAAAAACATTGCTTTTTTTTACTTTTAATAAAAATGGATGCAAGATATATCCCATGGACTTCACAAGTCCCTCAATTATATATTGACCCATATATACACATATGAAGCTTCAGCTTCAGAACTGTACATATGCTGAAAACATTGATTTGTGTGAAATATAATCAAAATTTGACAGCATCTGTTTTGTCATATCTTTGAAAAAAGCAGGTCTTAAGAGCTTTAGAAAAAGTAATTTGACTTCGCTTTATGGTTTTGATGAAACTTTCTGTTTAGAGATGGCTGTTCCAAATTAACGTAGATGGCTTACTTCACTCCTCTTTCAAACCATCTGTGTTCTCAGTCCAGTGTCATTTATTCTTCAGATTCGGGCAGACTGCTGAGTCTTGTCCTGAGAAACTACTCTCCTGTGTTGAGCCATGTGCTTGTGGAGCTGTTGTTTAGTTTCAACTATGTATTGCTCTGTTCACTTTTCATTGCATTTGGCTACATGAACAGTGTTGCCTAGTTTGTGTGTGGGTGTTTTATCCTTAGGGTGAACCAGTTTGTGTCTCAGAGTGCTGCTGGATCTGAAGTGCATCAGTGTGTTGTGTGACAGGAACATCCATAGTCTGGTGCTGTAGAGTTCTGATTACCTCTTGCTTAAATTCCAATGAGTGTTGGGAGTCAAACAACTGGTTGTTCTTGGGCTTTGATTTTGACCCAGGTTTTGTCCACATACCTAAAGAAGTTGCTGGGAGACTCAGTGCTCTGATTTCCACTTCCTCCATGTAGTGTTTGGCCACAATGGGTGGCATTTTTGTGCCAAAAAGAGAAGTTTCTTTGGTTTTTACTTAGGCTATTAGGATTACCATGACTTTGATAACTGAGAACCTGCACAGACAAGTTTGCAAAGGGCTTTACAGCTGAAAGACTCTGAGACCATTAAGCACTAACTAAAAACCATATTGTCTCTTAAGATTATTATAGTTTAATTAATATATTATTGAACAAATAATAAGCATGATTGCAAAAGAACACAAAATAACCCATTTACTACTTGGCTACGTGGACGCAGCAGAACAAGCTGTGGACACAACATTGGTATATTTTTACACTGAGACTGAAACAAGACAGTGTGACTACTGCCTGTCAAACCAAAACCATGAAGTGAAAGATGGCAAAATATTCAGCAGAGCTGAGAGGAACTGCTGAGTGTATATGTATATTATTCTCTGTAAGTTTATCACTACAGGTGATTTTACAGATAAGTGTACTGGTCTGTGAATATTTACTTTAAATCTTCAATACTGGTTCAACCCAAAAAAGACTTTTGTGGAGAATCACTCCTGCTAGTTTAAAAAATTCATGTTCAATGTGAAGGAAAGCGGATTTATGATAAGAGGAAGTGAGTTATTTCTGGCAGTCCCTCGCCCTGTCAGCACTTCTGTCTTCTGCTTCTGCCGCCATGTGCTACGGTTGACGTTCCCCACACAGCTCATGTTAGTGTTTTAAAAATAACTTAATTTGAGTAGTAATCACAAATAAAAGGTTTGTTAGTTGAGAATATCTCTCAGTATCTTGAATAAGTTGAAAGTTGTATGATGATTATGACAGAGGAGGGATTTGTCGGTAAGGAAGAGCTTCACAGATAGATAAGGTAGGTGCTTTGTCTTCTAAAACTATAAGTATATTAATTACAATGAGATTTCAGGTGAGCTCAGAGAAGCACATGTATATAGTGTCATTCTCTGAACATACATAATTCGGTCGAGTCAGGTTTAAACATCCATGGGAGGTGAGATAAAAGTGAAAAAGTTTCATGGGTAATGGTAACTGCCATTCTAATGTACACTACATATGCACTAGGATTCAGTGTTCAGGTTTGAACAATGTGATATTATTTGTAGAAGCCTCACTTTCACAATAGATTCCATCTTCATCATCTTCATTTGTCATGGTCAGTTGCATCCTTGTTGCTTTATAATAATAATAATAATAATAAATAATACCTTTAATTTATAATGCACTTTACATATAAAATCTCAAAGTGCTACAATGCATTTAAAAGAAACACTTTAGAAACGGTAAATATGTTAGAGCTTAAATAAGAATGTCTTCAGCCCTTTCTTAAATGACTCCAGGGACTGTGGGGCCCTCAGGGGTGGTGGTAATGTGTTCCACAGTTCAGGAGCAGCTGTCTGGAACGCTCTGTCGCCCATTGTTCTCAGGTTGGATCTTGGAGTGCACAGAAGGTTGGTATTAGTGGATCGAAGTTGTCTGGAGATGGTGCGAAGGGTTAGGAGTTCTGAAAGGTAGTCCGGGGCATGTCCATGTATACACTGGTAGACAAGCAGACAGATTTTGTACTGGATGCGTTTTGCGATTGGAAGCCAGTGGAGGTTACGGAGGACAGGTGTGATGTGAGCGTGTTTGGGCGTCCTCGTCAGGATCCTAGCGGCGGTGTTTTGCACGTGTTGAAGCTTTAGGAGGCTTTTTGCTGGGATCCCGACGAGGAGGGCATTGCAGTAGTCCAGCCTGGAGGAGACAAAGGCATGAACCAGCTTCTCAGCATCGGAGGGGGAGAGAGTGGGACGAAGTTTTGAGATGTTTTTTAGATGAAAAAATGAGATTTTACAGAGATTTTGTATGTGGTGTTCAAATGACAAATGTGGGTCAAAGATGACTCCCAAATTTCTTACAGAGGAAGAGAGAGGAATGGAGAAATCAGAGAGTGAGATAGCAGAGATGGGAGAGGATTTGAGCTGGTGAGGGGTCCCTATGAGAATGGCTTCAGTCTTAGAAGCATTCAGTTGAAGGAAGTTTTCTGCTAACCATGCCTTTGTCTCCTCCAGGCAGGCTATCAGGGCTGATGGTGCTGAAGTGGAAGTGGGGTCAGTGTGCAGGTAGAGCTGAGTATCATCGGCATAGCAGTGAAAGGACATTCCATGCTTGCCAATGATGTGGCCCAGGGGGAGCATGTAGATGTTGAAGAGGGTGAGGCCAAGGACAGACCCCTGAGGGACCCCACAGGTGACAAAGTGGGGTCTTGACTTGGCATCCTCCAGGACCACATACTCAGTTCTACCTGCCAGGAATGATTTGAACCAGTCTAGCACAGTACTGGACAGACCAATATTGTATTGTAGTCGGTGGAGAAGGATGTTGTGATCAACTGTATCAGAGGCAGCTGTTAAGTCCAGGAGGATGAGAAGTGATGGAGAGCCCTGGTCAGAGGCCACCAAAAGGTCATTGGTGACCCTGACCAGGGCTGTCTCTGTACTGTGAGCTAAACGGAAACCAGACTGGAATTTCTCGTATAGTGAGTATGTGGATAAATGATCGTGGAGCTGGCCAGCTACAACCTTCTCCAGAACCTTCAAAAGGAATGGAAGGTTTGAGATAGGTCTGTAGCTGGCCAGGTCTCGAGGATTAAGGTTGTGTTTTTTGAGATGTGGTTTGATCAGCGCTGTTTTGAGAGTGGATGGAACATGACCAGAGCGGAGTGAACAGCTTTTTACATATTTAAGATGTACCTAGAACTAGGGCTGCAACTCTCGATGAACCTGACTGAAGTCCACCTGTGGGGCCATAGTTTAGGAAGGGAGGGAGATGCTCATGCACAAGATGTGAAAACATTCGGGTGGGGTGGGGGGTGGGTGGGGGTGGGGTGGGGGGATATTCATATCTCCAAATAAATATTCAGATTCCACCGTCACGACTGAATATTCGGATATTCGGGTCCAGCCCTAAATACTAGCCAACTTAGAGTTTGCCAAACAGCATTTTGTCAAACTTTTTCTGTCAGGCCCCCCTTCGGAGGGTCAAATCTCCTCCCTCCTCCCTCCTCTCTCCTCCCTCTCAAAAAAGTACATTCTGAAAATGATCACATTTAATTAACTATCTTTTTACAAAACATTATGATCATCCTGACAGTTCTTAAGAAAAATAGGTTCAATTTCAACAATATTTTGCCTCAGTTGCTCATTTACACATTGTGCATTGCAGTTGACAGTGTATCTACAAAGGCGCAAAAAATTTAGTCACAGCTATCGGGACCTGAACAATCTAGTGTTTTACTTTATGATCAAAACAACTTGTCAAGGTCTAGTTTTGCAAATTTACAATTTACAGTTAATGTCTTCTCTTTAATTTTTACACTTTGCTAAGCCATCCTGCGGGCATCCCATGTGTGACATGTTTTAGTCTTCTTATTTTGGCTCCCAGTATGTTTCAGCCTCTTTACACTGGCTTCAGTATATTTTGTCCTCTTTTTAAAACACCAGTCTGAGCTTTAGTATTTTTCTAAGACTTGCCTGTGTCATTTTGCCTCCTTATGAAGCACATTGTAACTCTAAAAAATATAAAAAATAGTCTGTGTTCGCACGTACCGTTTATAGAAATTTTGTGATATAATCTTTGAAATTGGTCAGCTGCATCTCCCCACCTTCACTTTTATGTCACACTCCAACATACGCCACACCTCGACGTGCACCATGTCCCGACATGCTTGAATGTGCGAGGACCCATTCAACGCTGCTTGCAGCTTTTATTCAGTTTTTTGTATTTATAAATTATGCATGTTAATGTCTCATTGTACTCTGAAATGAAAGCATAGAACAAATAAACAAATGAAGTTAAGAAAATAGTCATGGCATTCTTTCCACAATGGAAATCAAATACTCTTCAGAAAGTTCTTCCCAACTCTGTTGCAGAAGTTCCCATAAATGTGTGGCACTTGTAGGCTGCTTTGCTTTCACTCTTCTCTCCAGTTCATCCCAAACCAGCTCTATGGGGTTTAAGTCTGGAGACTTTGCTGACCACTCCATGTTTTCAAGTTTACCATATTGTTCTTTTTTTGTAAGGTAGTTCTGGCATAGCTTAGACTTGTTTTGGGTCCTTATCTTGCTGTAAGATGAACCCCTGACCAACTAGGCACATACCAGAGGGTACTGCATGGCGCTGCACATTTCTGTGGTAGCCATTTTAGTTTGCTTTTAAACCACGGTTCAAAAGCAATGTCTGATTTTCATTGGTTAATTTTCATAGAATTTTTATTTATTATTACTTTTTTCAGATTCAAGTTTTTTCTGTGACCATTGTGGGTTTTTCTTTCATTAACCGAGGGGTACCAACAATTTTGTCCACGTGTGTACATGTGGTCTTGAATGGTACAACCCTGCTGTGATAAAATAATACAAACCAGTTATACGATGGTGATTTGATCAAAACTGTTAACGTTTCTGTCCGATATTCCCCATCTATAAAACCTTTAGTTTTCACCCTAGGACACTGTGATTGGCACCAACAGGAGCCTTAAAAATATTGTACAGGGCAAAAAGAAAAATCATGATTTTCCAACTAATAGTCTTTCAAATAATTTTATCGAAATAATCTATTATTAGCCATTTATTGTTACAATATTTTTAATAATTACTAATAAAAAAAAACCTACAGTTCTGTAATTCTATAACAGTTACACTACTAGTCAAAAATTTGGACACACCCTCTCATTCAGTGTTTTTTTATTTTATTATTTTCTACATTGTAGATTAATACTTAAGACATCAAAACTATAAAAGAATACAGATGCAATTATGTTGTTAACAAAAAAGTGTTAATCTTCAGTATTAATCTACAATGTAGAAAATAATACAAATAAATAAAAAGCACTGAATGAGGTGTGTCCAAACTTTTGACTGGTAGTGTATATGCAAACAAGGAATGCACATTTTGAACTACTTTCTGAAGTAATAAATGGCAGCAGTATCAGTCCATCATTGATTAATCGTGAAAACGAATCAAGTACAGTAGACATCCTTCTATATGCTGGACGTGCTATTTTTAAATACGGACATATGACATCTGCCACTTGGCTTGAGAAACATGTCCTCTGTAGACTCTGGGTCAACTTAACTAATGGAGCTGTGATTGGAAGACTTTGTCTTAGTCGTGGTGGCGCATTGCTAGCTGAACTGCCACAATGCTCTCTGCTTGCCAACACAAATCAGCCCATAGTCTGATTGAGCCCCTCCTTAGGTTATTAGAGTATACCGTCTTCCACTGCATTAAATAACTAGAAAAGCACTCAGAGAGCGCAGCACTCCAACAAGGGTACTCAGTTGTTGCATCATTTCTGACAGCTGAAATCTTTCAAAAAAATTGTGGATCCAGACTATAAACCACACCACTGCCAAAATCTAATCAATTGGTCCTTGTGTCATTTCTGACCTTCCCTGAAAATTTCATCCAAATCCATTTATCCGTTTTTGAGTAATGTTGCTAACAGAGACAAAGACAGACAGACAAACGTACAGACAGACTGACCGACAAACGAACGCTGATCATCACATAACTCTGCCGAGGCTCCACCTCCTTGGCAGAGTAATAAGAGGCTACACCTGATGGCATAACCACGTACTACAGCTAATGAACAAGTTGTTTTTCTGACACGCATGTCCCTCATCTTCTGCCTTATCGGAAATGGTTAGGTTTAGACCTACCAAATAAATATCATGATAATTTAGTGAACTCCTGGCCTCAATATATGATGATACTTTTATTTTTGTTCCTGGGATTAAGCTTCCTGTAGATGTGCTGAGGCTAAAGGAGCGTTATGCTCTCACCAGGAAAGAGCTGGCAGTGCGTCTTGGTACACCTCATATTGCTGACATCAGACACAGCTGTGACGCTAAGGTAGGACTTCGATAGAAATAAATCACTCCTACTGTTTCTTTCCTGTTCTCCTCTTTTTATTCCTTTTTTTCATTCTTTTAGTTTGAGGTAAACCTTTCTTCTTCTGGCTATTTTAAGGTGTTCAGTCTGATTACCTTAAATTACCTCACTTGAGTTCAACCAAGAGAACAATGTGATACCCATGAAGCTTGATTTTATTTAAACAACAACAAAACTACTAAAATAACATTTTTGCAAAATGGGATTTGTTACACTTTCTCTTCTACGGCCACATTGTTATACACCTGTGCTTGCCTTACACTGCATTTCCAGGTGCAGCAGTTGATGAAAGCAGCGAAGAATGGTACCAAGGGCGGTTTAGAAAAAACTAAATTAGCCATGATTCGCAAAGTGTCATTCCTGCAGAGAAAAGACTCCACAGGTACAGAAACTGTAACTCAGATTAATATGTTCACCCTGTATGTTTAGTTTGTAGAAATACAATTCGTGGTCACTTTCAGCTTCAAAACTGCAGATTTTTTTGTCGCCTTTGCATACGTTATTAAATGTGCAGACATTTAGAGCCATTTAGGGATTGTTTATATGCCTGGCCATGACTGCATGGCCAGGCATATTAGCATATTAGGAGACAGCCTAGCTGAAATCCACCAAAATTATCAGAAGCCAAATAATACCCAAATGGAGGCCTTGTAAGAATAATGTGAATTTGCTAAACGCTTGCAACGAGAAAGCTACTGTTGAGCACAGCATGTTTATATTTTAGAAATAAAATGTATTTTATGTAAATATTAAGTTGTGGTGGCATAAAATCTATTACAAGTGACTTTGCAGGAATGTAAAAATAAAAAGGAGTGGCAATTAAAACTGCAGTTGTCCTGTGAAAGCTATAACAAAGCTAACAATCAGCAGATTCCTGAGTGTTTCATTCTCTGTGAATAAAGCGATTGTGTTTGATGGTGCAGGCGAGGAAAAGGATGATGCAGGTTACATGGATGTGTCTGTGTGTGAGTTGAAGCACCCTCCACCACAACTCTCCCCCATGCCAGAGGGTCTCAGTAGTCAGCAGGTGTGTATATGGATGTGAGTGTACATACACATATGCTAGTATATCAAAGTACTCTGTTTTCATGTCAAAAAGGAAACCATGCAGTGTTGTACTGATGAGCTGGTATTTTTCTGCAATACATTTAGGTCGTTTCTGTAACTGCACATTTCACCCATCACCTGCTTTGAACAGTTTTGTCAAGTCAAGCTTTGACCATTATATTTGTAGCAGTCACACCCACATATAGCACACCCTCTCTAAAATCACACACACCCCTTTACTGGCTATGTGATATGTTGTAGACCATTATTATGCAGACAAAAGACCATTATTCCCAAGATGGCATCAGTGACAGTCATATAATAAAGATTATAAGCTTTGTATTGTAGTTGGCTGTCCTTAAGCTCTTTTCTGTACTCTACTGGCCCTCTTTGTAGCCAGCTAAAAGCAGCAGGTGCCTGTAATACTTCATTTTGTGCCTTCCAGAGACAAAGCATTTTGTTTACTTAGAAGAACATAGTTTGTGCTCTCTTTCTCTTTGTGCAACTCTTTTCTTTTGTTAGTTATTTACTTTACTTGCTTTTCCAAATGTTGTTCAGCTAGTCTAAGTGAAACTCAGCCTGCTGCGTATGTTTCATTAATAATATTATAGCAGCAGGAACAACTTAGAAGTGACTGAAATCGAATAGTAAATGAAAAGGGTATTAGTGTTTAAAAAGACAGTGAGTTCAACAGAGTGGTAAGTATGACATAACTCTGCTGTTATACTAATGAAATTTGTTCTGAATTTACAATGTGAGCCCTTCCAGTACAGGTAATTCCAGTTATCAGCAGGCCTTTTTTAGTGACCACCTTTTATTTATTCCACAGGTATCATTTGAAACATTGCAATTATTTTAATTCTAAGAGTTAAGAATTTAAAGTATGCTGGGTATTTTGATATTCTTAAATTAGTACATGGTGCAAGCCCTTAAGTGTTCATAGTAGGTGTGCTTATTTCAGATAGATGTGAATGCGATGTTTCTCACTCACTCCTTAAGGTTGTCAGACGTCTCATCCTCAGCTCCATTCTGCAGAGTGAGAACAGTTACCTAGACTCTCTCAAAAGGATTCTCCAGGTAAGTCACTTCTTTCCTCAGGTTTGTTGGAAGAAATTACAATGGGACATATTTGAGGACCTGGCGAAACCAGCTCTATCTGGAGAGTGTTCACTGTTCATCTAGAGGTGTTCTTGGCACTTAATTTCTGTAGTTCTTGCTCACAAGAAATAATTAAGGACGTCAAACTGCAAAGTACATTGTTTGCTTCTGTTCCATTAATAGCATATTACTGGTGGAAGCTGACAGAAACATAACCACATAACTACAGTATTTGATGCTGCCTCTTCTTTTTCTTTTAGGAGTACCAGAAGCCTTTACTTGATCCACAGACCTTGATAATAAACCCAAAGAAGGTACGTCAGATTTTTTACCGTCTACAGGAGATCCATCAGTGCCATTCAATGTTCCAGATCGCCCTGGCATGTCGTGTGGCTGAATGGGATTACAGTGAGAAGATTGGCGACCTGTTTGTGGCATCGGTCAGTTTCACAGATATGTCTTTTTTGATTTCCTTCATTTTCAAAGGAATTTTGTATGCATAGCCTTAATTTCTTTCCTTTTGATGTTTTTATCCTTTGAGTGGAAGTGTCCAGCAGAGCATTGGTGTAATCTTTTGAAAGTCTTTTAGACTCCACACCCACTCATCTGTAGTCTTGCTTAGCCAGTCTATTCTGTAGTACATATTGGCCTGGCTGCACCTGACTATGTGCTCACACATTTGCATTTAACCCACACTGTCCAGTGTTTGCTGTTTTTCATGTTGTTGGTACAGTATCTATACTGGATTGGTTTCACTCAAGTTTTTCACTTGTCTGACTGGTGGAATTGTAACGCCTGTGTATTATCCACTGAGCATGATAAACTTAAAAATGGACATATTCATTTTTATTTATGAGAACTTGAGTTGAAAACTAAACTATTAAACTGAGTGTATGATTAGCCTTAATTTCTGTAAATCTGATTTTTCGTATCATCTGAATGGAAATGTCCAACACAGCACTGGTTGTTGTCTTTCAAACGTCTGTAGTCTCGCTGAGCCAGCCCATTCTGCATTAGGGAACCCATCTGTAATGTACGATTTCCATTAATCCTCAAAGCATAATGTTTCTTTTAATAGCAATGTCTGATCTCTGACAAAGACAAATTAAAGAAAATGCCAACAGAAGTCAAATTTCGTATTCAATAACAGGTACATTTTCTCAACCCCATTTTCTATGTTTTACATCATTCCCAAGAATGGGGAATACCACTTCTCTGCTGTTCATTAGTTTAGCTGTACAATAGGTAAGAGTAAGAGAGTAACAGTAGGTAAAATCAGTCAGCTTTGCTTGAAAAGCACTGTTGGCGTTTACTCAACTTCAGTGTTTCCCGCATGATTTCTGGCAAACTCTAGTCAGGATTTAATATGACTTTTTCAAAAGTGTGTTTCTCTTTGCCATGCAGTTGCTTGGAATGTTCTTTTGTATTCATGTGTAGTTAAAACCAAGAGTGCTGATTCACCAGCGACTGGGCCGTCCACATACAGGTGTCATTCTGCAGGTGTCTGTACTACAATCGCTGTGACCCATTCATGAAGCTCAGATAATGTCCACTTCATTAATTGTGTAGCTATACTTACCAGATGAAGGTCTGCAATTCGCCACTCATTTCAGACGCATTTTTTTCGTGTCTTGTCTTTGCTACTTGCATGTTACTGTTTTCAAAATCCTCTTCACTGCAGGTGACAACAAAAATAACCTCTGGGGTAGTTGTCTGCCACACTGAAAGCTTCAAGCTTTGGATCATGCAAGTACGGCAGCACTGCAGGGTTTTGTTTGTTTTTTGTTATTTGTTTGTTTGTTTTTTGATGGGTTACTCATTTTAGTCACCATACTTGTCTCCCTGCAAGTGGTCCGTGTGGTTCCACCCATCACTATTTTCCGGAGACACCAAAGTTACATTCATCACTTCACTCTGCCCAAGTCAACTGTGTTCAGTTTGAAGAAACATAAACAAGCCAGACCTTTTTTCCTCTAGCGGCAGGATGATAGTGTGGTACAGCCAAACCTTTATGTACTACAGAATGGGCTGCCTAAGCAGGACTTATTGTGTGACTTCTAGCACCAGTTTGCTGCACCTGTGCTGAACTAGGTGAGTCAATTTACAGGGATAAATACAATAAAATATTTTACATTGAATATTTTTCCTTTGCAGTTTTCAAAGTCCATGGTGCTGAACGTCTACAGTGACTACATCAACAACTTCACCAATGCCATGGCACTCATCAAAAAAGCCTGCATGTCTAAACCTGCTTTCCTGGACTTTCTTAAGGTGCTCATACTTTTGTATTTACAGTCATGAATGAAAATAATGGCACCTCTGGAATTTTTCCAGAAGATGCACCATTTCTCACAGAAATTTTTGCAGTTACAAATGTTTTTGGTATGCATGTGTTTATTTCCTTGATGTGCATTGGAAAAACACAAAAAAAGCAGAAGAAAAAAGCCAAAATTGACAGAATTTTACACAAAACTCAAAAAATGGGCCGGACAAAATTGTTGGCACTCTCAACTCAATATTTGGTTACACACCCTTTGGAAGGAATAACTGAAACCAATCACTTCCTATAACCATCAACAAGCTTCTTACACCTCTCAAAAGTAGTTTTGGACCACTCTTCTTTTGCAGTCTGCTCCAAGTCTCTCAGATTTAAAGGGTGCCTTCTTGCAACAGCAATTTTGAGATCTCTCCATAGGTGTTCAATGGGATTTAGATCTGGACTCATTGCTGGCCCCTTCAGAACTCTCTAGCATTTGTCTCAGCCATTTCTTGGTGCTATTTGAGGTATGTTTCAGGTCATTGTCCTGCTGGAACACCCATGACCTCTGAGCCAGATCCAGCTTTCTGACATTAGGTCCTACACTGCGGCCCAAAATATTTTGATAGTCTCCAGATTTCATGATTCCTTGCACACCGTCAAGGCACCCAGTGCCAGAGGCAGCAAAACAACCCCAAAACATCTTTGAACCTCCACCATGTTTGACTGTAGGCACTGTGTTCTTTACTTTGTAGGCCTCATTCCATTTTCTGTAAACAGTAGAATGACGTGCTTTTACAAAAAGCTCTACCTTAGTCTCATCTGTCCACAAAGTGTTCTCCCAGAAGGATTGAGGCTTACTCAGGTACATTTTTGCAAATGCCAGTCTAGCTTTTTTGTGTCTCTTTGTCAGCAGTGGGGCTCTCCCCAGTCTCCTGCCATAAGCGCTTCTTCTCATTCAGATGACGACGTATGGTCCGAGCTGACACTTTTGCACCCTGAGTCTGCAGGACAGCCTGAATTTGTGTGGAAGTTGACTGAGGATGTTTATCTACCATTTGAACTATCTTGCGTTGCATTCTTTCGTCAATTTCTCTCTTCCGTCCCCATCCAGAGAGATTAGCCACAGTTCCATGGGTTATAAACTTCTTGATTATATTACGCACAGTGGACAAAGGAACTTCAAGATCTCTGTAGATGGTCTCATAACCTTGAGATTGCCCATATTTTTCCACAGTTTTGCTCCTTAAGTCCTCTTATTTATACAGGATTACCTGAAAATATCTAAAATGTAATGTTTTGTTTTTAAATGTTAAACTTCAACATTAAAGGACCACTTCACCTTTAAAATGACTTGCTCTATCAATTACTCTCCCCATAATGAGTTCAATACAAGAATAATTTTTGTTTTTGTCCCATTCCTTTAAAGTGATTCAAGAAATGCGGAATGAACTGAATTAATGGAAAGGAATGAGATCTGCTCCTCCCAGTGGGCAAAATCAGACCCTGTCACTTCCATTTATTCTGGATTTCCTGAATCACCTTAAAGGAATGTGACAAACAAAAATCCTGCTTGTGTTCAATTCATTGTGGGGAGAGTAACTGATAGAACAATATTCATTTTAAAGGTGAAATGGTCCTTTAACAGTAAACTTTAACAGTAAAAACGTATGCACAGCAGGAAGCCATTACCAAAACGTCCTTTAAGGATAAACAAAAAAGTGATAATACTTTTTCATAACAAAAGAGGTAGTTTGCACTTTGCAGCATTAATTAGAATGAGCAACATACCTCTGTCTATGGTTGAACACAAGATTTAAGTTCTGAAATACAGCCCAGTGTGCCTTGTAAACATTCCTCAGTATTTAACCTTAAAAATGACTTTTTTTCTTTCAGTTACTCACACCCCTCCATGTATTCAGAGGTGATTATTTTATAGAAGAAAGGTCATATTTTAGTATATAAGTACATATAAGTAAAGTTCTCCTAAAGTGGTTGTCTTGCACGTTTTTAACGATACCCAGCAGAAAGAATGTGAGCAATTTGAGGCCAAAAGTGATATCATGTTAAATCGGTGACTAGGTTCTAATGTGGTACACAGAGCTCTTAAAAAAATCATCTGTGTCTGTGTGTATGTGTGTGTGTGTAAGAGAATGCATTATGATGCCACCATGGCTGAAAACTCTCTCAACCGGAGCACTGGTAGCAGGAACTGCTAAGACCCTGATGACAACTCGAAATAGTGAAGGGAGAGCCTTCATGTGCATTGCCCAGAATGAGTGGGATCTGAGTATTCGGATCTCAAAACTAATATTTGGATACCACCACAACGACCAAATATTCGGGTCCAGCCCAAGTTTGTATGTCTAATTAAACTCAAAATTTACCTTTCACTTCTTTGGCCACCTCTGACCTTATGTCAGGACTGGCCAGCACATGATGGTCCACCAAATACAAAGCAAAGGCCGGATCCAAGGCAGCTGCTTTAAAGGTAGACTGGGTCCGAAAACGGGACGGTGGCTCCTTACTGTGCAGTGGCCATTTTCACATTTACAACGATTCTGAGAATTTTTTCTTCAGGGTTTCCTGGAGACTTCAGACCAGACTGCCCAGGAAACGGAGTAGAGGCATCATCTTCTGCATCACCAAGAACTGAAGGAACCAATAACTTCTCCCCCTGTGTCAAATCTGTTGCTTTTGCAAATGGCTTCAGGATGTCTACCAGCTCCTGTTTCCCACCTTTTCCATGACATTGGAGAGCTTTAGATGATCGTATTGAGAGCTTCCTACACCTGCCTCAGCGTTGAGTTCCATCTGGTGTTGACAGCAGCAGGGATGCTGTTTCTTTCTCTATATGCAGCCTCAAACTCCTCTTTGAATGTTGTGTTCATGTGAAGGAGTGAGCTGAGTTTTGACAACTTTGACAGCGATGTTGTCACCTTTGTGTCTTTCAACTAGTCTCTCACCCACTGTTTTCGTGCCATAGCAGCATGTACTGCCTCCTGATGGTCCGGACTTATGTCATGCCATAGCTCTGGGTCATCAAGGTGATCATCATCATGTACTTCATCTCCTTCACTGGGGAAGCACACTGTGAATGCCTTCTGCATGTTGGCTGCATTGTCAGTAATAACATAGTCCAGCTTACTTTTAATGTCATACGGCCTCAAATTGTTCATTTGTGATGCCTTTGCTCATCATGTATTCATCATATCTGTCAGATAGCAATTTAGCACGTGTCAGAAAATGTGCTACAGCCTTCATGATAGCAGACTAAATGACTCTATTACTTATTTTCTAATTATTTCATTAGAATTTTCAACTCAGTAAGGTTAAAAGATGCAAAAATAATAACTTAAATAATAATAGTATTTAACTGTCATAATTAACCACTGAAGCCCCAAATGGTAGATCTACAACTTCATGATCCATCAGCAGCTTGTTGAACTGCTATTGTCACTATAAAATACAAAACCAAAACTGAATTAAATTATTCATTTCACATGCTAGCTATGGTGTAGACCAGTTTTATTCCAGTTTCCTTAGTACAATATTGTATCCTAGTTGGGGAGAGGGGGTACTTGGATTCAGAAATCAAGGAAAGGGGGTACTGACAACCAGAAATGTTTGAGAAATTCTGTATTGGCATTATGTTTTTCAAATCAATTGTTCATTTTGATATCAACTTTTAATTCATTAACTGAGCTCATATACTTTGTCCATGTGTTTGTAATAGCCTACCTTTAATTATCAACTTGTCATCATCTTTCAGCCATCTGGTTCCATTTGTACATTCTGAGTTACATTAACACCGGGGGTTTGACAGTGTAGATTGGATACCGCAGGGAACCTTGCATCATTGTAATTCAAACGTTGGAAAACACATACGGCACTGGATGTCTACATGAAAATTTAAGAAATGCTTTATATATTACAGACATATATTTCACAGACGGCAATCTATTTATTTGACACATTTTTAAAGATCTTTGGATATTGTTCTTGATTTACTTTAATTTTAAAAAGTTGTTGTGGTAACTCAAACTACATGGTAAAATCCGTACGTTAATTTTTTTCTGAGAGTGTACAAATGAAACTAAATGACCCGTTAGTGTCCCATTATTTACACTCATATAGTTTTGATAGTAGCAGCTAAATTATGACTAGCTATCCTTACTATCCTATGACAAAAATATTAGTTACGTACAAGTAGCCATATATAGTCAACAGTATGCGACCGTTTGACAATGATTTTGGATTTTGTAAGACAGGACTAGACGCAGAGCATGCAAGGGATTAGCTCGCTTGCTAGAAAATGCTAAACAACAATGACAACAACAACAGGTAGTACGTGCTTATCCTTGTGTTTCTTCAAGTGCCGGTTGAATTTGGAAGTAGTTTCATGACCGTCCGTGCCGCAGGGGTGTGCCGCATGTGTGTAACAGCAATAAACCTCCCCATGACTGACAGTGGGTGTCACTGTGATACGATGAAATAAAGCGATAAAAATAAAAACGATTCATATATCACACTTTAAACAAAAATATTTAATTATTATGGTATGACTCGACATGACTCATCGAGTGAAAGGGGTCGAGTCAAGTCCAAGTCTAGAGTCACTGAGCTTAGAGTCCAAGCAAGTCCAGTTTTTTTTTAATTTCATCAAGTCGAGTCAAAAAGTCAAAGAGTCTCGAGTCCAAGTTCCCATCTCTGAGTGCGATAAAGATGATTTAAACCGGTTTAATGGACTATATTTTTACCGGACGGATTCCAGTTTGTTCATGTTAATGATGATTCTTCCACCCACACCAGTTATGGAGTTCCACAGGATTCTGTCTGGGGACCAATATTATTTACTTTGTACATGCTCCCCTTAGGCAATCTTATTAGGAAGCACTACATTAATTTCCATTGTTATGCATATTACACCCAATTATATATATGAAGCCAAATGAAACTAATCAATTAGTCAAACTCCAGTCATGTCTGAAGAACATAAAGTCCTGGGAGATCTGTAATTATCTTCATTTAAATTCAGACAAAACTGAGGTTTTTGTATTTGGCCCTAAACACCTCAGATACACCAATATACAGATACACCTCAGATACAATATCTAACCAGATAGATACTCTGGATGGCATTACCCTGGCAATCTCCTTTAAAAAAACAAACAAACTTGGAGTTATTTTTGATAAGGATATGTCCTTTAATGCACACATAAAACAAGTCTGCAGGACAGCCTTCTTTTACCTCAATATTGTCAAAATCAGGAATATTCTGTCTCGGAGTGATGCTGAAAGCTAGTCCATGCATTTATAACTTCTAGGCTGGACTATTGTAATTCCTTACTTATCGGGATGTCCCAATAATTATTTTAAAACGATTCAACTGATAGATCATATTTCTCCCATATTAGCTTCTCTTAATGGGCTCCCTGTAAAATCCAGGATAGAATTTAAATTCCTGCTTCCCACATATAAAACGCTTAATGACCAAGCTGCCGGGGGATTCCCGCAATGCACTGGGCTCCTCTCCTCTCCTCTCCTCTCTCTCTGTGTTTCCCCTGAGGTTCTGTGTTTGTTCTCTCTGCTAGTGTCTCTGGATCTGTAGCTACACATCTCTGATCTGCAGTTTCTGACCTCTTCTAAAGTGTTTATTGCTGCTGATGTATATTTTGTCTGTTCTCCAGCTGGTATCCTACTATCCCAACCCCAACCAATCTTTTTTTTGTTAATTCCCACTGTTGCAAAATGCCTACTCAAATGGAATCCAAAGGAATCTTTGTTAGGTTTCTGTGTTTAAAATTTGTGAAGTCTTCACCTTACTATATTAAATGCTCTGAGATGTGAAATATGTAACCCTTGTTTTATACCACATGCTTCATATTTGAAGTCTTACCTCTTCAAAGAATGAAATGCTGACAAAATTTTCTTTTGTTTTTAGAAGAAGCAGGCAAGCAGTCCAGACAGAATCACTCTTTACGGCCTAATGGTGAAACCTATTCAGCGCTTCCCTCAATTCATTCTACTGCTGCAGGTGAGTGAGTGACTGACAGAGCAGTGAAGGAAGCTCAGTCTGATCACACCTCATTATGTCTCTCCGTTCTTTTATCTTCTGCACTTCTGAACCTCTGTGCCTCTTTGAATAACATCGACTTTGTTCCATATTGCATACTTCGTCTTTTTACTTTAAGTACTTTACAGTTGCCTTTACAGGGTTCATACTGATTCATGTGTATGCATGCGAGTGAGACAACTTCATCAATACTTTGACCACCACAGTTAAAGTGTCACAGTCTGCAATCCTCTCTGCAGCTCAAGCTTGTTTGTACTTGTGTGACACACCGTATGTGTATATATGTGATAAAACTGTATGCACAATTATACAGTTAGTCAGACAGTTGGGAGGGGAAGTATGTAAATAGAGAAAAGAATAGTGGTCAGATTTTTCTGAAAGGAGCAGTATTTAATGTGCAGTGAAACGTCCTGCCACTGATACACTGGGTTTCATTTCAAGGCATTGATGGATTGAGTTAGAGTTTCTGAAAAGAGGAAGAGAAAGGCAGTCCCTTTTGTGTTTGCTGAAGTGCAGTGTGGGTTCTGGATGGTTCCAATGGTTCCAAACTATCCCTCTTCAGCATCTGCTGCCAAGAGAAGCAGGTATTACTGCTAGTGTTTATTTTATCATCTTGATGACCTTGAAATCATTACTTTTATTGATACAACTGTTTGGAAAATCAAGATAAAAAAGGCTGATGTACTCGTGACAGATTCATCTTTTAGACAACAACCAATCAGAATGTTGATTATGTGATTTCCAAATGAGGCACCAGTGGAACCAGCCAGGATGTGAAACTATAGGTTATCATTTGTACCTTTCCTTGTCTTTATAAATACTTTTACTCTCACTTTTTAACAATTGTCTCATTACATTAAGATGAAAATTATTTTTGCTGAAGACAATCCCAAAGATATTAGAACTATATGTTTTCAGTTGTTAATATTTTTATCGCAGTGTTTAATGAATGTGGAAGGAGCTGTCCCCATGCATTGCACACATAATTAGATTTCCTGTCATGTTTTGGTGAGTTTACACTGTTTGTTGCATTGCACCAGGACATGTTGAAGAACACTCCAAGGTCCCATAGTGACCGGCTTCCCCTGCAACTGGCTCTCACTGAACTAGAGACCCTGGCCGAGAAACTGAATGAACAGAAGCGTCTGGCTGATCAGGATACTGAGATCCAGCAGTTAGTCCACTATGGGAGGGATCGCAGTCTTAACAAGGTGAAACATAATGCACTGAAATACGAAAGCACAAGTTGTTCATTAAACCAATAAGTTACTGTTTTGTAGAGTGGGAATGTAGTAAGATATAAGTTATTGCTATTTAGGGTTAGGTTGTTCATAAAATGTAAACAGTGTTGTAAAAAATATTTATACTCATGTCTTCCATTACTTCACACTTCTTACACTTAAATGTCCCAGATCCTCAGACTAATATTTATATTATTGAATATTATACAGAGATAACCCACAAAACACAAAATGTCATTTTTAAATGATGATTTATTGAAGAATTATTGAAAACTATAGGACTCCTGTGAAAAAGTAATTGGCCCACTAGACCTAATAACTGCTTGGTCCACTCTTGACAGCAACAACTGCAGTTAAATGTTTGTTACAGCTTGTGATCAATCTTTTACATTGCCATGGAGAAATTTTGACCCGCTCTTTTCTGCAGAATAGTTTTAATTCGGCCACATTGGATGGTTTTGAATCATGAACTGCCCTTTTAAGATCTTGCCACAGCATCTCAAATGGAGTCAAGTCTGGACTTTGACTTGGCCACTCCAAAACCTTAATTTTGTTCTTTTTGGGACACTCAGAGGTGGACTTGTTGATATGTTTGAACTGTTGATGACTGGGCTAAGGTTCACTTCAGTGATGAATCCAATTTTCAGTTGATGCCCACTCCAGCCAACTTACTGTTTAGGAGGAAGCCATGAGAAGCCTACAAACCAGACTGTCTTTCCCCTACAGTAAAACATTGGGCTGGATCAGTGATAATCTGGGGTTGTTTCAGTGTGGCTGGAAGAGGGCAAATGCAGTTGTGTGAAGGGCAAATGAACCAGGTCATTACTCTTGAAAACGGTCTTCTTCCATCAGCTGGAAAACTCTTTCCTGCCTGAATGACTGGAGAACCACAAGCCCAAAATCAAAGCATTTTTTTTTAAATTTGTGCAACAGGAATGGGCTGCTGTGACAGCAGACCAATGTCAGAAGCTGGTGGAGAGCATGCCAAGACACATGGCTGCAGTCATCAAAAACAATGGTTATGCAATCAAATACTAACTCCTGTGTGTATCATGTGACTAAAAAAGACAGAAAAGAAAACGTGTAGTTTCTCAGACATCCATGATGTGCAGGTGAAGAAGAAACGTCCGTTGACGCTGACTTGCTTAATAATAAGTTTGTTACAAAGAAGACCAGCATCGATCAGACAGAGACTGCCTGGAAGGATTCAGCCAATAGGAACCTTGTAGACTAATATTCTGAGTTCGCTTCTATAGGTTTATGGTTGACTGTATAACCTCAACCTATGGTCTCTGTTGGTGCAAGAGCCCCTTTAATCAAACAAAGTCCAATGTTCAAGGCCTGTGCATAGGAGCCCCTTCTAATCAACATCACAGTATCTAAACTTTACAGAACATGTAATGATCAACACGTCATACACTACCTATTTCCCCCCTTTGAGACTACACAGTCTCAATAAAAATTAAAAATACACAGTCATGATTATAATTGGTCATATCTGAGTCACACACAGAATGATTATGACCTGCCCTCCTGTCTACCTTAGCAATACAGCAAATTTGTGGCGTGTGAGAGCAAAAAACCTGTCAGGCAGCTATCTTCTCATAATACCCATCAAGCAATCCGGAAAACTCTGTCACGATCCCTCTGCCCCAGGCAACCACATATAGTACTCCAGGCCAATTAAAAAAAAGAAAGTTCTAACAAATTTGTAGAACAAAATGTAAGCAAATACATTTGGGAATCATAGAAATAAAATAAAAAATGTCCAAAGTTAGGCTGGTCAACCCATCGTACCTTTCAGTGGACCTTCACCTACCTAACACCACTTTCTCTAGGCAGTGATAAAAAAAGAAAACACCTGAAATCCCAATGTACTTACTTCATGGCAAGAACATCCTTCTCAAAGCAATCAGTATATAAAGGAAAAGTACAGAGTATTCATCAGTGTCACAGAGTACAATATTTTCCAACAAAATTTAATACTAGAATAGAATAGAATAGAATAGAATAGAATTGCCACTTTATTGTCAACCAGAACTTACACTAGCTGGTGCACATTATGACTGAAATGCCGATGCAACAAGTTTGCCATTGGACTGATAAATAAATACAAAAACCAAAAAAAATTTCTAAATAAAAAAACGATTCCAATATATACATGAAAGCAAACTCTATATATATATATATGTATATATATATATATATATATATATATATATGTATATATATATATATATATATATGTATATATATATATATATATATATATATATATATATATATATATATATATATATATATATACACACAGACCGTTTCCAAAAAATTTGGATATGATGGAAAAGTTTATTTATTTCCATAATTCCATTCAGAAAGTTAAACTTTCACAGATTATAGATTCAGGGCCCACAATTCAAACGATTTCAGGTATTTATTTGTTTATTTTTACATAATTTCGGCTTCCAGCTCATAAAACCCACGAAAACAGAATTCAAAAAATTAGAATACTGTGAAGAAATCAGCCCAAATTTTGCAGAGCATGAATGTTTTAAACTGACTGTCACACACTAATCATCTACTAAACTCAGAGCACCTGCACAGGTTTCCCCAGGTGTCATTAAATTGCTTCAGTTTGGTTCAATTGTCTCAGTTCAGTTCAATATGGGGAAGACTGCAGAGTTGACAACTGGCCAGAAGACCATCATTGATACCCTCCATAGGATGGGTAAGCCACAAAAGTTCATAGCGAAAGAGGCTGGCTGTTCACAGAGTGCTGTGTCCAAGCATATCAGTGGAAAGTCTAGTGCATATGTGTCAAACCCAAGGCCCGCGGGCCATATCCGGCCCGTAATACAATTATATCCGGCCCGCGAGATCATTTTACATTGATCTATTATTATTGTTATTAATGGCCCGGCGATATGAAGCGCTGATAACACACAAACTACAGATCCCATAATGCAGCGCAACAGCTGCCTTGCTGAATGATAAGTTACCTGGGAACATTCCCGCATCATTCAAGTCAAGCGTCTGTTACTGTCTGCAACACTTGTAACGTCAAAGCTAGCCCTTAACAATGGCGAAAAGAAAAGTTGATTCAGAAAAAACAGAGCCTTTCAAAACCGATGGGAGGTTGAGTATATGTTTATTGACATTGCCGGTAAACCCGTGTGTCTTATTTGTGGAGCTAATGTGGCTGTAATTAAGGAATTTAATCTAAGACTGCACTTCGAGAAAAAACATCGACAAGCTGAAAAACCTGAATGCAGACCAGAAGCTACAGAAAGTAGAAGAGTTAAAGAAGAATCGGACATCTCAGTAGACGTTTTTCACCAGAGCGAAAACACAAAGTGAAGCTGCTGTCAAAGCAAGCTTTATTGTTGCAGAAGAGATAGCCAAATCCGGCCGGCCATTTACTGAGGGAGAGTTTCTGAAGAACTATGCTGAAGGTGTGCGATGTCTTGTGTCCAGACAAAAAGCAGATGTTGGCAAATGTAAGCCTGAGTAGAAATACAGTTGCTGATTGGGTTTGTGAGATGGCCGCTGATTTAAGAACACAGTTGACTGAAAGAAGCAAAGACTATTGCATACTCTCTTGCTGTGGATGAAAGTACTGACATGACGGACACTGCACAGGTAGCCATCTTCATCCGTGGAGTGGACTCCGATTTGAGCGTTACAGAGGAAATATTGGACATTAAATCGATGCACGGGCAACGACAGGAAAAGACATTTTTGAAAACGTATGTCAAAGTGTAACCGCCCTGGAAGAAACTTGTTGGACTTACAACAGATGGAGCACCGGCGATGTGTGGTGAAAAAAGTGGGCTAGTGGGGAGAATGCGAGTAAAGATGCAAGAGGAGAACTGTACTGGTGAGTTAACAGCATATCACTGCATCATACATCTGGAAATGCTGTGTGGAAAGTGTTAAAAATGGAACATTTAATGAGCACTGTAACGCAAACCATAAACTTTTTCCGAGCTAAAGGTTTGAACCACCGGCAATTTCAGTCTTTTATGCGAGAAACAGATTCAGAGTTTGCCGACATTCCTTATCATACAGAGGTGCGTTGGCTGAGTCGAGGAAAGATTCTCAACAGAGTTTTTGAGCTACACAAGGAATTTTGTCATATCATGGACAGTAAAGGAAAAGACTCCACAGTTTTGCGGGACAAGAAGTGGAAATGTGAGTTGGCGTTTCTGGCTGACATAACAGCTCATCTCAATGCCTTGAACCTTCAGCTCCAGGGACATGACCGCATGATCACTGACATGTATGATGCAGTGAAGGCATTTCAAGTGAAGCTGCTCTTATGGGAGACACAGTTGCACCAGTGCAACTGGCCTCATTTTCCCTGTTGCCAAGTAATGTTGAACCAAGTTGGTGCAACGATGTTCCCTAATGCGCACTTTGCTGATAAACTGAGTGCACTGTGCACTGAGTTCTCACGGCACTTTCGAGACTTTGAAGCACAAAAAAAGGAATTTTGAGCTGCTTCGCAACCCATTTGCTGTCGACGTGGAAACTGCACCTGTACAGATTCAGATGGAGCTGATAGAGCTGCAGTGTAATGGGACACTAAAGGCAAAATACGACACTGCAGGGCCCACACAGTTTATTCGCTCCATTCCTGAAACAATGCCTCAGCTCCGTCTACATGCAGCTCGAACCTTGTGCATGTTTGGCAGCACATACCTGTGTGAGAAGTTGTTCTCAGTGATGAAGATTAACAAAACAGCACACAGGAGTCGTCTCACTGATGAACACCTGCAGTCTATCCTGAGAATCTCCACAACACAGAACCTTGCACCAAACGTAAACAAACTTGTTGCCAAGAAGAGATGCCAAGCATCCAGCTCTGACAAAACAGCATAACGCAAAGAAAACTGAATGTTTTGATTTTTTTTTTTTTTTTTTTTTGCTGGAAAGCACAAATTTTATTTATATTTCCAGGGTTTTTTGGACCATGTTCATATTTTGAATTTGTATGATTTTGACAGGAACATTTTTATGGAGAGCAGAAATATTTAAAGATATTTAAAGTTTAAGTTTATTTTTCTAAAATGGCCCAAGAGCAAAGACAACTGATTATTTTGATTTGTTATTTTTAGTTTTGTGGAAAAGCATAATTTATATTTCATTTTTTCATGTTTTTTGCAGCATGTTCATAGTTGTAACTTTCATAATTTTGACAAGAGATATTTTTATAGAGAGCAAAGTATTTTAAGTTATATGAAGTTTAAGTATTTTTATTGTGGAATAATATTCCTGTCTGTTTTTATTCTTATTCATGTTCAGAAAATATTTACTTTTAGTGTGTTCAATAAATGTTTATCCTGTTCGGCCCACAACCTAAAGTGTGCTTTGAGTTTTAGTCCCCGGTGCAATTGAGTTTGACCCCCCTGGTCTAGTGGAAGGGCAAAATGTGGCAGGAGAAGATGCACCAGCAAAAGAGGTGACCGTGGGCTTCAGCGGATTATCAAACAGAGAAGATTCAAGAATCTGGCAGACATCCAGAGAGAGTGGAATGAGGCAGGAGTCACAGCTTCAAAAACCACCACATTCAGACGCATGCGGGAGATGGGCTACAACCATCGGGTTCCTTGTGTCAAGCCACTTCTGAGCCTGAGCCAATGTAGGAAGCATCTCAACTGGGCCAAGGAGGAGGAGGACTGGACTGTTGGCCAGTGGTCCAAGGTCCTCTTTTCTGATGAAAGTAAAGTGTGCCTTTCATTTGGGAATCAAGGTCCAAGGGTTTGGAGGAAGCTGCTTGAGGTCAAGGGTGAAATATCCACACAGTCATGATTTGGGGTGCAATGTCCAGTGCAGGTGTTGGTAAACTCTGCTTTCTTAAATCCAAGGTCACCACAACAGTCTACCAGAATGCTTTAGAGGACTTCATGATTCCTTCTGCTGAGGATCTGTATGGAGATGCAGATTTCATTTTCCAGCAGGACCTGGCCCCTGCCCATACCGCCAGAAGCACCAAAACCTGGTTTGATGCCCATGCCATCACAGTGCTTGACTGGCCAGCCAAGTCGCCAGACCTAAACCCCATTGAGAATCTATGGGGTATTGTCAAGAGGAAAATGAGGGGCACCAGACCCACAAACAAAGAAGAGCTGACAGCAAGCATCAAGGAAATCTGGGCTTCCATAACTCCCAGGCAATGCCACAGGCTGATTGCCTCAATGCCATGGCACATCGAGGAAGTGATTAAGGCAAAGGGATTATCAACCAAGTATTGAAGGTTGACATATCGTTTTGAAAGTACCATATTTTGATTGATTTGATGTGATCCTAATTTCTTTCTTTTTTTTCCTGCAAAAACTGAGTACCGTATTTTCGCGACCATAAGGCACACCGTATTAAAAGGCGCAGTCTCAGTTTCGGGTGCTATTTCTGTATTTAACACATACATAAGGCGCACCGGATTATAGGGCGCGGGCATGGTAAAACATACCGGTACGCTAGCTTAAAACATGCATGCTAGCATGTGTTTTAAAAAAAGGCAGCGGAAGCAAAACTGAGTTCAGTTGTACTTTATTGAAGCATTTAGCAATGTTTTCACGTTGTTTTTTGATCAATCCTCATTCACAAATCCATCAAAGTCCTCATCTTCTGTATCCGAAATGAACAGCTGGGCTAGTTCTCCATCGAACACGCCAAGTTCCCGCTCGTCATTATCAGAGTCAGTCTCATTGCCGTGCGGCTCCTCATAAATGATGCCGGCTTTTGCGAAAGCTCGAACAACAGTGCAAGCAGACACGTTAGCCCAAGCATCCGCAATCCATTCACAAATTGTGGCGTAACTCGCCTGGCGCGGCCTCCCAGTCTTAGTAAAACTGTGTTCGCCATCTGTCATCCATCGCTCCCACGCCGTTCGCAACTTCACTTTGAACGCCCTGTTTACACCGATGTCCAGCGGTTGGAGTTCCTTCGTCAAGCCTCCTGGAATGATAGCAAGCTCCGAGTTCATTTGCTGCACTTGGTTTTTCACAGCGGCTGTGAGATGGACGCGCATGGAGTCACAGATGCAGTTCTCTATATAAGCAGCATGTCGGCAGGAAATGCTCTCAGTCAGTCAAGCGGAGCACTCATCAAAGTCACACAACAACATTTACAGATTTTGGAACTCAGTGCACACATAAGGTGCACCACATTATAAGGCGCTCCGTCCATTTTGGAGAAAATTTAAGACTTTTAAGTGCGCCTTATGGTCGCGAAAATACGGTAGTAAATGGTGATTTCTTCACAGTATTCAAATTTTTTAATTCCTGTTTTCATGGGTTTTATGAGCTGGAAGCCAAAATTATGTAAAAATAAACAAATAAATAAAAGGAATCATTTGAATTGTGGGCCCTGAATCTATAATCTGTGAAAGTTTAACTTTCTGAATGGAATTATGGAAATAAACTTTTCTATCGTATTCTAATTTTTTGGAAAGGGTCTGTGTATATGTCTGTCTGTGTGTGTGTGTGTGTGTGTGTGTGTGTGTGTGTGTGTGTGTGTGTGTGTGTGTGTGTGTGTGTGTGTGTGTGTGTGTGTGTGTGTGTATATATATATTAGTGGTGGATGCGATTAAAAAATTAATCTAATTAATTACAGGCTTTGTAATTAATTAATCGCAATTTGCAGTTTTGTCAAATAGCAATATTTGACACAATAAGTGAAGTTTTTCAATTCAAATAAAATTGGGGTTGACACTTGAATCAATGAATAGATATATATATTTATAATTTAAATTTTAAAAAAGGAAAATGGGATATATAGAAAAAAGGGATCTTGATGACTTACCGCCTGAATTTAATTAGTTTTTCTCCACTGTATGGCACATAAAATCAGCATAAGTAGTTCAAGGAGCTTCAGAAAGTTGAAAATCCAGAGATTCATTCTGTTTTCATCTTCTCTGGGTCTGATAAATGGTGTAATTTTGATGGTTCTTTTTATAGGAATATAATTTTTTATTTATGAAAACAAAAATTTTGTAATTATTAAAAGAGATATTTTTCTTGTTTAGGTTATTCCTCCTCCAAGGAGGCAGAGCCTCTACGGAGTAAAAACTTAAACCACAAAAATGTTTCATTTATATTTATCTGCATTTTTCATCTGTCTGCTACATTCACAGATTACTGTAAATCTAAGTGCAATTATAGCGATTTTATTCAACATTTAAGACTTTCTGTAAACTCAAGCGCTGTCTATAAAAGTGGTCTATTATGGGATGGCTACACCGTTAGCCGTTAGCATGACTCGTAGCTAACGTTAGCTATGGTGCTAACAGCAACATGTTTTACAATGAGGTGATACGGTCGGCTTGACGTGACGCAGTGATCAGAAAACTCTTTGTTGTACAATTTGCACACAACCAGGCTTTTATCCAAGCTGCCATCGGGAAGATTTTAAAAGAAAACCTGCCCAACAAGCTCACTGTCATTTTCCTTCACTGTTCACCAGTGCCTGACTTCACTCAGTGCTTCCTGTGCTTCTTCTTCATGGTTACAAACAGACTTTAGGTTCATTACCACCACCTACTGGGCTGGAGTGTTCGTCAGAGTTACCGGTGTGCCAGTAATGAAAGGAACTGAGGAGGGTGCAATCATATGTATTATTATTTTTAACGCGTTATTGCCCGCCGTAATTAATTAATCAAAATTAACGCGTTAAAGTCCCACCCCTAATATATATATATATATATATATATATATATATATATATATATATATATATATATATATATATATATATATATATATATATATATATATATATATATTGTACATTACATTCAAAAAAGTAGCAGCAGCTATGTTTTCACAGTGACCACGAGTGCCCCTGCCCAGAAGGATTATTGTGAATTCAAGAGTCTGATGGCTTGGGCAATGAAACTTACAGAACCTGGTTGTTCTCGCTCTGATGCTGCATAACCTCCTCCCAGAGGGGAGCAGGGAGAACAGTCCATGATGGGGGTGTGTGGAGTCTTTGATGATGTTGCGGGCTCTGCTGAGACAGCACTTGTGTGCAACATCTTGGATGGATGGAAGAGAGGTCCCGATGATCTTCTCTGCCGTCCTCACCACCCTCTGCAGCGACTCCTTATGTGAGGCCCTGGAGCAGCCAAACTAGATGGAAATGCAGGTGGTCAGCAGGCTCTCTATGGTGCCTCTGTAGAAGGTGATCAGGACAGGAGGGAACAGCTGCGCTCTCTTCTTCCGTCGCAGGAAGTGCAGACATTGCTGAGCCCATTTGACTAGAGAGGATGTGTGCAATGACCAGTCTAGACTGTCCGGAGTGTGTGCCCCCAGACGTTTGGTGCCACCTCCACAGCTTTATTGTCATTGATGAGAGGTGAATGACTGTGCTGCTTCCTCTTGAAGTCGATGATTAACTCCTTGGTCTTCTCGACATTCAGGATGAGATTGTTCACACCTCACCAGTCCACCAGCCACTTCACCTCCTCTCTGTAGGACAGATCATTGTCCCAGATGAGACCCACTACTGTTGTCATCTGAATACTTAATGATGTGATTTGAGGCAGATGCAGAGCATGTGTCAGCAGCGTGAACAGTAGTGGGCTCAGAACACATCGCTGTGGGGATCCAATGGAGCTGAAGATGGTGTTTCTTACTCTCACTGACTCTGGTCTGTTGGTGAGGAAGTCTAGCAGCCAGTTGTACATAGGGGTGCTGATACCCAGTGGACTCATGAAATTTCAAACCTGCATTTTGTGCTTTCTTGTTTTATCTTTGTTTTATATTAAAACTTGTTTGATGATCTGAAACATTTAAGTGTGACAAATAGGAAAAAATAGAAGATATCAGTCAAGGGGCAAACACTTTTTCATAGTATTGTTTATTAAACTTGCATATATTTTGCGTTTAATTTAACTGTTCTGGCTTAATAGTGGTGCCTCAGTACAAGTGAGAGAAGGTCACCAAATTACTTAGGATCCAGCCCCGTATATTCAAACTGAATTTCATACACTACCAAGTCAAAAGTTTGGACACACCTTCTCATCCACTGTTTTTTATTTAATTATTTTCTGCATTGTATATTAATATTGACGACATCAAAACTATAAAAGAATACAAATGGAATTATGTTGTAAACAAAAAATGTTAATCTTCAGTATTAATCTACAATGTAGAAAATAATACAAATAAATAAAAAGCACTGAATGAGAAGGTGTGTCCAAACTTTTGACTGGTAGTGTACATCTGCATTAACCAACACCTGCACACTTTTGTCTGCAGATTTAAAGCTTTATTTTGTCAGTTCTGTAATGGGTTGGAGAAGCACTGCTATTTAGCCCATTTTCATTCCAGACAATTTCTAATTTATGTATATACTGTACTTAATGCGAGCCCATTTTCATTCCAGACAATTTCTAATTTATGTATATACTGTACTTAATGCGAGAGTATAGGGAGGGATGTTCTATAATCAGTGAACTGCTTTGTGTTTTCAGCTGCTGAGCTTAGACCAGAGGCAACTGATTCAGTGTGAAGTGTTGACTGAGATTGTTTATGGAGATAAAGGACAAGTCGTTAAGTCAAAGGAGCGAAAAATCTTCCTTCTCAACGACACCCTTATTTGTGCCAATGTCAACCTCAAGTAAGTGCCCAGTCTTCTAAACCCTGAACACATGCTTCTGCTTCTGCTTCATGTTATCTCCATCAGTTTGTTAAACCTGACGTTATATTTATACATTTAGATGAGTGTGTGTGTTTTGGATACAAACTGTCATTAAAAGGAACAGTTATTTTGTTGGGTGAAAATTCATTCCCCTTGGAGTCCTTTAGAAAAATAGGCCAGATGAATGGTATGATAAGACAGGAAGTTGCCTTGGCACTGGAATGTAGTTTTTAAGGTATTTGGCAGGTAGGTTGTTGATATCAGGGTTCTGTGGTTAGTCAGACAAAGACTCCTCATTCATTATTGGCTCAAGATAGTTCTTTGCATGTTATCTGAATAGCTGTGACTCTGCTGTACTGCTGAACAAAACTTGAGTGATGTTATTGGGAGTGGGAGTCAGTGGGGACAGGATGCTTTCCTCTGGTATTTCAACTGATGACAGAGGTACGTTTTAATACAGACCTTGTGCACAGGGTGACTGTCTTGTTTTAAACATTTCTAATATCTTTGTCCACCAGGGGTCCCCCTGACATCAACAGCCTGGTTCCTGTTGGTCCCAAGTACATGGTTAAGTGGTGTATCCCTCTGCTACAGACTCAGGTGGTGGAGATTGGACAGGACAGTCTGAAGTGCAGGAACAGTGTCATCACAGCTAGACGCCACAGCTCTACCTCCAGCACCACAGGTATATCCACAGCTCAACGAGGGCTCAACACCCACCACATATAACAACCTACAGTAAACACAAGGCATATGCAAAGAAAACCAAGAAGATTGTTTGATATTATTTTAAGGTTAGCTGTTGTGGATGTAACAATATTTATTTACAAACTTCGAGGAAGCAAGTACAGAATATATTCAGCCAAAACACACACACCTCATATCACACATTTTCAAGATGATTCTCTTCTTGCTTTCTTAACTGAAAAGAAAAGTACTGACTCTGTACACTGTACGATGGTGTCCAGCACCAATAACAAAGTGCTTCTATTTACCTCAAAAAGTAGCAATTGCTATTCACATCTATCAACTCAGTGCAGTAACTATTAGCATTGGAAATAAAGCTCATACATTTAACTCATCACACTATCCATTTCCTTTCCATACTGGAAGAAACTGATAAAATCGAAAACGATTTGTCAAAGTTGAGTGCTAATTTGGTATTAATTGGTAATCACGTTTTATTTCTAAATGTCTGATGTCAAGCTGACATAGAAGCTGAATGTAACTGCCTGTGCTTCAGGTAAAGTGTTCCTGGGTCCTCCCAGACTGTATCATGAGCTTGAGGAGCTGCAGCATGACCTGGCTGTGGTAGAGGAGGTGTCACTGCTGGTGGGCACACTCCATGGGATCTACCAGGTAAAAATATTTGGTATTCTCAGTCAGCCCTTGACTCTTGGTAGGAGCTATCTGTTCCAATCAAAAGGAATGACCACACTCACACTATGGAGACCAACAGAATATGTAAACAACTTTAATATTGTTCGATCATGCATTGGCTGTTGTTTCTTCTTAACAGCGACAGTAAGTCTTAGGTCTAACAGAAGCTACGTCACTGCAACTTTTAACCTATATTTTTTGTTGAACATTTTGTAGTCATGTAACTTTATATTTTTGGTTATTCTCTTACTTTTTGGATATTGTTATGTCTGTCTCACCTAATTACACTTTTCTTTTGTCTTCCTGCGATGAAGCCTTTTGTAACTTCCTGTTGTAAATAAAAATTTACATACACTTGTAAAGACCATGCAAATCATGGCAGTCTTGAGTTTCCAATGACTTCTATAACTCAGATTTTTCTATGATGGAATCATAAAACTGATGCTTCTTTGTACAAGAAAACAAAAACAATCCTGCATTTTAGTTCTTTCAAACATTTATTGTTGGTCTTCTGGAAATATGACAAGATCTGCTGGGTCAAAAACATACATACAGGCAATGCTAATATTTGCTTAAACATCCCTTGGCTTTTTTGTACCTCAACAAGGCACTTTTGGTAGGTGACCACAAGCTACTGGCAAGCATCTAGTTGGATCCAACTGTGTCCAAGAAGCAACCTTCTGGTGAATGATTTTAGGTTTTCCTGAAGAATGTGGAGGTAATCCTCCTTCTTCATTATTCAATTTACATTGTGTAAAGTACCAGTTCCATTGGCACCAAAACAGCCTTGGAGCATCATACTGCCACCATTAATGCATTTATGGTAGGTTTCATGGTCTTGATATTAAGAGCCTTATCTTCCACTCTTCCAAATATATTTCGGGTAATTGTGGCCAAATAACAGAATTTTTGTTTGATCTGATCACAGAACTGTCCTCCAGAAGGTATTTTTGTGTCCATGTGATCAGCAGCAAACTTCAATCAATCTGCTTCTAGAGGAAAGGCTTCCTCCCTGTATGGTGATGTAAACACACTTAACTGTGGTCACAGATACCTGTGTTGCAGCAGCTTCTAATTCATTGCAGACCTGCTTTTTGCTAATTCTTGGCTGACTCTTGACCATCCTCACCAACAGTCTCTCAGCAGCTTGTGTTTTCTTCCTGATTGTGGCAGTAACAAAACTGTACCATGCACATTATACTTATTCACAGTTATTTGCACAGACAATTTTGGGATTTGAACCTGATCATCCAACTTGTTTTATGTATATTGTTGACGCAGCAGAAGTTGTATTTCCAGAAGACAGAAAACAATGTATGAAAGAACTGAAATTCATGATTGTTTTTGGTGACAAAGAATCATGGGTTTTAATGATTCCATCAAGAAAATTCTCAGTTGTAGGAATCATTTTAAACTCAAGACTACCATGATATAATTCAATTAAATTCAAAAAAACATTTATTTGTTCCCTGAGGACAATTTAACCCTTTGATGCACAACATAGGTCAAAAATGACCCAAATCCAATGGAAAATAAACTATATTGCCAAAAGTATTCGCTCACCCATCCAAATAATCAGAATCAGGTGTTCTAATCACTTCCATGGCCACAGGTGTATAAAATCAAGCACCTAGGCATGCAGACTGCTTTTACAAACATTTGTGAAAGAATGGGTCGCTCTCAGGAGCTCAGTGAATTCCAGTGTGGAACTGTGATAGGATGCCACCTGTGCAACAAATCCAGTCGTGACATTTCCTCATTCCTAAATATTCCACAGTCAACTGTCAGCTGTATTATAAGAAAGTGGAAGTGTGTGGGAACAACAGCAACTCAGCCACCAAGTGGTAGGCCACATAAACTGATGGAGTGGGGTCAGCGGATGCTGAGGCACATAGTGCGAAGAGGTCGCCAACTTTCTGCAGAGTCAATCGCTACAGACCTTCAAACTTCATGTGGCCTTCAGATTAGCTCAAGAACAGTGCTTCAGCAGAGAGCTTCATGGAATGGGTTTCCATGGTCGAGCAGCTGCATCCAAGCCATACATTACCAAGTGCAATGCAAAGCGTCGGATGCAGTGCACATCAAAGAGTTATGAAACATAAAGCAGTTAGATCAACCATTGAATAATTTAAGGTGCAGATGCATGTCCGTGATGTATGGCATATGCATTGTCTCCATGCAAGGTGGTAATCACAAGCGGGGTGAGCAAGGAAAGTCCACTGCAGGGAGGCGTGGGGTCAGTGATGGTTGTGAAGTGAGGAGCTGAACAGCCCTGGGAACAAAGGTTGCTCTCCTCCTCTGAGTCCTGTGTTCTGTTGGCGCGTCCTGTTTTGCAGGCTGACAGAGTAATCTAGCCTGCTGCCGCTGCAGGAAAAAATCTTAGAGGAAACACTGACCATAATTGTCCTTTAATATGTGACTACTTTTAAAGCTGTAAATTGTGAAGCTCAGTCAGCACCGGAACATCTTTTCCATATTTTGCAGGGAATATTAATACAGCAAAAGAACTGACAAACTGGTGTATAGTTCATTTTCACTTTTGTGTTTCTTTGTCAGAATCTGAACACAACAGTATCTCAGGACTGGTGTCTGGCTCTGCAGAGGCTTATCCGTCTGAAGGAGGAGGAGATCCAGAATGCCAATAAATGTCGCCTGCGCCTGTCTGTTCCAGGCAAACCGGACAAGTGAGTATCAAGTGAGGTGCATACAAGACATATTCAAAGCAGGGAACCAGATGTTCAGTTTTAGTGAGGTTTTTACCAGGTAATGGTTTGTGAAATTGCTTTGAATGTTCATCTTATCACTGTATTTGTTAGATCTGGCCGTCCAGTGAGCATCATGGTGGTCTTCAACACTCCCAGCCCCCTCAGTAAGATCTCCTGGGTGAACCGGCTTCACCTCGCCAAGATAGCTCAAAGTAAGTTCAGCTCTGTGTGGATATAAATTAACATAGAACAGTAGTTGCAGGCTATGATCCAACTGCACAGGTTTTTACAGTTCAGATAACATCCAACACTGTCTGGTTTGGGAGGCAAGTATAGTGCTTGATCTGCAGCAATCTTCAGGTTGGTGGTATGTGTCAAAGTATCAACCACACAAGTTTCAGGACCCAAGGCTCCATTACATAGACTCATTTATATAACACAACAATTGTTTATTTGTGGCTGTCATTAGTTCTGTCATTAGTTAGAACTCTTGCAAAATAGTTTTTAAGGAATGGTACAGCTTTTACATTTGATCAGTTTGGTGGAGTAAATCACACTTCAAACTTGCGTTTCAATTTGTATGTGTGTGTGGGTGTGTGTGTGCGTATGTGTGTGTGTGTGTGTGTGTGTGTGTGTGTGTGTGTGTGTGTGTGTGTGTGTGTGTGTGTGTGTGTGTGTGTGTGTGTGTGTGTGTGTGTGTGTGTGTGTGTGTGTGTGTGTGTGTGTGTGTGTGTGTGTGTGTAGGAAAGGAAAACACTTTGGGATGGGAAAGTGCTGAGGATGTTGGGAAGACAAAGGCTCCATTTCATTGCCCCCTGCTGACCTGCAAACTTCCTGTTTTGTCCTCTGGAACACACACACTGAAGGTGAGTTGTGTATGTATATGTATATTTATGTGTGTCTCTGGCTGTAAAGAACTCCGATATAATCTTACTAAATTGAGACACAAAAATTAATTTCCTACATTCTACAATCATTTTGTCTTTTGTCGGTATGGGTGGGGAAGGGGTTGGGGGTGGGGGGATTTTCATAAAATAAATTAAATAATTAATTAATGCAATATTTACTTCATCCATTGCTGCATGGTATGGATTTTATGTAAAGAAAGAATTACATTTATTTTATGTACTAATTTATTTATGTGCTAAACTTGTTTGCCCATTTTCCCCCAATATTTTTATTTTTATTTGTAGTTTTTACAGTGTGCGTGTTAATTTAGTTCTTCATGAAGATTTTTGCTCGTATATTCAGCTTTTATTTCTTTGTTTAAATATTAATTTAAAAATTTCAACATTTTTCTTATCCTTCACCACAGCAACAGCATACTTATTCTATTGTATCCTATATTCAGGTTCCTCTGTAGAAACATGCGCTAGGCATGCTTCCACTGATATCACCCAATGGGACTGTCAACTGTAAATAAAATGTCTCTTTCTGTTTGTCTAGTTGGAGGCAGCTCTTCACAGTCCATCTCAGTCCAGCCTCCTTGGTTTCTGCACTGCAAGTACATCGTTACCACAGGGTTACCTCTGGGTTAGTACAGTTAAGGTTCCCCTACTGAGAAAAGCGAACATTCTTTCAGCATGTCATATACGTATTAATCAGATCAGTCAGTCAGTCAATTGCATCCAACAGTATCGGTGACATGAATAAAGTTCTTCCTCCAGCTCCCTCTGTCCAGCTTTGCAGTCAAAAGTTTTTTGCCTTCCAGATCAGTGTCTTCTTCTAGAACCTTCCTTAATGTTGTGCTAGGCCTGCCAACCCTTTTGACAGCATCAGGTTTCCATAACAGTCCTCGACCAGCTGCTTCGTTGTGTCTCACCACATGTCCAGCCAGGGCTAGTCTACGTTGCCTAATGATGGTTGACAAGCGTGCATGTGGACTTGTTGGTGAAATGTGATTTCCAGAAGATGTTTTGTACCATCAGTAGCATTCTGGTATAAGTCCCATCAATTCTTTTTGAGAGAGTCTTCGATAGTGACCAGGAGTCAGATCCATAGAGTAACATGGATTCCACTGGCGCCTTGAATACTTTCATTTCGGTTGTTGTTTTAATAGGAGATACCCATACTTTTGACAGAGTGTAATGCTCCCCAAGCTTTACCAATTTTTGTTTCTAAATCATGTGCTGTGTTGGTGAAGCTTCTAAAATATAGGAAATCATCAGCCTTTTCAACTTCAGACCCATCTAGTGTATACAATATCTCTTCAGATGTTGGGTTAAGGTGCATGAATTTCATCTTTCCAGCATTCAGAAACAGTCCAACCTGTCTTGTTTCTCGCTCTACCTGATGCAAAAGGTCTTGTGCTTCACTGATAGTGTTTTCCAGAAGGGTGATGTCATCTGTGAATGCAAGTTCTGAAAGGACTTCTTCAGGGTGTCTTCTACTTTGACAATGCTTTAGAGCCATCAGAGGGCAAGATTGCATTCCTCAGTGCATAGTCTAAGCAGAAGATGAAGAGGAAAGGTGCGAGAAGGTCTTCTTGAAGTACTCCAGTGTCTATGGAGAAGAGATCTGTGTTGCCTTCAGGAGTCTTGACTACTGCAGAAGTGTTCAAATACATAACTTTTATTGCTTCAACAATAGGAGGAGGGATTCTATATGCCAGTAGAATTTGGAACATTTTGTTTCTGTCAATTGAGTCGGAAGCCTTCTTGAAATCAATGAAAACCAGTATTGCTTCTTTCTTTTGATTTATTACCTCCTCAACAATTCTTCTAAGAGCTAGGATGTGAGCAGTAGCTGAACGAGATTGTCTAAATCCATTTTGACACGGGTGGAGTAGATCGTCAATGATTGGTCTAATTCTGTTGAGGATCATCCAATTATAGATCTTTGCAGCAGCCTGAATGAGGCTGATACCCCTGTAGTTGTCACATATAATAAGGTTGCCTTTCTTTGGCCTGGAACAATCACTGACATTCCCCACTTGTCTGGTCTTTTTCCCTCAAACGTCTGGATGTAGAATGTCCTTAAGGCCATTCTTCCTTTTGGAAATTTCCAGAGCTCCAAAGTCAAACCATCCAGTCCTGCGGTATTCCCTGGTTTCATCACCAGTAGCTTTGTCCACTTAACTTTGGGAAAATGCATCTGTGCTTATTTCAGGGCTGATGTCAAAGACAGGGTTGATGTGAATGTTAGGGTCACTAGGATGATCAGCATTTAATAGATTCTGGGAGTGATTTTTCCATGTAGCCAACCTGTCATTTCCCTGAATGAAGATTACGTTCTTCCTTTTTCCAGATAGTTTCTTCACTAATCGCCAGGCCATTCTAGGATTGTAAGATCCATTTACCTCAAATTCAGCAAGAGTTTTGTCGATGTGGTCATCCTCAATCTTGTCAAAAGTTGATTGTTGCTTGTTTTGCTGCTTTGTTTCATTTGAAGAAGCTGCTTTGAGAGTTTCTTCTCTTGCCTTTCTCATTGGTGAACTACCCACAGTGCTGCACATGGCAGTCTCTTTGGTAAGTGCTCCTTCCTAACCTCATTGCATATAGACACAAAAGAAGTGTATGATCTTTCAGCCTCAGGGAGGGAATTCATTTTCTCCGATATTAAATCATCAATTGCATTTGCTAGCTTGTCGTCTTCTTTCAAAGCCCGCCAGTTGAGGTTACTGGAGCTTAGTTTCTTTTGTGTACGGAGGCTTAGTTGGACAGTAGCAGTAACGATTTTGTGGTCGAAACCAATAGGAGTGGAGGAAGAATGGGCTTGACAGTCATGAATACTATTTCTCCAGCATTTCCTGTACAGGATTAAATCGATCTTTGACAGATGGCCAGCTGGGTGTCTCCAGGTCCAGAGTCTGTGAGAAGGCTTCTGAAACATTATGTTTCCAGCCAAGAGATAATGTTGCTGTAGGAAGTCCTCTAACATGGTGCCATTTCTGATTGTTGACTGGTGATATGAGAATTTTCCTCTAATGTGAGCATTTAAGTCTCCTCCATGGCATGTGGTGGTATTGCTGAGACTGTATCACTCAACAGTTGGTAAAACTCTTCTACTTCTACTGGGAGGTTGTTGTGTGGAGAGTAACAGGAGATGGCTGTTTTAGGGTTTCCCTTAAACACTGCCGTGACAATCAGCTTACCAGCTCTCGTGACATTTGTAAGAATGAGAAGGAGATGATTTTGAACGACAAGCCCAACACCACTGACTGATGCTCCAGCTTCGTTTCTCCAGGCAGATGCAGTAAACAGTGTGTTTGAGCCAAGATCATGGGCAATTATATCCCTTTCTTTATGTATGCGACGTTGTTCTTGAATGCACACAGATGAGATGTTATAGGTGTTGATGTGCTTGTTGAGCTCCTCTCTTGAAATTTGTGATGAGAGAGTACGACAGTTTAGAGTACCTATGAAATAGGGTCTCTTTGGACGGGAGAGTCCCTTCATGATTCTGACCTCAGAAGACACCCGTCTGGAAGGATTTGGGGTATCCTCTTCATTAGAAGTTGTTGGAACTTTATCATAACCATGTAGGGACAGAGTAGCATGAGCTTCAACCGTGGAGCTGTAATCTGAATTCATTATGACTTTCTAGTAGCAGAAATACTGTGACGACTTGCCAAGACTATCACAGGAGCCACTGAAGAGGGCAGTTTTTCCTAACTGTTGAGTCTTTACAGTTCGTCAATTTAACAAACAGGCATCAGTGACAGAAACGGCTCTCTATCGATGTTCACTCATCAGTGCTATCACCATCCCTGCTTCCCAAATGGATCTACGCGTAACCCTGCAACGGGTGGCTGGTGGGTGCTATGCCTTGGGAAAGGGCAGCCCGTGATTTGGTCCGGAACGGCTATTCGCAGCTAACCCTCATATCTGAGGGCCCTTCCTCTATCACAGGGGTCACTAACTGGTGGACCGCGGTCCAGATCCAGACCCAGACGCCGTCTTATACGGACCCGGACCTGTAATCAGTAAATTGTAACGGGATTTTAAATTTGACCGGTTGCTTCTGTTTTACCAGCACAGCTTTCCCAGTGTTTATGGCATTACTTATCAGCTCAGGAAACACAGACCAATTACGTACGAGTTCAGCCATCCCACATGATGCTACTCAGCCAATGAAGTCTCTGCATTGCAGCTGCTAAACATCACAGCTCTGCGTTCAGAAAACAGGTGAGAGGTGAGGGACATACAAAAAGGAAAATGAATAAAGCGACACCGAGAGGGAAATAGCCCTGCACATGCTGACCATGTTTGGCTCAATATACAGCAGGAGGCACCTTTCTCAACTATGAACATAATCAAAACTGAATATCGTTCCAGACTGACCAATGAGCTCCAAATGTGTTTGAGAATGGCCCTGACACCATTCAGACAACAATTCAAAATACACAATTCAAAAAATACTGGCAGGGCAAACTGCAGCTCAGTTCTCCCATTAAGCAGCATGGGATATAAGGGGAGTAACAAGACAGGGAAAAAAAATGTAAAAGTGTTCAATTGTTTACATTTTTTGAGATTTGGGTATTGTTAAAGATGTATATAAGCTGGTTCGGGTTGTTTAGTCATTATTTTTTCAAGTTCTACACTTAATTTTAAGATGTACAGTTATATCAAAAGTTATTTGTTAATAAATATCAAAATGTTTTTGAACCGTACTGAATTTATTTGATTTGATGGTCAGTTATTGATTACATGCACACGCTAATAAAACTTCTAGGTTACATCATCATGTATCGCACTAATTGAAGTTAGACTTTATGATGTTCCGGACCTTTGCTTTAATACATTTTCTCTGACTGGACCTCTTTGAATTTTAGTTGAGTACCCCTGCTCTATCCTATCATCTCCACACCACATCAGATATGTGGATTAAAATAGAGTATGTTCCGGCCAAGAATTGTGATTGTATTTAATTCATGAGGTGTAATTAGTTCTTGATGTCAAGCTCTTTTCTTTTTTCTTTTCTTTTCGTGTATGTTTTATATGATCATTTTGTGTTTCTTCATTTTTAATTGCATTTTGTTATGCTAAATCTTGTTGCATTTTCTTTTCCTTTGTTGTACTTTTTCCATTTCTATCATCAAGGTATATAAGCCTATGGCTTGTTGAAGCTTTCTGTCATATCTATTTTTTCTGTTGTTTGTTGTCATATATACCTGCAAAATTAAAAAAAACAAAGCACACCAAAAAAAAAACTGTACAATAAATTAAAACTTTAATTCAGTGACAGAGAAACAACAGACAGGATAGTATTCTGAAAGGGATTTGGTTGGACTGTTGGCCTTCATCCACACATCATTCATATGTTGTCAGATCAGAAGATAAAAATGAAATAAGTACATTTTACAAGTATGATCCACACTGGAAAAATTTGAACTAGGTTCTGCAAAGCACTTTACAAGCTTCAAAGGAGGAATTATCAAAAATATTAAATGGAACACCTTTATAATATATGATTAAGTACAATGTGCATTACATGTACCTTATACCAAAAGATAGCATAACATTAAACACAGTGTGTAGATTTAAAAAAAAAAACTACTTTAGCAGTGTGTGAAAGATAAAGTAATAATGAAAAATTTTACAAGCACCTGTTGTTTCCATCCATCCTGTAATAAGCTGAGTCACCTTATTTGCTCTAATGATGTCAGGTTGCTGGTCAAGGTGGTAATTCCACCCTTGGTCAAGTAGAGATCTTCTCTCTGAATCGAGCCACTCCTCGCTTGGTCAAGACTGTCCCCCTGAGGGCCCCTGTCCTGTCTCTGGAGTATGTGAAGGAGCTGTGTTCGAGAACAGAGGAAAAGGAGGCTGAGAAGGCCCAGTGTCCCCCCAAGACTGGAAACATCATCTGTGCTGGCTTGCAGGATGGCAGGTCAGCTATTTATAATAACATAATGCAACATGTTTTTTAGTGAGCTTTACAGAAATTGGTATGTACTGGTATATATTTTTGAAGTTTAGACAATGCCAAGCTTTTTTACATTCCTGCTTCATGCAGCGTTAATACACAGACATAAGCATGATATGCATGCGATGTCCTCATTTTCAGAAAAGAGGCAAAGTTTCTTTTAGGTCTATTATTTGACTTTACAGTGCAATGGCTCCTTGTATTTACAGCATCCTTGTGTACGGCAGTGTAGACACAGCTGTTCAGTGCCTCCTGACCCTAGTGAACCCTGACAGCTGTCCAGTCCACTGCCTCAAACACTCCCTGTCTTACCTCTTTGCTGGACTCGCCAATGGCAAAGTAGCTGTGTACCACAAGAAGACTGGAGGTGAGTGCTCACTGAAGAACACCTACCACACCAACATGATGGTTTGCATTCAAGAGAGGGAAGAGTGAAGAGACTGTTATCCACTTTCACAGTATTATACTGCTGTAGTAAATGCTTGAGCAAAAAGTTCAGAATGGGTGCTAAACCACTGCCTTTTTTCCTCTCAGAGAGGCTCTGGGATGTGGACTCGTGCAGGATGGTTGCACTGGGCTCGGAACCAGTCTCCTGTCTGCTGACACTTCAAGACACTGTATGGGCCAGCTGTGCCAACCAAGTTACTGTAATCCAAGGAGCAAACCTCCAAACACAGGTATTCAAAGCTTCAAGTTATCCTCAGGTAAACTTGTATTTCTCTCAGAAAGAAACACTGTGGATTTGAATTTTCCATCCCATTCAATGGAATCTTATATTGTTAAATATGTCATCTCTGTTAAGAGTAGTTCTCGCCACCTGTAGTCTCCTCTCTGAAATCTCACCACTTTTTACACCGGCTTATAGGCCCCCGTGATAAATTTAGCTGCAGGACCTTATTAACCCTGACTGGGTCATGAAAGCAATTATAGGTGTGTTAACTTTAAAGAACATTTGACTGTTTCACGTGTAATCGAAAGACATGGCAGCGAGGAGATCTCGTACTCCGTACTACACGAGTTTGAAATCAAATTAACATGCATGACCATGTGCCAGAAAGTCACTGCTGTTGGTTTATAGCTCAGTACTGCTGTCCTAGTTTTTTCACAGAAGCTGAGAATGAATTTAGCTAGGCTAGAAATGTATTGAAATTATTTAGTTATGCCAAATATGTTGTATCCTGCCCCGGTATGGATTGACTTAGTGTATCGTTTCCTTTCCCCGGTACTTTGTCATAACCATAAATGGTAAATGATATGGAGTTTCATCTTCTGTCTCCATCACAGTCAATGTCTATTTTAACAGTATTCAGTTTGCTGGCACTAGCTGTCAGCTATACTTTCTCATGTTTTTTTCACTCTGATACGCATTTGTTAGGAATGGGGGCGCATGGGAGGTACACTAAGTCTTAAGGTCCTGAAGTACTGTCTTAACTTGACTGACTGAATCAATCTATCAATCTATCAATCTATCAATCTATCTATCTATCTATCTATCTATCTATCTATCTATCTATCTATCTATCTATCTATCTATCTATCTATCTATCTATCTATCTATCTATCTATCTATCTATCTATCAATCAATCAATCAATCAATCAATCAATCAATCAATCAATCAATCAATCAATCAATCAATCAATCAATCAATCAATCAATCAATCAATCAATCAATATCAATCTATCTATCTATCTATCTATCTATCTATCTATCTATCTATCTATCTATCTATCTATCTATCTATCTATCTATCTATCTATCTATCTATCTATCTATCTATCTATCTATCTATCTATCTATCTATCTATCTATAAAATATTCAGAATTTCATTACGTATATTCAGAATTCTAGAATATATATGTACATACATATATATATATAAATATACATGTATACATATATATATATGTGTGTGTGTGTGTGTGTGTGTGTAATTTCTTGAGTGCATGCCATAGAGATCTCTATATTTAATCAGATTAATGACAGGGTTGCTGTAGATTAATTTCAATTAATCACATACATATATATATATGCATATATATATATATGTAGGGCCAGATGAAAGCAAAAGATCCAGGAATGGATCAGAGCAGACTGGGTCAGAACCAGGAAGGCAGGAGCTGAGACTCATGGCAGGAGGCAGATGGAGCAGACAAGGAGACAAAAAGGAAAACATTAGACTTCAGCTGTCCAGCGTGCAGTGGTCTGAGCATGACTTTTATGGCGCAAGAACATGTGCTGCAGGTGGACCACTCCCCGCTGCAGGTGTCCTCACTCAAGTGATTATCCAATCCACTGCACCTGCGCACATTCCACACTCACACTCACATACCCCACTCATGCTCACGTGAGGGAAAGGGAAGGAGGGGAAAAGGAAGCAGGCTGTCGCTAAGCAGAGCTAGAGGTGGAGGGCAAAACAAATAGCAAATAGTAAGACTGGCCTTGTGATTTATATCTTACTATATTCCCATACAAATACTTTTTTTGTAGTTTTATTATTGTACTTCCTCAGAATCTGCAAAAGTTATTCCTAAAAGAAGTCAGTGGACCCCCACAGCTCCACGAGAGCCACAAATAGACTGTAAGCAAAAGCAAATCAGGTGCAATTTTCCTTCTGATAAATGGGAGCATTTCTATAATCTGCTATTTCATTTTCATAAGACATCCAAGGTAAGACTGAGGGCAAACGTGAGAGTGCGCAAACCACAAATATTAAGAGAGTGTGTAGACCACATGAGCTTTTTATTGTGTACTTAATGTAAATAGATAATGGTAAACACAAAAACAATTTATTGAGCAGAGAACAGGTCTTCATTTGCTCCAATGAAATGATTCCTTTCATGAAAATATAATGCCTTGATAAAAGGTGTTCAGAGAAAAATATTTTTCTTCAGATTTCCCAGACAACAAAAATATGATTTCATAGAAACCACAGACATTTTACCTGCTAACAGATTATCTGATCGTCTGTATCTGTCTGTACTATAGAGCTTTGTAGCCCATTCAGACCCATGCTGCAATGTTGGCCACATGGTCCGTTCAGGCGGAGGAGTTTGGATGGCCTTCACCCAGAGCCCTTCCATTCATCTTTTTCACATAGAGACATTGGAAGCGCTGCAGGAAGTCAACATCTCAACCCGTATCACACATCTGTCACCAGGCAAGACCAACCAAGATGACACCCAGAATTAACGGGATATGCAAAGTGTACAGTACAGTGACACGCTGATTTTAGTCTTCTGCTGAAACATTTTTGGTCACAGAAAATCTCACTGTAAAGTGATTGAATGCAATGTTCAGTTAGACACTTTCTGTAAAAACATTAGCAGGATAGCAAAAGCAGAGCAGACAAACAATACATAAGAGAACAATAAACACTTTATTGACTGTTGGCTGCAGATCAAAGATGTGTAGCTCCAGATTCAGAGACGCAGATACAAAGTTAGTGGCATGTAATGGTGGTATATAACTGTATGAAAGAGAGCGAGAGGAGAGTAGGAGAAAGGTGCCCAGTGCATCATGGGAGTCACTCTGCAGTCTATAGCAGCATAACTAATGAATGGTTCAGGTCATCCAGAGCAGCTCTAACTATAAATTTTATCAAAGAGGAAAGTTTTAAGCCTAATCTTAAAAGTAGAGAGGGTGTCTGTCTCCTAAATCCAAACTGGGAGCTGATTCCACAACAGAGGAGCTGATCACTGAAGGCTCTGCCTCCCATTCCACTTCTCGAAACTCTGGGAACCGTACACCTGCAGTCTGAGAGTGAAGGGCTCTGTTTGGATGATATGGTATAACAAGGTCTTTAATATAGGATTGAGCTTAGTCCTAAAGAGTTTTATGTGTGAGAAGCAGGATTGTGAATTCTATCCTGGATTTAACAGGGAGCTAATGAAGGGAAGCTAGTATAGGAGAACTATGATCTATTTTACTGGTTCCTGTCAGAACTTTGGCTGCAGCATTTTGAATCGACTGGAGGTTTTTAAGAGAATCATTTGGACATCCTGGTAATATGAAATTCCAATAGTCCAGAACTACTGTTAAAGCATCACTCTGAGATAAGGTGTTCCTGATTTTGACTATATTGTCTGTATTACAGGTCAGGTTTGTGTCTCCAGTTTACTTATCAGTCAGGGCCTGCTGTGGGTGGGTACCAGCCAGGGCATTATCCTCACTTTCCCTGTACCTACCCTGGAAGGCATCCCTAAGATCACAGGTCAGTAATGGTTACAGCAGCTCTCCTGTTCACCTCCTGACAGTTGCATGTTCTATGTGACTGAACCTTGGTATTGCATACACAGCATGTGCTCATTATTCCTTGAAAGCTGTTTGCACCGTGATCACATAATGCACCTGTGCTCACAAAAGCACTAGCCATCATTAAAACATCACAAAAGAGGGAACTGAGCCACAAGAGTTACCAGGCTAACACAGAGAGGACTGTATTACATTGACACTATAAGATATTACTATATTTTATTTTGCCATTAATATATTATACTGCATTTTATAGCATGCATTGAAGAAAAAAAAGCATATGAAGTGCTGCTAGATCACATAGTATCATGTGAACACCACAGACACTAGCCTTTAGTCAGCTATTTGGAATTCAATTCTCAGTATCCTCAACGGTTGATGTAAACTTACAAAAGTTTGGATGGAAAAAAAAGGCAAAGTTTTGACCAATACAGCTGATGTGCACTAAGATATATTAGCATTAAGACATGGGGCTAAAAGAATAGTGTGCTTTCTCTCTGGATTTGCTTGTATATTATACTTTCCAGTGGTCTCAGTAAGGATTTTGACATCAAAACATTTTTGTAAATTTCCCCCATTGACCTTAAAGTCCACTTAAACACTCTTTGTAGCTGTTTAGAACTTTGGTACCGTTTCTGCAGAGCTGTATTCAGAGCTATTATGTACGTTGCTTTGGTTCAGTTAAATTTGATTGGAATAGTAATTTATTTAATATTGTGCCCCATATGCTTTGTCCTTTGTTATGTTTTCCATTTCCCAGTGTCCATATATGTTTTGGAAGCATGATGTACACACAACTGCCTTTTTTGAGTCAGGTAGTTTATTATGAATGGTATTCTACTGCTTGATTTTAAAATTTGAAATTGAGAAAAGTCTAATTAAAATGGATTTAGCATTTATGACCGCATTTCTATTCAAACTAACAAACTAAACAGAAACAAAATGAATTCAGTCTTTACTCTATAGGCATTTAAAACATTCATAAGGTTTTTACTGGCATTGTTTGGCTCTTTACCTGCTCTTTTTTGTGTGCCTGTCATTCACGTTGCATGCTACATGTTCCCAGCCATCAGGTTCAACAAGTTTTCAACATAATATACTAAAGATTGTTTTGGGTAATTGCAGTGCTGTACCAACAGTTCACTTAAATCACAAAATATGCATATATGGCAATATTTAAAAAGTACACAATGAGCATTATTACTGTTTTTATTCTTAGCACATGCCAAAAGCAAGCTCAAGCAATTTTTTTGAGCTGATAGCAAAATTTAGCCATTAAATAATTGTACAGTACATAATATGGATAGTCAATTGTTCATTTCCGTAATTGGTAGATTATTCAACTGTCAAAACAGCCATCAGCTGTAGTCCTACTTTCAAATATCCGCTAGTTAATCAGTGTCATTTACTTCCTCCTGTCTGATGGTATGGGAATTCATGAAGAACTGTTGTACCCCTCAGGTAAAGGGATGACATCTTTGAATGCTCACTGTGGTCCAGTGGACTTCCTGGTGTCAGCCTGCAGCACACTGGCCTCCGATTTGCTGAGGCACAATTCCATTCTCAGTGCCGGGGAGGAGGGTGCTAACACAGACAGAGGAGGAGGAACAGTGGAAGATAATGTAAGAGGAGATGAAGGAGGGCAGAAGAAGAAGAGCACCTGTCTGCAGGATTCTGAAGCTCCTCCATCAAAGGAGGAAAAGCCTAGCGGAATGCTGCTGCAGTACCGCCTCCACTCTACCTGCAAGCTGCCTGGGAAACTGCTGACAGCCCAGCCAGAACTAGCAAACCTCAGAGCCCCTCCAGAATCCTTCGAACACAGCCCGGAGGATGGCTCCATCTATGAAGTGAGCGAGGACCCTGATATATGGGTGAGAGGGCGGCCACTTGATTGGGGAAAGGAAGGGGAGGTGAGGCGCAGCAAAGTAACCTCAATAGCCATCTTCTCTGGTGGAAGAGGATATCGCAGGTTAGGACAGCCAACCTCAGAAAGCACTTATTCAGACTCCACTGAAAACACAGTGCTGGTGTGGCAGGTCCCTCTCACTCTCAGCCAATGACAGAAAAGACTGTAAATTTAGATGGGTCAAGGAAACTCATCCTGACAGCCATGTCTTTTCTAGTTGTCTGCTTCATTTCAGTGGTTTGATGTGACAGATGACACCATAAGCAAGATGACATAAGGGTAACATTACATGAGAGGCCAACCAACACTGAGTAAGCAGCTCCCTTCAGGGATCTTATACATCAGGACGACCAACATTCTTCAGCTCTTTGTGCAGACGTTATCATACATAATAACAACATGCCAGACTGTGAAGGTTAGATTATCAAAGGCTTTTTACCTATTTTGCAGGCAGACATGACACATTCTGCTTCAGAATGTGCTTGGTCGTGAAGAGTTTATGTGAGATGCAGAATTTTAAATTCTATCCTGGATTTTACAGGGGACCAATGAAGGGAAGCTAATATGGGAGAAATATGATCTCTCTTACTGGTTCCTGTCAGAACTCTGACTGCAGCATTTTGTATCAGTTGGAGATTTTTAAGAGGATTATAGGGAAATTCCAAAAACAGGGAATTATAATAGTCCATCCTAGAAGTTACAAATACATGCACTAGTCATCATCACTCTGAGACAAAATGTTCCTGATTTTGACAATATTCCATAGGTGAAATAAGGCTGTCCTACAGACTTGCTTTATATGTGTGTTGAAGGATATATCCTAATCCAAATTTACCAAGGTTCTTTACAGTAGAACTGGAAGCTAAGGCAATGCTATCCAGAGTAACTATCTGGTTAGACAGTGTGTTTCTGAGGTGTTACAGACACAATAACCTCAGTTTTTTCTGAATCTAAATGAAGATAATTACAAGTCATCCCATTCTTTATGTTCTTAGGACATGCCGTGAGGTTGGCTAACTGTTTGGTTTCATTTGGCTTTATGGATAAATATAGCTGGGTGTCGTCTGCATAACAGTGGAAATGTACGCAGTGATTCCTAATAACATTTCTTAAGGAGACCACGTACAAAGTAAATAATATTGGTCCTAACACAGAATCCTGTGGAACTCCGTAACTAACACTGATATGGGTGGAAGAATCATCATTAACATGAACAAACTGGAATCTGTCTAATAAACACAATTTAAACAAAGGTGATATGGTTCCTATAATCCCAATAACATGTCTCTGTAATAACATGCTGTGATCCACTGTCTCAAATGCAGCACTGAGCTACAGCAGAACAAGTACAGAAACTAGTCCATTGTCTGAGGCTAAAAGAAGATCATTGGTGACCTTCACCAGTGCTGTTTCTGCACTGTGATGTATTCTAAATCATGACTGTTCAAACCATTTCTGTGTTAATGGTCTCATAAACTGGCTTGTGTAATCTGGGTAGATAACCTCAGGTTATTAATAGTGTGTTTTAGCAAGTTTTGAGTTATTTTAGTTATTTTGAGTTAGTCCCTTAATTTGCCTTTTCTCTTAGGAGAAATAGTACCTTAAATTAGCCACAAGGTGGTAGTAGAAGGCCGTTACTGTCCCTAAGATTAAATTTGATAGGCCTTTTTAGTGCGCGAAAAAGTGCTAGGTATGGCCATCTTACCGAATCTTTTCTTTCTCTTGCCTGCACCCAGTCCTATGTGGACACTATGCTCGAGCTAGAGCTGGATTTACTTAAAAAACAAACCATAAAAGAGGTATTTTGATACTTAAGGTAACCGCAGAAGTCACAGAAGTAGACGAGAATCATCAGACTTCTTTGAACCACATAGAAATCGATAGTGATGGTGAAATCAAAGCTTCATGAAGCAGCGAACCACTTTGAAACAACTGCTTCAAGAATGACACACTGCTTCAAAGCATTTGACACAGCCATACAGTGCGAGTGGAACACTGGACACCAGTTTGGTTTGACCACTGCTGCTCAAGCTCCTGTGATGTCATTCGGTGGGTTTCCCGGCACATACAGCTCAGGATGCGGCCATTTCTTGCTGAAGAAGCCCTTGGATGCCCAGATCTTAGGTTGTCTTCCAAGCTGTTAGTTCATCTGTATTTCTGCAGAGTGTATCCAGCTGCTAAAGGACTGCATCTGAACTTCCTGGCTATCTGGTGGCAGCTGTACCCTTACGGGCTGACAATCTGTATCTTCAGGCATGTTTGCTGCGTTAGGTTCCTTTGTTTCAGTCATTTTTGTCTCTGAAGAACTTTCAAATGTGCTGGCTTTATATAGACACAAAGCACGGCAACAAAAAATGTGTCTTTTAATAAAAAGCTTGACCTTCATAAGTGAATCACTGGTACCAAAATGACCCAATACTCAAAAAGATGGTCCCTGGTTCGCTTCCCGGCCTTCCCGGGATCTTTCTACATGGTTTGCATGTTCTCCCTGGGCATGTGTGGGTTTTCTCCAGGTACTCCGGTTTCCTCCCACAGTCCAAACATTTGCTGAGGTTAATTGATTATTCTAAATTGTCCGTAGGTGTGAATGTGAGTGTGATTGTTTGTCTGTATATGTAGCCCTGCAACAGGCTGGCGACCTGTCCAGGGTGTCCCCTGCCTTCGCCCCAAGTCAGCTGGGATAGGCTCCAGCCCCCTGTGACCCTAATGAGGATTAAGCGATTAATAATAGATAACGGATGGATGGATGGATGTACTAAAAGAAACTGGACTTGAAGACTTCAGAGTGATTCTTAATGCAATATTTCACAAATACATACGATGTCCGAAAACTTTTTTCCACCACTGTATGGAGGAAAGACCAAGGAGATCTGGACGAGGCACACAAGTTAAACATATTTTTCATCAGGTCTGATGATGTGTTTTCTCCTACCCTCCCTCCAAACATCCCTTCGACTCTCTCCTCTAAATCAGGAACAGCAGCTCTGCTCTAAGATTTCTTCCCCTATTTCCTGTTGTTAGGAGGGCTCACCATTTCAAGTAAGGAAGTTATCGAAGAGAGAAAAAAAAAGTTCTACAAACTACTCTTACACAAACAGAGAGATAAGTTCACATAGCTAATTATAAGACATCTGTTATTCCTCGGGACAAAAAATTTTTTTTAGCTTGCTTCATTAGTATTTTACTTGTTTTATTCAACACTTTAATGTTGTGGACTGTGATTAACATCACTGTAGCCCAGTTGAAAAAAATAGCTACTGATACACAGCGAAAAAAGCTTAAAACACAAAGGACTAGTATTAGAGGCAGAGAAATGGAGGGAGTGTTATAATATTGTCACAGAAAATGTAGAGCTGGAGAAACAAAGACTGACAGTGAGAGGGAGAGAAACAGAGGCCATGCTACAGTGAGAGCAAGATGAAAATGGAGTAGTTGTGGAGCACCGAGAGACAGAGAGAGAGAAAGAGAAAGAGAGCGAGCTGCTATAATCCTCTGACTATAAGCTGGAGCATCAGGGCAAGGCAGTCTCATTGTGAAGAATGGGAGATGAAACGCTGCCCTCATCCTCCGTTCTGATAGCAGATGGAAAATCCTTCAGTCTGAGCAACAGTAACCAGAAGGATGACTCGTCCTCTCTCCCTCTACTGCCTCCTCCTCTCTGCTCACACTCTCAGTCTCACAGCTGGTATGTAACTGACCTACAGCAAGCTGCTTCTTTTCAGTACTTCTGTACTGTTAGGATAAGCTGAAGAGTGGCATAGGAAACACTTTACAGCGCCTTTCAAGGTTGTATAAAGCTACATCAAGTAATTAGAGGTGTCTAATTGCCTGAAGGTAAAGGTAAGCTTGCTTTTTGATTCTTTGTTTGATGCTGTTGGTGTTGGCTTCAGGATCATATTTTGTTTGTTTTATCTTGCATTTCTAACACTGATTAGAATTATCACTTTGACAGTCAGCTTGCCAATGCACTGAGAGTGCTTCATTTTATTTCCACACCCTTTCATGCAATTTTTAGTCACTTAACTGAGAGCAACTCATTATTTCTACTGGATTTATTTTCTTCGATGGTGTAATACTGGCGCCATGATAGTGTTTTTGAATATTTTGAGTAACAGTTTGAAAGAAAGAAAGTCATGGTGGGTTAGGAAACCTATGTGCATACACAGGAGCTGACAGAGACTTATTCAGGTACGAAACAAGATGGGGACTCCCAGGTTCTGGAGCAGGAGTGACTACTGGTGGCAGCTTAGCAGCAGTCTTCTCCAGGGGGATTGTCAGCTGACTCCAGTATTTGATAAAGCGTCAACCAACTCCTAATTAGAAACAGTGTGTGCCATTGAGAGCGCTGACCTCTCGGAGATGGCCAGGATGCAGGACTGGTGTGGCAGGACCTCCACAGGGCTTAGTGGTGGACCTCCTGGGTGCTGAGGAGCGGCAATGTCTGGTGTCACCGTGAGTCATGTTTCCTCCTGGAAAATATTCCAAGTGGTGACTCCTCGGAAACCCAGGGAGGAGGAAGAGGCAGTAATCTGGCTGGGTTTGTGTGGAAATTGTCCAGTCCAAGGGCTCTGTCCAACAAGAAGAATGACAGACTGCTAGAAGACATGCAGATGGGGGTGACTGACAGCCTCCTCTACATTGGGGACCTCATCCTTTAGGATTTGATTTTATAGCTATAGCTGTCTGTTTTAGTTCTCCTTTCTCCATACAAATGAATAAGCAAATCCAAATAATCATAGGATTCATCAACTTAAAATGAAATATCTTTGATGGAGAAAATGTGACCGGGATCAGGTGGCCTTGAGGTAGAAACTGATGGCTGGGGGGGACTGATGTCCTGAGCGGAAGGCAGCTGGTTGAGTGGACCAGATAGGGAGGCCACCTAACTTGTGAGCAAATTAATTTTGACTGACTATGATTTGATTATTGTCAGATACACTAAAAACGACAACTTGTGATTGTTCATCTCGCTAAACTTTTTAAATTAATCTGACTCAGAAATAAAGCATTGCCAGTTGCAACTAACAATAACTAGTTTATCCAACAAATTTCTCTCAATGTTGCCCTAACAAGAATTTTCAAGTCATCATAACAAGTACAGTGATGTTGAGTCTCCACCAGACTCATTTCCTTGTAAGTAAACCCCGTAGGTGCTCTGCGCCCCTCCACTGTGGGCTTTGAAACCCCATAGATGAACTTTTCAATCGTAAACACGCTGTCCACATCCAAACCTGGTCTGGTCATCTGAGTTCGAGTCACAACATGGTCAGAGTCGGACATTTTTTTTGCAACAGCAATTCAACAACGTGGCCAAACTTCGACATTAAGTTGGAGAAGTAAGTGATTGTGGTAAGTGATTTTTTTTCTTTATTTTGTTACTAGAAAAGGAATGTGTACTGTATTTTCGCCCCGAACTCGTGAAGCTAATGCAGGCTGCAGGTTCACCTTAGCAGCACGACGTGCCAAACATCGTAAAATGATATGATATGTTTCCAGCTGGTTGCACAAAATTTGAGCATTTCCATAAAATGAAAGTTTTCATCATACTGTAGTAATGCTAATCTTAGATTCTGGCCCGAAACTCGGTAAGAGAATTATTGTGATTAATTTTATGAGGGATTAAGTATAAATACCAAACACTCTTTAACCATATACAACTGTGGAGTGTAAGTACATATAGTCAAGTACTGTACCCAAGAACTTAAGTACAAATTTGAGGTACTTCTACTTGAGTATTTCTATTTTATTCAATTTTATACTCCTATTTCACTGCGTCTCAAAGGCAAATGTTGTACTTTTTGTCCACAACATTTGTCTTGACAGCTTTGTGTTATGATCCTGCTCCAGCCCCTGCCCTTTTTTCCCCTTCTTCCTCTTTTTCCTCCTTTCTCCCTTGGGTCCTGGGCCTTATTTATAAAGCTTGCGTACGCACAAAACAGGGCTAGAAAGTTACGTACGCCACTTCCAACGCAAAGGTTGTGATTTATAAAAATAAACTTGGCGTGAGAATATGCGCACCGCTGCGCCAAAATTGATGCTTGCTTACGGACATTTTGGAGACAGAGGGAACGGCAGTGCCAGACGGTGAGGTGGTGAATTGAAGCCAGATTTATCCCAAACCTTTATTGTCATCACATATTACACTTGTAGAGCCGGGGTGTTATGCAGCGTTTACAATAAGACCGAAAGTACGTTTCATTTTTTTTTTTTAAAACAAGATCTTTAATAGACGCGGCAATGTCAGACAGGACCTCACACATGTTGTTCATTACGGTGCGTATTTGCTGGAGCTCATCCCGTATTTCATTTATGGCACCGATGGTGTCCCTTTGTGATTGTAGGACTCTGTCTGTCAGGATCCGACCACTTCTAGGTGTGCCATGGTCTCGGGATGTACTGGGGACAGCCAAGATTCATCCACGCTGACAGGACACGCTGTGGTCAGAACTTCCTCGTCAGCCAGCGTTTCCAACTCTAGAGTGACTGAGGACAAAAAGCATAAGTCCACTGCCTTTTTACAAGTCCATTTAAATATTTAATACATTTAATAAACAGATAAAACTGTACTTTACCGGTCTCCTCTGTGAGCTCTGCCAAATCTGTGTCTCCTTCCTTCTCTGACACGATTCCACACCCGCTGGCCGTCCCGAGGATGGATGCTATCCTGCTGTCCAGAGGTGTGGGCTCGGGTTTGCCTCTACCCCCACCTGTAGCAGACACGCTTTGGCGATGGCATGTCACTCTCTTCTTGGCCTCCACCTTCAAATCAGACCACTTCTTTTTCACCTCTGCCACAGTTCTCTCTGTGGAACTCACACTGTTGACAGAGGTGACAACTTGCTGCCACTCGCTGCCTTTTCTTTTGTTAGTGACGCCACTACTATGACCACCAAACAAAATGCTCTTCCTGGCCTCCACCTCATCCACAAGCACCTCTGTCTTGGTCTCCGAAAAATTTCCTTTTCTTTTTTCTGCCATGACTGAGCGTAAAATGCCATGGATCAGCAGCTTGTTTATATGGAAATACATTCATGAGTGACTTTGCATTGACCATTCATGGTAAAATGTGGGTGTGTCGTGGGCGGGATGTGAGGTGGATCCACCTGCGCAATCTTCCAGCTGGAGTGTGATTTATAAATGGGAAATTGCGTGCAGTTGTGCGTACGCACGGTTTTATAAATCAAGATATTTTTTGGCGTACGCCTATTTCAGGTTTTCGGCGTAGTCAAACTTTTAGTGTGGATCCTACACAATGTTTTATAAATGAGGCCCCTGATCTGTTTCTGTTTTGACCTGTCTCTTTGGCTCCCTCTGTCTGTCACCTCTTCCTCATGTCTCTCTCCGTCTCTCAAACTCCTGCTCTCCCTGTTTTACCTGCCTGCATTCTGCCTGTGTCAGCTGCAGTAATCAGCTCACTCTGGACACCTGTTCACAATCACCTCTTGCAGTATAAAGCTCAGCTCATTCAGTTACAACTTGCTGGATCATAAAGAATCTCATCCTTTCAGAGACTTTGCCCCCCTTTTGGATCCTGTTCTCCCCACTGAGCCCTGCTACCTCTCGACTGCCTCAGCCCCCATGGACTCTGCTCCTCTCCCCCTGGATTCCCTGAGTTTGCTTCCCTGTCCCTTCTGTCTAGTTTTTCCCCTGGTTTGTGAGTACTCTGTTTGTTTAGTGTAGTTGTTAGTGTTTAGGTTTTTTCCTTTGGACTTTGGTGTTGGATTTGATAGTTTTGTTTGATTTTGCATATTTCTTATTTAGCTAGATTTGGTTTTCCCCTCAACCCTGGTTCCTGTTGTATTGTCTTAGCGCTTGTTTAGTTTAACTGTCATTGAGTGTGTGTGTGTCATGGTCAGATTGTTTAAAAATGAATGGTTGTTTTGTCCTTGGAAGAACTAAATGGTGTGTATACATACTATAAGCATAATGAACTTATATGCAAATACCAGTTACATTTTTGTGGAGGGTCTTGACTGTTCCTGTGTAAAAATGTAAACATAAATACTTATCTATAATGGTGCATAGGTAAAGATGCACACAACATTGTGCATGTTAATTGTGGCAGAGCCTGCCGCTCCTGACTGGCTTGTGAGAAGGTTTCAATCAAGTTTCATTGTCTTGTTTGTTTTGTTCAGATATCAGAAGAATTTCATCAGATCACCAGCAAAGACCTCTTGGGGACTTTCAATGCATCCCTTGAAAAATATGTTCATCTCCTGCTAAAGCTGTACCGAGCTAGAAAGGCAGCTTTTGGTCCGAGGATGGAAGACCTCCTGGAAATGCTTGATGGACATATGAGTAAAGCGATGTAAGATAAAAGTGTACAAAAGCTGGAGCTCAGCCAATGGCCAATTGTTACTAACAAGCTAAAAGAGATGTTTGAATGTCATCTGACTGTTTGCCTCGACTCTTAAAACTTTGCAAATTCATGTAAACTTGCTGCTGGCTTAGACAAAGCAGCTGCTCCTACTTCTGCTGGCTACCTGTGAATTACATCAGAGCAGGACAGAAGACTGAATGGAGAGACTAACTGAACAATTCAGAGTTTCTTTCAGTGAAATTAAGTTTACATAGACTTGACTGGTGTAAAAATTACTGTTGCTCATTTAGAAACATTTATTTATATTAATATATTCATTTCTACAATTACCTATTGATGGAAAAAACAACCCAAAAGTTTTTTTTTTTTTTTTTTTTAAGTGACAGCAGAACCCAAACTGTGAATAAGCCTATTCCAGGTAATGAATATGAATGTGCGTGTTGCAATAATTTAATTATTTGCTTGGTAAATAGTTGTTCTCTAGCATTTAAAATCCATATGCTTTTTCCATTGTGTCTTTCATACTTTAGTCAGTATGGTCATGAAGTTTGCATTACATTTCATTCCAATTGGTACAGCAGTCTTAAAAACCCCTAAATTTTACTTGGGGAACTCTGGTGGTACCCTGAGTTATTACTTGGTGTACATTACTATTTTTAATTTTTTGCTTTATAGTCATTACTCTAAATTATTTCTGACTTGGCATAGAGGACAATAGTTCTATACTAATTGACATGCTTGTGTGTTTTCCTCTTAATGCTCTGTAGACATTGGACATTGTGTCTCAGAGGAAGCAAGTAGCATTGAGAGGTCTGCCCATTTTTGTTCGAGATGACCCAGCTACGTTTTTCCTGAAGTGTTTGGTGATAAGTAATGTGAAGGAAATGCTTTAAAATGGAAGTAAAAATACATATTTTGCTTGTAGTACTGTTTATCCCTCTAGATGAATTTGATGTAAGTTCCGGAGTTTAGGGAGGTAACAACGATAGAGATGTCTGCCTTCTCTCTGATTTTAAAAAAAAAAAAAAACAAAAAAAAACTAGATGGCCTTGGCTTGTGGTGCCATCTAGTTCCATGACCTTGGAGAGATGTCGACACCTCTGGTATCTCAAAAACTTAGCAACTCGCACAAAAAATATCGAGAAGGATAAGTAGCACATTTTGATAAATCATTACAGATATGACAAGTCAGTGCAGGAATTAATTTCTTTTCTCTTGGAGAAAAATACTCCTTGAAGTGAGGGAGTAGATAATTTGAGGTGGGGTTGTGTGAGTCACTGAATCCATAGTGCTTGTCCACGTCTCTGGATGTATTGCCTACAGTAGTGGTTGTCAACATGACTTCATTTTGGAGAAGCAGCAGCAGGTGTACTGATGTAGGAAGCTGAACATGTTTTCTCCGCTTGACCTTGCTGTTGAGGCAGCCTTTTCTGACAGGAAACTATTGGTATATAAGACAAATATAGGTCTGTCCCCACTCAGGAGATTCCTTTGGCAGAACCAGTAATTTTACCTTACTGAACAGAGTTACCAGGTACCAGTGCCTCACTTAGTTTTTTTTAAAAAATGGATGGCTGATGCGCAGTAAAGTAACAACTCAAATCAACTAACCAATCGAGGCAGTGGTAGACCAGCAACTCCAGTGTTCTGTGAGGTAAAATTACCTTTTCTGGAGTGGTTGCTTTGGAGAAAACGATATTTGTCTCATAATATATTCCAATTGTAAAGGCTGTCCGGTGGCAAGCAGCTTGCATATTAGTAGTAATATTGATATTTCTTGTTCTGCCTGCAGATAACAGTTCATTTATGATTAAATAATATACAGTTTAAAAAGGCAAGTTAAAACGATTTCATCAGTGTTTTATTGTGAAATGTTAAAAAGGATGTGCTTTGCATTATGGGAGAGAGACGCTCACTTGTACACACGCAGAGAGAAGCAGACACATGGGGATAGCGTTCCTCCTGTTACGTTTTTCCTACACCCACGAAAGCAATGGCTGTAAGTTTTTCTTATTATTTAGTGTTGAGGATTACTATGAAATACTTAATTTGGCTGTTGTTTATTTGTAGAGAAGCGTTTATTGTGGTTTAGTCCGTTTGATCTCAGAAATGTGTTAAGCTAATGTCCGACTATGTTAGCATGTGAATGAGCACATCAGCGTATCAATGGCGTTACGTGATAAGTTACGTAGCATGTTAGCATAGCATTCATTCATTAGTCTGATGTTTAATGGTTGTTGGTAGCACTTTGCTAGCAGTTTGTATCAATGTGACAGCTTTATAACCAAGCTAAAAGTACCCTTTCCTTTTCTCTGTTTGTACATTTGCAGTTTCACTCACAAGTTTTCACCTGTCGTCCATGACACGTTAATAAAGGAGCAAGGCGCTCACTTCCTGGCTCGTGAAAACCGAGTTTGGCTGGCTGTTTAACTGCGTTGACATACAAGCTATATATAACACGTAGAGAGAACAGTACAGTGAAAAGCCATACCATCAGTGGATGTAAAGTAAAACAACACAGCCATGGACATCGAAACCACTGTCAGAGATGATCAGGCTAAGTCAGAAGCTAGCCTCAAGAATTCCATTGCATCTAAATCTTACAAATCCACAAGTAAAGCAAGCTCTAGACACTCAACCTCTTCCAAGCCTTCTGTTGCTGAAGCAGCCATCAGAGCCAGAGCTTCAGCCGAAGCAGCACGTACCAAGTCAGCCTATGCTAAAAAGCAGTTGGAAATTAAAAGGAAGAAAGCCAGGTTAGACCTGGAAAAAGCTACTCTGGAAGCAGATTTAGAGGTCTTGGAGATCGAAAAAGAAGCAGCAGCTGGTCCTAGAAGCAGCTGCAGCTATGGAAAATGAGGATGTGCAAAGTGAGAGGAGCACTGTTCCACCACAAGTAGTTCAACAGAGAACTGAGGATTATGTGCAACGCCAAACACAGTTCAGTCTGCAAGCCAATGCTTCACCCACACATAATGAGGTTTCTCGCTGTGTGAAAAAATCTTCTCCGGCGACATCACCTGCAGTCAAGGAGGAAAAGCACACACGTATCTTCACACCTCTGGCCAGTGAGAATATGTGTGCAGCCAATTGCACACCTATTCCAAATCCACAAAATAACCTACAAAGACAATTTATCGGAGATAACTTACTCACTCCCGGTTCAGTGGATAACCAGCAAAGACAATACAATCGGCACCTTCCTCAGTACACCAGCAGCCCACCTATGATAGACTTTGCCAAGTTTCTTGCACGCAGAGAGTTGGTGACCACAGGCCTCTCAAAATTCGACGATTCACCAGAGAACTTCAGAGCATGGCAGTCATCGTTTCTCAATGCAACACAGGACTTGGAGCTCACGTACAGCGAACAACTGGACCTCTTAGTGAAGTGGCTTGGTAAGGAGTCTTCTGAACACATAAAAAGAATCCGAGCTGTTCATGTTGCCAACCCCAAAGCTGCTCTTGAATTGTCTTGGGATAGACTTCAGGAGTGCTATGCCACACCAGAAATAGTTGAAAATGCCTTGTTTAAAAGACTGGATAGTTTCCCCCGTCTGTCTGCCAAGGACAACACAAAACTGAGAGAGCTTAGTGATCTTCTCATGGAGCTGCTGGTGGCAAAAAGTGATGGCTATCTTCCTGGACTTGCTTACCTCGACACTCCTCGTGGAATAAAGCCTATTGTAGAAAAATTGCCCCCAGGCTTACAGGACAAATGGCTCAGCATAGGTTTCAGATACAAGGAAGAACACAGAGTGACATTCCCTCCCTTTTCCTTTTTTGTGGACTTTGTTTATGGCCAAGCCAAGGCCAGAAACGACCCAAGTTTTATCTTGTCCAATAGTGGCCAGTCCTACAACAAAGGTGAAAAAGCCCCATTTAAACCGAGTGGGTTCAAGACTGCTGTATCTGTGCATAAGACAAATGTCACTACAAGCTCTGATGCAGGCCCAGACAATGATCCTGTTCGCTATTGCCCTGTTCACAAGAAGACTCATCCTCTAGCTAAGTGTAGAGCCTTCAGAATGAAAACATTGTTTGAACGAAAAAAGATCTTAAAAGAGCACAAGCGGTGCTTTAAGTGCTGCTCCCCAAACCACCTAGCTAAAGACTGTCAGACTATCCTGAAATGTACTGAGTGTGAGAGTGACAGACACTGTTTTGCAATGCATCCAGACTCAGTCCATCTCTCTGCTCCATCACCCACAACTGAGCCAGATACAGAACCTCAAGACAGCCATGCACTTGAGGTGACGTCAAGGTGCACCAAGGTCTGCAGTGAAGGCAGCACTTCTCGGTCCTGTTCAAAGGTGTGTTTGGTACGAGTCTTTCCTCGAGGTCAGTCAGAACGCTCTGTCAAAATGTATGTCATCCTTGATGATCAGAGCAACCGTTCACTTGCTCGCTCTGAATTTTTCCACCTGTTTGGGGTTGAAAGCAACCTGTCACCATATTTGATGAAAACATGTGCAGGTACAACAGAGATGATAGGAAGGAAAGCAGTGGTCTTTCAAATTGAAGCAGTAAATGGAGGTGTATGCATGGATCTCCCACCTCTCATCGAGTGCAATGAAATAATGACCAGCAGATCTGAAATACCAACACCAGAGGTCGCCCTTGCACATGCCCACTTAAAACACATTGCATCCCAAATTCCAGAGCTAGATCCCAATGCTCAGATGATGATTCTACTGGGGAGAGACATGATACGCGTGCACAAAGTGAGACAGCAAGTAAATGGACCTCATAACACACCCTTTGCTCAGCGCCTGGACTTGGGCTGGGTGATTGTGGGTGAAGTGTGCATTGACAATGCTCATAAACCTGTTGTAAGTGCCTTCAAGACTCACATCTTACAGAACGGATGTCCATCTCTCCTCACTCCTTGCCACAACAGCATTGATATAAAAGAGAAACCAAGCTACGGCGGGGAGCAAAGGACTGGCCATTCTAGATGCACATCAAAGACTTCATCAGCAGAAGACAAACTAGGGCTCAAAGTGTTTGAACGTACAGAGAACGACAACAAGTGTGCCATGTCCTTCGAGGATGAGATGTTTCTAAAAATCATGGAGAAAGAAGTCCATCAGGATGAAATGAACAGTTGGATTGCCCCTTTGCCGTTCCGGTCGCCTCGCCTCTCACTCCCAGATAATAGAGGGCAGGCCTTGTCTCACCTCAGCTCTTTAAGACGCACCCTCAACAATAATCCTGAAATGAAACAGCAGTTTTCTGCCTTCATGGAAAAGCTGTTTGAGAATCAGCATGCAGAGTCTGCACCACCAATCCATGAGCAACACGAATGCTGGTACCTGCCCATCTTCGGTGTATATCACCCCCAGAAGCCAGCACAAATACGAGTCGTGTTTGACTCAAGCGCCCAGCAACAAGGAGTCTCCCTCAACTCAGTCCTGCTGACCGGGCCTGACCTCAATAACACTCTCCTGGGCGTCTTGTTACGGTTCAGAAAAGACCTTGTTGCAGTCACTGCTGATATTCAACAAATGTTTTATGGATTCCTGGTGAGAGACGACCACAGAGATTATCTGAGATTCCTATGGCACAAGGATAATGACCTGTCGAAAGAGGTGGAGGAGTATCGCATGCGTGTGCATGTCTTTGGAAACAGCCCGTCTCCAGCGGTCGCTATATACTGTCTCCGGAGAGCGGCTCAGCAAGGTGAGCCAAAGTTTGGAGCAGACACCAGACAGTTTGTTGAGAGACATTTCTATATGGATGACGGACTGATATCGCTTCCCACGGAGTCTGCAGCTATAGACTTGCTGAAGCGTACTTGTGCTTCACTTGCTGAGTCGAACCTGAAACTCCACAAAATTGCTTCGAACAGCCTCGCTGTGATGCAGGCCTTCGAACCTGAGGAACTGGCTTCCGGCATCAAAGATTTGGGTCTTGATGATGAAACTCTGCTGACCCAAAGGATCCTGGGATTGTGCTGGGATTTAAACACAGACACTTTCACGTTCAAAGTAGCTGTTGCTAACAAGCCATACACTCGCCGAGGAGTACTCTCCATTATTAACAGCATATTTGACCCATTAGGACTGGCAGCACCGGTGACAGTTAGGGGCAAATTATTGTTGAGAGAGCTGGCTGGTGGAATTCAGGATTGGGATGCCCTTCTTCCTGATGACAAACTGAGTACATGGGAGGCGTGGAAATCATCGCTCCAGGAGCTGAGCAGCCTTAACATACCTCGCTGTTACGTACCAATGTCACTCTCGAGATTCTCGTACACCGAACTCTGTCTCTTCTCTGACGCCTCAAACTGGGCCATAGGGCCAGTAGCTTATCTACGAGCTGTCACCGAAGATGGTCGCTGTGAAGTTGGATTTGTGCTAGGGAAAGCAAAACTAGCACCGCAGCCTGAGCCCACAATTCCCCGACTCGAGCTATGTGGGGCTGTTCTGGCAGTTGAGATGGCAGAGCTCATTTTAGATGAACTGGATCACAAGCCAGATGCAGTGAAGTTTTATTGTGACAGCAGAGTGGTCCTTGGATACATCTGTAATGACTCAAAACGCTTTTTTGTGTACGTGCATAATCGAGTGCACCGCATACGCCAGACAACCTCCCCCGAGCAATGGCACTATGTCCCTTCGGAGCAGAACCCAGCAGATCTGGCGACGAGATCCGTCCCCGCATCGCAGCTTATGGACACTAGGTGGTTCAAGGGACCTGCCTTTCTTTACAAGCCTTCTGAGCCTGAAATCCACACACTCTTTGAACTGGTAGAACCTGAAAAGGATGTGGAAGTCAGACTGCAAGTGACTGCTTTTGCTACCAGTGTTAAAACCAGGAGACTCACCTCTGAACGCTTTCAACGTTTCTCCACATGGGACTCCTTGTTAAGAGCTGTTTCCCTCTTAATTCACCAGGCACGCTCTCACAGGTCTGCAGACTCCACTGAACCATTACACCACACATGCAAGGGATGGCATCGATGCAGCAGGCCTCGCACACCTGGAGAACTTGCAGCTGCCAAGAGACTCATCCTTGAGACTGCTCAAAGAGACACATATCCTGAAGAATATGCTGCTCTTCAAGCGAAAAAAGAAGTTTCTACTTCAAGTACAATCCTGAACCTTGACCCCTACATGAGTGATGGTCTGTTGCATGTTGGGGGACGGCTTAGACATGCTTCCCTTGAGTCAGAGGTAAAGAACCCAATTATCCTCTCAAAGCAGAGTCACGTAACCAGACTGCTAGCAAAGCATTATCATATGGCAGTGAAACATCAGGGACGCCAGTTCACAGAGGGGGCCATTAGGGCAGCTGGTCTGTGGATTGTTTCTGGAAAGAGGCTGGTTGGCTCTATCCTTCATCACTGTGTAACATGTCGCAGGCTGAGAGGGAAACTAGCGGTACAGAAGATGGCGGACCTCCCTCCAGAGAGGCTCAACACATCTCCACCTTTCTCTTACGTGGGACTTGATATGTTTGGACCGTGGGCAGTGGTCACTCGTCGCACACGAGGGGGCGCGGCTCACAGCAAACGATGGGCAATTCTGTTCACATGTATGAATACTAGGGGTGTCCATATTGAAGTTATTGAATCATTGGATACTAACAGCTGCATAAATGCACTGCGGAGATTCTTTGCAGTTAGAGGCCCAGCAAAACAGCTCAGGTCAGACAGGGGCACTAACTTCATTGCAGCTAGTTTGGAACTGGGCATGAGACAGCCCGACAAAAACCAAACCAGCATCCTGAAGTATCTCCATAGCAACAGCTGCACATGGGAGTTCAACCCAGCACACGCTTCCCACATGGGGGGAGTGTGGGAGAGGATGATTGGAGTGACGCGCCGAATCTTGGACTCCATGCTCTTGCAGAACAAACACATTCATCTGACACATGATGTGCTGTGTACCTTAATGGCAGAGATATCAGCAATAATCAATGCACGGCCTTTGGTTCCGGTCTCGTCGGACCCTTCCTCGCCTTTTCTGCTTTCCCCTGCCATGATCTTGACCCAAAAGCCAAGCTTATCTGCTCCACCTGTAAACTTTACTGAAAAAGATCTCCTGAGAGCTCAGTGGAGACAAGTACAAGCTCTTGCTAATGTATTATGGAGCCGCTGGAGGAATGAGTACATCAGCACTCTGCACTCAAGACGCAAATGGCACAAAACCCATCGCAACCTGCAACCTGGAGACATTGTGATGTTAAAACAAGGCCAAGTTCCTAGGAATGAGTGGCCTATGGCTGTTGTAACATCTACCTTTCCAAGTAGTGATGGCAAGGTTCGCAAGGTCGAGGTGCGGACATCATCTAAGGGAACATCACAGACTTACCCGCGGCCCATCTCTGATGTCATCATCCTCCTTGAAAAGGACTAACACATAAAAGTCAAAGTTAGTGGCATTGGAAAAGCCAGACGGGGAGTGTTCTGCCCGCAGATAACAGTTCATTTATGATTAAATAATATACAGTTTAAAAAGGCAAGTTAAAACGATTTCATCAGTGTTTTATTGTGAAATGTTAAAAAGGATGTGCTTTGCATTATGGGAGAGAGACGCTCACTTGTACACACGCAGAGAGAAGCAGACACATGGTGATAGCGTTCCTCCTGTTACGTTTTTCCTACACCCACGAAAGCAATGGCTGTAAGTTTTTCTTATTATTTAGTGTTGAGGATTACTATGAAATACTTAATTTGGCTGTTGTTTATTTGTAGAGAAGCGTTTATTGTGGTTTAGTCCGTTTGATCTCAGAAATGTGTTAAGCTAATGTCTGACTATGTTAGCATGTGAATGAGCACATCAGCGTATCAATGGCGTTACGTGATAAGTTACGTAGCATGTTAGCATAGCATTCATTCATTAGTCTGATGTTTAATGGTTGTTGGTAGCACTTTGCTGGCAGTTTGTATCAATGTGACAGCTTTATAACCAAGCTAAAAGTACCCTTTCCTTTTCTCTGTTTGTACATTTGCAGTTTCACTCACAAGTTTTCACCTGTCGTCCATGACACGTTAATAAAGGAGCAAGGCGCTCGCTTCCTGGCTCGTGAAAACCGAGTTTGGCTGGCTGTTTAACTGCGTTGACATACAAGCTCTATATAACACGTAGAGAGAACAGTACATTTCTTATTAAGCGTCTTAAATATATTTTATTGTTGACCCCAGATGAAAGGGATGCTGCTGTTGCATCACAGTTTCAAAACTTCCATCAGTTTATGGCAAGAGTCAGTAACATGAAACTAAGGATAAGGTTAAAATCAGCAGACATGTCTTCCATCTTTTAGTTTTCCCTTGCACTTAACCATGCATCTATTACTTTTCCTCAGGACACTGACCATGAACAAAGAGTGCTTAGAGGTTTGTCTGTTGGCCTCCTTGCTGTCGTAGAAGATGATGATGCCACTACAACACCAACTGTGCAAGATTTGGCTGTGGTGTTGGAAGGGGCCGTTGTCCTGCAGGACCTCTGCATTGGTTTTGCTTATCTCTTTGGCCTTCTCTATGCAATGAACATTGAATATCCAAAGCAAATGAGGTACACCTTTGAAGCAGTACAGACCATTTTTTTCGAGCTTGGCTCTCGGTGTTCATACCGTACAAGGTCCCTGAAAACAAAACTCATGATGTGAATGTTAATGGAAAAGTCAGAGATGCTAACCACGGCTGCTTTTTGGTACAGACAAATAGAAAGATTCTTTATTAATCCCAAGAGAAGTTCAAGAAATGTTCATCTAAAATAAACACTAATAATACAGAAAGGCCAAAGAAGTACCACAGGTTTGTAGCACTGGAGAAACTGTTTTTAAATCCACCCTGTTTGTTCATTGTTCTTATTGTTGTTCATTCATTTCTGCCACTTCCTTTTTGGACAGCTGGTTGGCCTTATCTTATTAACCTTTGTTTTACTTATAATGTATATGATTTGGGCTGCAGTGTGGAGCAGTGGTTAGCAAAAGTGAAAGTCAGTTGCCATTTGATGAGTTGCGTATCAAGGGTTTTAATTGCTGAAGTTCATATTCAAATTTTAGTGTACGTGCTGGTGCACAGTCATTTTAAACATGCATATCCCCTTTGCCAGCAAAATGGAAATTTGTACAATTGAGAGATGAGGCACTAGGTGTTTATTTTATGATCTGTTTTAATTTCTTTGACCCAATGTGCTCATGCAGTTGATGTGCTCATGCAGTTGACGCCCTCATGTTTACAAACCATGTTTCACAAGGAATAAACAGCTAGTTTCAGCCAACTTTCAGCTGTGTGCTCTTTCTTTTATTAGGGTCCGAGCACCACGAAGTGGTACGAGGAACCTATTGAAACCTTAGGAATTTTTTTTTCCCCCATCGGCCAGGAAATCAGCATTTTTGACGCCCTAAACATACACGAAAACGCATGAAAATCGACACACACACCAGGACTTGTTTGTTGTACTTAAAAATGTGCAACGACAAAAATGTGATACAGTAAAACCGCAAATTTTGCACATTAGGATGTATTATGTAACTGACACAGGTTTTAATTCTCTGCATAAATATCCTCATACAGTGATTGTTTAGTGCAAGTGTGGAAATCTAATAACAGAAAACAGACAGCTGCCATTTGGTTCCTCAAGAGATCCAGATTCACTGTGGATTGTATGATTATTAAGTGTGAATTAGCTTGCAAATATTCACGATGAAAGTATAAAACTAGCAAAGGTGCATCAAGCATTATCATCTACTTTTTGTTAAAATCTTTGTTAAAATCTGAAGACATCTATCATTATGTCTTTGGTATTAAGGCTCATGTTTCGTAAATACAAGTGTATTTAATCAAATCCCCACAAACTGACTGGCAAAATAATGAAGCTGCTATATTTTGTCAAGCCATGTTAACCTTTTGTTTAATCATGATCATGATCTCTAAACGCTAATCCTTACCTAACTTTAACAAAGTGCTTTAGCTCCTTAATCCTTCCTTACCTAAGTTTATTTGCCATAACAACACTCTTACTCTGAACTTAACCGTGTTCCCAAGTATCATCAGAACAAAGTGCAAAAATGTTGTCAATAAACATTAAAAATTAAAGCTGCAAGCAGCGTTGGTCGGGTCCTCGCATCCAAGCGTCCTGGCTGTCCCACGCATATCCACCAGGTGGTACTGCAACTGAGAGTGTATATCAGCCTGTGGATGTGATTGTGGCCGCCAGGTGGCGCTATCACTTTCACTGTATATTGGTCTATGGAACTCATCAGGACTGGACTCTGATCACACATGTAAAGTTTGAGACAGATTGGAGCTAGTTAGACAGCACTTCCGGTTTCATGGCGAGACATCCAAAATGGCCACATTCCGCTGGTCACCATGGCCACGCCCTCAGACTTTTGCAGAGCGTTTTGATAACCTTTGATCAGCCATGACTGGTGTCCATCCTGAACAAATTTGAGCTCTCTCGTGGTTACGCTGTTTGAGTTAATAATTTTTGAAAATGTCCAAAAATGACAAAACATGAATCATATTTCAAAATGGCCGCATTCCGTGGCTCGCCATTTCCACGCCCTCAGACTTTTGTGGAGCATTTTGATAACTTTTGATCAGCCATGACAGGAGTACATCCAGGCCAAATTTCAGCTCTGTCGGGGTTACGCTGTTTGAGTTTATAGATTTTGAAAAATGTCCAAAAATGACACAAAATTGTCCAAAATATGAGTCATAATTCAAAATGGCCGACTTCCTGTTGGATTATGGGTAATGATGCAAGAGGCTTTTTTGTGCGTCTCGACGAGTTACATATGTGTACCGAATTTTGTAGCTCTAGGTCAAACGCGGCCTGGGGGCCGAATTTTCTTAGTTTTCTAGGGGGCGCTATTGAGCCATTTTGGCATGCAGGCGTGCCATTTCCCTAAAATATCAAATTTTTCGCCGGTCCTGGTGTGTGTGTCAATTTTCATGCGTTTTCGTGTATGTTTAGGGCGTCAAAAATGCTGATTTCCTGGCCGATGGGAAAAAAAAAATTCCTAAGGTTTCAAAAGGTTCCTCGTACCACTTCGTGGTGCTCGGACCCTAACAATACCACTCCAAGTCCAAGGTGCAGAATCGCCCAGAATTCACCTTTGTGTTTGGTTATATGATTGCACCAAGGTAGGGGAAGACAGCAGATTTTTGAACCAGGGTCCTCTATCAAGTTAGTCTGGCAAAGGTGGATTGGACAGAAATAAGTGGCTACTTTGAAGCTCAGAAAACACCAAAATTAAAGCATTTTATTTGCTTTGAAAAATTTTCAGTGATGTAAAGACTATGTGTACATATAATAGTATTGGTATTACCATAAATCCAGCAGCTGTGGTCTGTTTTTATGCTTCTTCTGAAAACATATTTTGAAAGGGAATTCAGATGTTTATGCAACCTGGTGAGCACAGATTTACCTAATGCTGCTAGGAGATTTTTTCCGTAGGGATAAAAAGTCCATTGTCTGACTCTGACCCATATTGCTCAAGGTAATCTGTACTTTCAAATGATTAAATGTTTGTGGCTGTTCAAACCACAAAGTGCAGGGATGTTAATCCCAAAGCTCAATTCACAGATTTTCTATCTCTGATCATGGGAGCTTCTGTCTAGATTTAGGATTATGAGTGACTATCTCCTCCTACTGCTTGAAACTACAAAGCTGAGGCAGTCAGGTATCCTTCCACTGCACCTTATTCTCCTTAAAGATCCTTTTATTGACATAAAAAATACCTCTGAGGCGTCCATGCACAGACGTAGGACCTCTGGGGGTGTCCTATGGTGTTGGAGATGTTTGGGTCCTCTGATTTCTACTGTGGGACCTCCATGGATCAGACCCAGTATTCGTGCTCACTCTATTTTCTTTAACTTGCAGCTTTTTCATGAAATGCTGAAAACATACAATCACAGTTTTAAAAAAAAATATTTTAGCACATTTTGAACCTTTAGATAGCACTAGTAAGGGAGTGGAAAAGAGAGAGAGAAGGAAGACATCTCAGCTGGTCTCAAACCATGGAGGCTTTTCTTTATAGTGAACTTTTTTACACATCTTGACTGCTGTCTGGCTGCATCATATATAGCTCTAATGCTGATGTCAGCTAAAATATAGGTCAGTTCTATATTCAGAGCAACCACATCTGTCAACTGACTAGCAAATTGCCAAACTTCAGGCCAAAGTCCCTACCTGAAAGAGAATTTGTATAGGAAATTCCTTTCATCTTCCAAATATTAGTTATACTAATTTTCCAGAGTAAAGATGAAAATAAAATGCAGAAAATATGTTTGTTGCAAGTCATCTGGTTCTTTAATAATAAAAACACTTAAGGTACAAGCTTGTAATTGTGTAATTAGCCACCACAGACATCGATATCCTTAAACAAATGGCTTGGTTTGGCTAAAATGTTAGTGGTCTTACAAAGAATCATGTGCTGGAACTGATAAACAGAAAACAAATGAATGATCTTAAGCTCATTAGGTGCTACACCACCTTTTGGTGTAAAAGGCCAATTCATGCTTTCTGCACCCATGTATGTGCTGGCAAGGGAACCTGTGATGTAAATGTCATCATCAAACCAAGGCACCAACAGGGCATGTACTGGAGAAAAAAAACAGTGCTTTAAACAAATACTTGGTATGAGAAGAGACTGTATGAGGAGATTCTCATGATCCACATCTTTATAATTCATTATTAAAATAGTTTTAATTAAAAGTAGCCACTGCTGAACTCCAGAGGAGCTATGTTTGTACATGTCCTTTCTCCGAGTGTCCCTGGATGGAAGCTGGATGCTTCTGATCTGTAGTTGCTGTCTCACCTACTGGCTTAGTCTCCATCATGTCCACTCTGGGGTGCTGCTGCTAACTTTCCTCCAGCCCACTGCTTCTAGCTGCCCATTTCTACCAGTCTACTCTGCATCGCCCTCACTATACTTGATATGCTAATCTACACACTGTTTGCATCTTACTACCAGCTACATATGTAGTATATTTAAGGCCAGAGCCTTACACCATAACAGTAAACTCATGAATCAATTTCAATGTTGGATTGTACTTTGTATGTATCATCTATGTTACTCTGATCATGCATGTATCCAATTGTGTGTTATATGTTTCCTTGTCCCCCACCCCCCTCTTCTCCCATCCCTGTCCCTTCCCCTCTACCTCTTCTGTCCCTCTTAACCCGCCGGCCACGGGACCCCCATATGAGCCGGGTTCTGCTCAAGGTTTCTTCCCGTTAAAAGGGAATTTTTTCTTGCCACTGTCACCTTAGGGCTTGCCCCATATGGGTTCTGTAAAGTGTCTTGAGAAAATTCGAACTGTAATTAGCACTATATCAATAAAATTTAATTGAAATTGAATTGGCTTCCGGAAGAATCACTCAGCCAATCTGTAAGAAGCTGCTGATTCCTCGTGTGTTTTTGTGTTCCATGTGGACACGTAGCCAACCAGTGCAACTCCACCGAAACATGAACAGAGCCACATCCACAGTCCGCTAGTCGGTCTGAACATACAGACATGGAAACCATAAATTGGACTTAAGGGAAGGATGCGGCTTCATTGTTCACTCAAAAATAGTGATGGGTGAAATTGTTATAACGGAGCATTTGTAGGGAGGGAAGAGTTGTTTCTATCTCATGCAAGCCTATGGCAGTTTGAGCCCCTGCATTGGAAAGAAAATAATAGTTTCGTTAATAAACTTGAACAAAGTCAGGAGAGTATTATCTCTTTGGAGTTTGAATTCAAAAAAATTTAAATAAAACAAACAAAAAAGTCAGAAAAAAAGCTTTTTGATGGCCTTTCCTAGCACTTTTTTCTTTCATTGTAACTGAGGTTTAAGTGATTAATCTCTAGTAAGCCACATCATTTGCTCCAGTTCATTTTTTGTGGGGCACTCTTATGTCCTAATCTTTTATAACATATACATGGCACCAAATTTTTATTTTTCAGGATCCCTGTATGGTCTGAATGACAGCATTTTGTCTACTTTTTCCATACTTAAATGTGTAATTTTTAAAAAACAATATTAATTATTTGCTTGGATTAAAAACTAAATAAAAAGGGAACACCCCCTTAAATACTCTCACATCTTTTTTTCCTCATTAAATAGAAAATGTCCATCCCGCTCTTCAGTGCTTGCTTAAGGTTATTCATTACTATCCATTACTTTAATAAGAAATACTAGTGTGTCTTTTCAACAGAATGGTAGTGTTTTGTTGCACCAATACAGAGACCAAAACTAAAACCCTAGTTAAAAACCCTATTATTATAGTTGAATTGCTGCTCAGCCAGATTAGTTTTTTATTCATCAGTTCCCGCACAAGTTCTCTGTAAGAACAAACTTTTTAGCCACACCCTGCTGTTGCTTTATGGATAACAATGTCTGTGGTGGTTAATCACACAGCTGCAAGCTTGTGCTTTAAGTTTTTTAAATATCAAAGAACCAGATTTCTTACAACAAACATCTTAATCATTTAGACAGATTGGTAAATTTCATGCTGATCAAACTAACAGAAGAGCCCCAACTATGAGTCACTGCTGTTCTAAAGAAAAATTGAATTTGGGGGGATTTTTATAATAGCAGCACCAGTTGAATAATTTTCTTAGTCTTCTAACTTACTCCTGATGTGTTTGACTGTGGAGTCTTTTACCTGACAGTGGGGCTGACTCTGCCTCGAACTGGAAGAAATTTATAAGAAGAAGAGCAACTTGGGGCAAGCTTTAACTCCTCCAGCAAAGACAGCACAAGACATGCAATATTAAACACTTTAAAGTATGCAGCCCTCCATAGAGGCGATGTCCCTGAATGATCATTTCTGTGTTTGTCACATAAAAGGAAGGCAAAAGCAGCCACAGGTGAGCCGAGGCTGACGAGACTGTGATATCACTCCTCAATATCTCATTTCACAAACATTAATCTCATTCTATAATATGCTTTCCCTCAGTTTAATGATTGCTTTCTGCTATTTACAGAGGACAATATGAAACAGTCATCATGTAGGAGTGCGGTTTATCAATGTTATTTGGTAATATGTGTTAATCCCTCTATCACGTGTGTGTGTGTGTGTGTGTGTGTGTGTGTGTGTGTGTGTGTGTGTGTGTGACCAGAGCAAAGCAAATGGCTGGCTCTTTGTATGAAAAGCTGCAGGGAGGATTAAGAGGAAAAACATTGGGAAAATAATCTGTAGCCAGGATGATGTCATGCAGCACAGGCCAGTGTTCTGGAGGTGAAGCTGACTGTGATGACAGAGGGCATTAGAGTGCCTCCCACCAATGCCATACTGTTGCCCAGCAAGGTGATTTTGGTCCCAATCCACATTTTAGAGGTCATTAGTTCACTCCATACCAACCTGACACACTGAGGACTGCAGGGTGGAGGTATGTTTCAGTCACTGAAATCTCCACAAGCACATATGCTGGATTTTCAAAAAAAAAAAAAAAACAACTCATGGATTGGACAATAATTATTTATATCAAATATGTGAAACAAACATTTGCCTATGAATTCATGAACAGTTTTCTCATGTGACAGTTTTTATTTAAAAAGTAACATTTCTGGAAACAAACATGCATTGTGAATTTTTCACATGTGAAATGTCTGAACCTAACCTAGAGTACATTTACAATCATGGAAAAAATTACTAGACCACCCTTGTTTTCTTCAATTTCTTGTCCATTTTAATGCCTGGTACAAACAAAGGTACATTTGTTTGGACAAATATAATGATAACAAAAATCGCTCTTAAGAGTTTAATTTAAGAGCCGATATCTAGCCATTTTCCATGGATTTCTTGATAATAACCAAAATCACTTAAGTTATTACATCAATAGCATTGTACTCCCAGAAACAAAAACAGTGCTTTTAGGCATTCCATGTTTTCTTTTCTGGCTGCTTTATCACATGACACACACAGGAGTTAGTACTTGATTGCATAACCATTGTTTTTGATGACTGCAGCCATACGTCTTGGCATGCTCTCCACCAGTTTCTGACATCGATCTGGTGTCACAGCAGCCCATTCCTGTTGCACAAATTTGGTTTGTTTTTGGGCTTGTGATTCTCCATTTTGCGTCTGATGATTTTCCACAGGTTTTCAATTGGATTTAGATCTGGTGATTGAGCAGGCTAAGGCATGGTCCCAGTGTTGTGGTTCTCCATCCAGGCTTTAACTGACCTTGCCGTGTGGTAAGGGGTATTGTCTTGTAGGAAAATCCAATCACTGGAGGCAGAAAAGAGTTTTCCAGCTGATGGAAGAAGACTCTTTTCAAGAGTAGCCCTATACATGACCTGATTCATTTACCCTTCACACAATTACATTTGCACTGTTCCACCCACACAGAAACAACCCCAGAACGTCAATGATCCACCCCCATGTTTTACTGTATTGGCAAGACAGTCTGGTTTGTAGGCTTGTCCAGGCTTCCTCCTAACCAGTATGTTGGCTGGAGTGGGCATCAACTGAAAATTGGATTCATCATTGAAGAGAACCCAAGCCCAATCATAAACGGTCCAATCCTTGTAATCCCCAGCAAAGAGTAATCGGGCTTTCCTCTGCCTTTTGTTGATGAAAGGCTTCTTCCGTAAGGTCACTGGAGGTCTGACGACAATTCCTGACACAGGAATGGAAGCGTGCACGGTCATCTCATGGAGTAGCAAGATGTCTCCTGCTGCGACCAGCTAGCAATTTGGTAGCTCAGCTTGTTTTTTCTTGGTGTAATGAACGGCTGTCTTCAGATTTTCTGCTTACTCATACCAATTCCCAGCAGTGCCAAGATGGCTGCCTTTGTGGCTTCACATAATTCTTTGGTTTTAGGCATTATGTGAGAGCGGAGCACTTATCAGTCAAAAGTTTGGGCACACATTCTGATTCAATGGTTTTTATTCAATTTTTTTGTGCATGGTACATTAATACATTATGTTGTAAGCAAATATGTGTTAACCTTCAGTATTAATCTACAATGTAGAAACAAACAAAGAGATAAACAGAGATTTTTTGATCTATGGCATGACAAGAAGTAACATCTTTAAATAATATGTATCTCAGAATGTACTTATATATATATATATATATATATATATATATATATATATATATATATATATATATATATATATATATATATATATATATATATATATATATGTAGCGAGTTTGCAGAATACGGGGAGTGCTTAGAGCTAGGGCCAGGGTCAAATTGCCCAGTAGCTCTTAAGCTAAGCTCGACAATGCCACCTTGGGGGGGGGACACCCCCAAGGACAGTTCTGCCTCTTAATAATTTGTCTGAGGCACACAGGTCCGTATACCACCAGGCAAGAGATGTGGTCACTCAATTAAGTAATCAAATTTTATTGACAATCAAGTTAAAATCAATTAAAACAACTAGATAAAACAAAGGGAGGGAGGTGCAAAGGGGCAGAGGCTGTTGCTTACCATGTGGCAGGATGTATCACCGGAGGGGAGGAACAGGGCCCAGGGAGAGGTCACCAGGTGAATAAAATCACACACACACACGTGATGGATTAAATGAAAAATACCCAGGGTTCACACATCACACGGGGAGGGATACCACCACCGACGACACCACGTTCCCTGCCACAGGTGCTCAGCCTCTGAAACCAAACAAAAGGGGGATTAGTGGGAACACAAAATAAACAATAAACAAAGTAAGAAATTAAACTATAAACAAGAACAAAAATCCTATAAACTAAACATCACGAAAGAAACATTTAAACCCAGAATACAAAATACCAAAAAAAAAATACCAAGAATCACGGACATTTAAAGTTCAAAGTAAAAAAAAGAAACTAAACCAATCCTTTAGACACAGCTAACCAAATAACAAATAAAATAGAAAATTGATCTTAATTAATCAAACCAATATAGGCCATAAGGCCGAACAAAAAGAAACTAAACCCCAAATAATATCCACCCATAAAGCTGTGTCCCCACGTGGACACAAATAAAAACACAAAGAGTACGAATGTTAAAAACAAGAAGATAAATATTCAATTCCAAAAGAAATCCAACTCCCAAGCTGCCTGGTCTAATCCGGCTGACGCCGAGGGGAAGCAGACCAGGCCGATGAGGCAGAGAAATAGCGGAGGCTAGCTGCAGTTAGCCGTATAGCAAGCCCATCACAGATACATGGCCAAAGTGGAGCAAAAACAACAGCAAGGCAAAACAGCAGCGGGTCCTTGGCGCTGCCACTCTGGGCAGCTGCGTGGCACATACACACAAGGGAGAGCACGTCAGGAGCCGCTCCAGCCGCTGTAGCTTCCGTTGGTAACACTAAACGTAGCTACCCGACGCCAATCAAGATAACACGCCGAAAGTTCTAAACACCGGTAACAAACCAGGGCGAGCAACCGGAAGGGGGCGTGGCTTCAGCCTCAGCGAGAGAGAGAGAGAACGTATAGGGGGCCGCTCCCCAGCTTTTATAGCTGGTGGGCGTGCCCCGATTGGCTTATGGCCCCGTGCAGCCTAGAAGAACACAGACCTTGGGCAGGACTATCCTGCTACATATACATATACATATACATATACATATACATATATATATATATATATATATATATATATATATATATATATATATATATATATATATATATATATATATATATATATACATATACATATACATATACATATACATATACATATACATATATATATATACAGTTGTGGTCAAAAGTTTATATACATTTGTAAAGAACATAATGTCATGGCTCTCTTGAGTTTCCAGTTATTTCTACAACTCTGATTTTTCTCTGATAGAGTGAACAGATACTTGTTTGTCAAAAAAAACATTCATGAAGTTTGGTTCTTTTATGACTTTATTATGGGTTAACAGAAAAAGTGACCAACTCTGCTGGGTCAAAAATATACATACAGCAATGCTAATATTTGGTTACATGTCCCTTGGACATTTTCACTTCAATTAGGCACTTTTGGTAGCCATCCACAAGCTTCTGGTTGAATCTTTGACCACTCCTCTTGACAGAATTGGTGCAGTTCAGTTAAATTTGTTGGCTTTCTGACATGGACTTGTTTCTTCAGCATTGTCCTCATCTTCTCAATGGGGTTTAAGTCAGGACTTTGGGAAGGCCATTCTAAAACCTTAATTCTAGCCTGATTTAGCTATTCCATTGCCACTTTTGATGTGTGTTTGGGGTCATTGTCCTGTTGGAACACCCAACTGTGCCCAAGACCCAACCTTCGGGCTGATGATTTTAGGTTATCTTGAAGAATTTGAAGGTAATCCTCCTTCTTCATTATCCCATTTACTCTCTGTAAAGCACCAGTTCCACTGGCAGCAAAACAGCCCCACAGCATAACACCACCACCGTGCTTGACGGTAGGCATGGTGTTCTTGGGGTTAAAGGCCTCACCTTTTCTCCTCCAAACATATTGCTGGGCATTGTGGCCAAACAGCTCGATTTTTGTTTCGTCTGACCACAGAACTTGACTTGAGAAGGTCTTATCTTTGTCCATGTGATCAGCAGCAAACTTCAGTCGAGCCTTAAGGTGCCGCTTTTGGAGCAATGGCGTCCTTCTTGCACAGCAGCCTCTCAGTCCATGGCAATGCAAAACACGCTTGACTGTGGACACTGGCACAGCAGCTTCTAATTCTTGTCAGATCTGCTTTCTGGTGGTTCTCGGTTGACTCTTCACCCTCCTGACCAATTTTCTCTCAGCAGCAGGTGATAGCTTGCATTTTCTTCCTGATTGTGGCAGTGACAAAACAGTGCCATGCACTTTATACTTACAAACAATTGTTTGCACTGTTGCTCTTGGCTTTGAAATGGCTCCATGTGACTTTCCTGACTTGTTCAAGTCAATGATTCGCTTTTTCAGATCCGTGCTGAGCTCCTTTGACTTTCCCATTGTAGCGTTTGTGGGCGTTTGTATCCAATGAGCCCTATTTAAATGGCCTCAGAGAAGTCCCCAGCTGTAGTCACTCATAATCACTCACAAGAAGTTAAGAGGCCATGCTATGAAGCTCATTTCATTGACACAATTTACTAAGTCACCAAAATTGCTAATTCATGTTGCTGTATGTATATTTTTCACCCAGCAGATTTGGTCACTTTTTCAGTTTACCCATAATAAAGTCACAAAAGAACCAAACTTCATGAAAGTTTCTTTGTGACAAAGAAGTATCTGTTCCAATCTCTCTATCAGAGAAAAATCAGAGTTGTAGAAATAACTGGAAACTCAAGAGAGCCATGACATTATGTTCTTTACAAGTATATGTAAACTTTGGACCACAACTGTATATTCAGCAAAAATTTCACAGATACATTTTAAACATCCAGAGTTGATAATAAAAAAGAAAAAGTTTCAAGCAAATCAGAGATGATTGAGCAGAAGGCCTTTTCAATGAGATGGAATGACATCATCTAAAATCATTCTTTATATAGAAGACATGTCTCCCGTTCTCTCTTGCCAGGTTATTTGACTGTTTCCATTGAGCCTCTTCATCCTATCGTCATTGGAGACACAGTCACTCTCAAGTGCAACTTCCAGACAGATGGCAGCCTCAGAGAAATTGTGTGGTTTCGGGTGAGCACACACGTGAATATAATGCAAGTGCTTTAAACTAATGGCTGATGGCATCATGCTAATATGCTCACAGTGACAATGCACAGTAATATTTAACAAATAATGTTTACATGTTCATGAACTATAGTAACTATTCTTCCAATCTAGAGCACAAGAGAAGACACAACAATTCAGTTCAATTCAATTTTATTTATATAGCACCAATTACAGTCATATTGTCTTGAGACACTTTACAGAACCCATATGCCTGACCCCCAGAGCAAGCCAAAAGGCGACACTGGCAAGGAAAACACCCTTTTAACAGGGAAAAAACCTCGAGCAGAACCCGGCTCTAATGTGGGGGGACCCATCTGCCTGCTGGCCGGGCGGGTTGAGAGGGACAGAAGAGGTAGCGAGATAAGAGATAAGAGATAAAGTTCTTTATTTCTCCCCACGCCAGGGGAAATTTACATTGTTACAGCAGCTTATGTAACAGTAGACGTAGTGATAAGAATAAAATAATAATAGAACAATAGTAATAATATTTACAATATATACAAGGGTGAGAGATGAGGATAAAGTGGCTTAACAGAAAAAATAAAAATAAAAATAAAGTTTAAAAGTGCAAAGATGTGCAGTGCAAGAATGTCTGTGCAAATTTTATGGTTTGGGGTGGTAATGATATGAGTCCAGTTTATGTTAACATCAGCCAGTGATGCTGATGTTGTAAAGTCTTATAGCTGATGGAATGAAGGACCTGCGATAGCGCTCTTTCTTGCAGGGTGGATGTCTCAGTCTGCTGCTGAAGGAGCTGCTTAAAGACCCCACAGTGTCATGCAGTGGGTGAGAGGGAGAGGGATGAACAATCATTTCTGTTCTTTAATTAATTATATTTTGTTTGCTTGATTTGATGTAAATGTGTTTAATTTAATCACCTGTGTGAAAACTGCAAAATTGTGTTTTATACATAAAATAGCTTCTTTTTTTTTTTACTTTGGCCAGTGAATTTTTCAGAGCTTATTTTTTGTGTCTTTGCGAAAGAAAGAAAGAAAGAAAGAAAGAAAGAAAGAAAGAGGTCCAGTGTTCTAACCCTGTGGTTTTAAATGCTTATTTCTGTCTAAGGTTTCATTGCGTTAAAAGCGGATCTGTCCTCCCCACTGTCACTAAGTGCTGATTAAAAGAAAATTGTTAAGTTTCTGGTTATAATACAGGAAGGTCTCCACTTCACTATTTGAAATGCCCTGAGAGGACATGCTGTATGTTATCTCTATCATTTGACAGCATATAAATTAAACTGAAGAGAAACAAACTAGTTCTGAATGTTAAAGATGCCACCAAAGTCCATCTAATTTAGTACGATGCATATGATGGCACTGGTGGGACAGTGATAGATGTTAGTGTCCTTGTAGGGGTTGATGAATGCATACATCAAGAATTATTACAGATGCAGAATGTTTCAATTTGTCTACATGCTATACCTGATGTATCTTTTACCTTTTAGGTAACTGAAGGAGGCCATGCCAAGCAAAAGATTTTCACCTTTGATGCCATGTACAACACTAGCTACTCTCACATGGAGGACAACCGCAGACGAGAGGATCTAGTCTACCAGTCAAGAGTAAGGTAAGACTGTCTACTGCTACTGTACACATTTTGTTATGGTTTCATAAGCCTTGTCCTTTGAAAGACAGAAAGCTTGAGGTGATACTCACACATAAAAGTTTTAACAGTTGGTGAGGGGAGGTGCCATTAGTGCAAGGGTCCACTACAAACCTAAAGCATTAAACAAAAATGATATAAACAAAAAAAAGACATTCTGATTAATTTTTCTAACTGTGTATACAAACAGACTTCCTGAGATCCAGCTGGAGGATGATGGCCTGTATGAGTGCCATGTGGGGATCTATGACAGAAGCTCCACAGATAAAGTGATTCTAGCCTCTGGCAGCATCATCCTTACTGTCATTGGTATGTAGTCATGAGGGAATCATGGACATTTGTTCTCATTTTTGTGAAAATTCATCCAATTACTTTCAAAATATTTTACTATAGAAAAAAATTGCACTGCCACGAGTGCACAAGAAACACAGAGGGTCATCAAAGTAAGCAGGACTAATCCCTTGAAGGCCAAGAATATTTTTGTGTGGACTAATGTGATGGACTGATTGACCAACACTGTCATATCTAGAGCCACTATATTTCACAAGATAAGATAAGATAAGATAAAGTTCTTTATTTCTCCCCACTCCAGGGGAAATTGACATTGTTACAGCAGCTTATGTAACAGTGGACGTAGTGATAAGAATAAAATAATAATAGAACAATAGTAATAATATTTACAGTATATACAATACATATACATACATATACAAAATGTATTTGCTTGAAAAAAGTAATGATAGAAAAAATAAATGCAGAATAAACAATTGACATTGTTGAAATATTAACACACAGAAGGTGCTCCCACACCAGTTCAGCTCAGATTCATCAGCAGTATATCTTTAGTGAATCCAGAGATTGTCTTAGTCTTCATAGTATTTTGTCTGCAGTGCCTCCCAAGACTATCTCTGTGGTGGCAGCCAACAGCCCAGCTCCATTCAGCCGCTATGAGGCCCAGAACTTCACCCTGGTTTGTATTGTTACAGGAGCAAAGCCAGCGCCCGTGGTAAGATGCAGTCTTTTTAATGCTTATCTCTCGATAAATACCACGTGTCATTATTATTATTGCCATTATAATTATTATAATAATTATATCTACGCTACAAAAGAAATCCTCATGATCTGTCCCTTTATGATCATGGGAACAACTTGAAAATCTTTTAGAAATCCTGATAGAGGGAAGCATGGTGCTGGTACGTTTTTTTTTTCCGACTGAAACTGGCAGCACTGCGAGATTGAAAATGTTAGCACTTACATACAAAAAGAAAACACAATTCCCTCCACTTGATGCGGAATGCTATTATAAGTAATCATAACCCTGGTAACTGACAAAATGCCTTTAGGTAAAAGCTTAAATACAAGACCTTTTTTAACAGCTTGTTCCTACTGTGTGGCAGAGGTACTTTCACTCAAGTAAAGGACTATATAACGATCAGTCATAATATTATGACCACATCAATCAATAACAATGATTGTCTCTTCATCATGGCACCTGTTAGTATGTTGGATATATTAGGCAGCAAGTGAACATTTTGTCCTCAAAGCTGATGTGTTAGAAGCAGGAAAAATGGGCAAGCGTAAGAACAGGTTCAAGTTTGACGTGGACCAAATTGTGACGGCTAGACGACTGTGTTCAGAGGATCTCCAAAACTGCAGCTCTTGTGGGGTGTTCCAGGTCTGCAGTGGTCAGTTACTATCAAAATTGGTCCGAGGAAGTAACAGTGGTGAACCGGCGGCAGAGTCATGGGCGGCCAAGGCTTATTGATGCAAACAGTGAAGGCTGTCCCGTGTGGTCTGATCCAACAGACAAGCTACTGTTGCTCAAACTGATGAAGAAGTCAATGTTGGTTCTGATAGAAAGGTGTCAGTAGACACAGTGCATCGCAGTTTGTTGCGTATGGGGTTACATGGCCACAGACCAGTCAGGGTGCTCATGCTGACCCCTGTGCACCACCGAAAGCACCAACAATGGAGCATCAGAACTGGACCACATAGCAATGGAAGAAGGTGGCCTGGTTTGATCATGTTTTCTTTTACATCATGTGGATGACCGCTTACCTGGGGAACACATGGCACCAAGATGCACTATGGGAAGAAGGCAAGCTGTGGAGGCAGTATGGTCTTTTGGGCAATGTTCTGCTGGGAAACCTTAGGTCCTGCCATCCATGTGGATGTCACTTTGACATGTACCACCTACCTGTTGCAGACCATATACACACTTTCATGGAAACAATAGTCCCTTATGGCTGTGGCCGACTTTCAGCAGGATAATGCGCTGTACCACAAAGCAAATATGGTTCAGGAATGGTTTGAGGAGCATGAGGTTGAGGTGTTGACTTGGCCTCCGGATTCCCCAGATCTCAATCCAATCCAGCATCTGTGGAATGTGCTGGACAAACAAGTCTAATCCATAGAGGCCCCACCTCACAACTTTCAGGACTATACATACATACATACATACATACATACATACATACATACATATATATATATATATATATATATATATATAGGGTTTGTATTTAATTAATCGTGATTAATCACACTTTCAATCTTACACAATAAGTAAAGTTTTTCAATTAAAATAAATTTTGGTTGACAGTTGAATCAATGACTAGACATATATGTGTTTATAATTTAAATTTTATAAAAATTAATACAATTTTAAAATGGGACATATAGAAAAATTAGATTTTGATGATTTAAAGCCAGGATTTAGTTAGGTTTTCCCACTGTATGGCACATAACAAAAGCATAGGACCTTCAAAAAGTTGAAAATCCATAGATTCATTCTGTTTTCAAGTTTCTGCGTCTGACAAATTGTGTAATTTTTATGGTTCTTTTTTTATTACTTAAACCACATACATTTTTCATCTGTCTACTCCATTCACCGATTACTGCAAACTCAAAGTGCAACTATAGCGATTATATTCAATATTTTAAGACTTTTTGTAAACTCAAGCACTTTCAGTGTCTTCTGTAGTGGGTTATTACGGAATGGCTACACCGTTAGCCAGTACCAGGACTGTTGTAGCTAATGTTAGCTCTGGTGCTAACAGCAACATGTTTTGCATTGAGGTAACACCGTCGGCTTGAAGTGCTGCGGTAATAAGAAAACTCTTTGTTGCACAATTTGCACACAACCACACATTTGTCCAAGCTGCCATCGGGAAGATTTTCAAAAGAAAAACTTTCTGTCCACTGTGGTCTTGTCTTCCTTCATTGTTCACCAAACTTTCTTGCAGTGTTGCCAATTCCTCAGTAAGGAAAGTAGCTATTGGCTGTCCTAAAAGTCGCTAGAAGTCGCTAAATGACATCATCACCGAATTTGCATAATTTCCTGTTGTAGGAGAGAGGAATAACGTTGTGGGAGAGACAAAAAGTGAGCATAAAACACCCAAAATGTTTTTGAACTAGAGGCTAAATACAGTAATTTATTTTAGTATGACAGTGAAGAAACATTTTCATTTATATCCCGCTCTGTAAGCCAGGATGGGAGCTGCAGCGACTTTGCGCATGAGCAATCCATCTGCCGTCAGGTTGCGGAGTGATGTGGGTCTCCTCTAATGAGACAGTGGGACTGCTACTGCGGGGTTACTGGACTGACCGTCTGTCCTTTGTGACAGGGGAGGACCTCACAGTAGCATCTGCTGCTCATTGAGGACAGTAACTGCAGAACGATCTGAGCTTTCCTGTCAGTCTCTAAAATGCTAGATTTGTCGCTAGTTGCTTTTGACAAAAAAAAGTCACTAGGAGGCTTTGGAAAGTCACCAGATTTAGCGAGACAGTCGCTAAGTTGGCAACACTGCTTTCTTGTGCGCTGACAGGAGTGATCCTGTGTATCTTCTTTGTAGCTGGCAAACAGACTTTAGGTGCATTACCACCCAGTAACTGGGCTGGAGTGTTTGTCAGTGTTACCAAAGTGCCAGAAATTAGAGAATTGAGAAAGGTGCGATTAAATGCATCATTTTTTTGAATGTATTATTTTTTCTGTAATAAATTATTCAAAATATACATGTTAAAGTCCCAGCCCTAATATATATAAGTTAAGTGTTGTTAGGTATTATATCAGCTGCGGGCTGAGTGCTTGCATTAACTAGCAGAGGTTTTGTCTTTTTAAATCACCACATGAGTTCAGGTCACAACTCCTCTTCCTAAATTTTACTGAAATGATAAATGAAATTCATCAGGAGAAACAGTAACTCAAGCCATAGCAATGAGTTGAATAGTAGAATTACATACTAAAGGGCCTAGCATGTGAGGAAGGCCATCAAAAAGCCCAGAATTTAGAGAATGCTTATCTATAATTTAAAAATTTGGAGATATTAGCATTGTACATAAATAGTTACAGCTGATTTTCTCATTTGCCTCTATGGGCTTTGAAATCTCTTGTATATAAAATAACATTTAAAACTCTGTGTTGGCTTTTCTTTTCACCAAATTGTATACAGTTATGTTTTTCGTGTGTAAAAGGAGTGCTCCAGCAGAAACTGTGGTTCAGATTTTTGTGATTTGTCACAATCTGTGTCAATAGCGTGACCCACTGTTAAGAGCTCCAGGTGAACTTCATCATGATTTGAAACCCTTTAATCTCAGTTGCCTTTGTGCTTGCGTTTTTCAGGTTTACTTTAAGCGGGATGGTGAGCTTATTGATGTGGTGCCAACAACACAGTCTTCCTCCTCAGTGGGAGATCATAGCAAGGGAACAGATCAAGAAAAGAACTGGAGTAGGAGCCAGTCTGGGCTCTTGAGTTCCCAGGTGGTTCTCACTAGTCAAGACCTTGATGACACCAAAGTCCAGAAGTCCATGTTCCTGTCGGAGCAAGAGGGGAAGCTGGCTCGGCTGGGCCAAGATGTCCCTGGTGGCCTCGAACAAGTCCATGAGGAGTTGTCCAAATTGAACTCTGAGCCAACCACCGAGGTGATCCATGAGACAATAGTGAGCCGGGAGTTTCCTCGTTGGGTCCAGAGCAGCGAACCGCTCTACTACTTCCAGCACCAGCAGCAAGCAGCAGGTGACGGGACTCTGGAGGTGAAAGCCATGCTGACCTGGAGCCTCAACCCCCAGTTGGACAATGAGGTTCTGTTCAGCTGTGAGGTCAACCACCCTGCTCTGTCCATGCCTATGCAAGCAGAAGTCACACTGGGTGAGTCATGTACCAACACTGACTGACTGAGCTAATCTGCACACACTCTTTGAATCCAGTCATTCTGATCATCTGATTCTAAGGTCAGGTGTACAGATGAGAACTGCTATAATATCAATTAAATTCAGTTAAATTCAATTTTCTTTATATAGTGCCAGTTCACTACATATGTCATCTCATAGCGTTTCACATAGTAAGATAAAGACCGTACGGATTTTAAACAAGGAACAGAGAACCCAACAATCCAGAGTTGCCTTTGGAGATCTATGAGCAAGCAAGCAGCAATGATGGGAAGGGCACAAAACAACCCCTTTTAATATGAAGGAAAAAAACTTCAACAGAACCATTATTATCCTCCTCTAACACTTGGAGGCACACAAGTTTGTTTACTCATGAGGCTTGAGATGTGTTTCCAAATTAAAACATTTTATTATAATTGTCTAAAATAAACAGATTAAACTCCATTCATACTGGGGACCAAAGGAAAACAAACAAAAGAAGGAATCTAATCAGTTGCTGGCTGCCAGGTGGATGGGACTAGTGAAGGTGAAGGGAGGACCCCAATAATATAAAGAAACACCCCAAGCACACGTGACATACACTCTGGATGTGAACCACTTCCCTGGGAGCACAGCACACCAAAAGGAGGGGGACGCCACCACCCAAACCCCAGCACCACCACCGCTGGCCCTCAGCAACTGAAAAGTAAACAAAAACAAATGGTACTGTTTTACTGAGTACATCAACTTCTGTAGAGATACAGTCATACCTGCAAAGACCATTCGCTGTTTCCCCAATAACAAACCCTGGATCACAAGTGACATAAAGCAATCCTCAACCAGAAAAAAAAAGCTTTTAGAGATGGTGACAAAGAATGGCTCAAAGAAGTGCAACATGAGTTGAAGAGGAGACTGAAGATGGCAAAGCCTGAATACGAAAAGAAGATAGAGAGGAGTTTTCAACACAGCAACATCCGTGATGTGTGGAGAGGAATCAGTACCATCTCTGGACATAACAATAAAAAGAAAAGGGAGCCAATTGTGGGTGATGTGGAAAGAGCTGATGAACTCAACCTGTTCTTCAACAGATTTGACAGATTAGGTGTGGACACACCTACTTCCACTGCTGCTCCTCCTTCTTCTCCTCAACATATGGAAATGTCACGGGGCAGCAGAGTTCTGAACCCAAAGTGCAGGCACACACACACACTAGGCGGGACAGGTCAGGTGAGTCAAGTACATTTATTGATTGTTAAGAATTAAACAAGGCTGAACAGTTGTGTTCAGTTGTGAGAGAAGTCCGGGCAGGAGGAAATCAAACTCCATAAGAAAACTCAGGGTTTCTAAAATAGCTGAAAACGCTCATCTAATGGCAGGAGGGAAGCTCAACTGCCAAACTGGAATCCAAACAGAAATAACCTAAGGGTCGAACTCATGTGAGTCAACACAGGAGGAGGATGGCTGGCATCCGGGCTGACGCGCCGGTGTGGGCGAGTGTAGACTGCTGTGGGTGGCATAGGCAGAGTTGGTGCAGGGCTGGGTTCAGGGGAGACGAGCCAGCGGCGGCTCGAAAGACTGGCGGGCGGGCAGAAGCCGCTAGTGCGGCCAGGCAGCCGGGGACAGACAGCGCAGGCAGGCCAGGCTCCGAGGGACAAGCCAGCGGCGGCTCGAATGGCAGGCAGGTGGGTGGACGGGCAAAAGTCGCTGTTGTGGCCGGTGAGCCGAGGACAGGCGGCAAACAGGATAGCTAGACAGACAGACAGACAGTGGATGGAGCAGACCAGCGGGAAGCGTTCGTGTAACAGATGCTATGATCTGGCTGCGAGGGGAAGGACAAGCCCGGCTTTATCTGCAGCTGATAAATAATCAGCTGCAGCTGTGATGGAGCGCAGCTGTGTCCCACAATCCAAAACCTGCTGAAGCGGCCAGGAATGTAGCAAGGTGGGGGAAGGTACCAGACAAGAGAAGACAGGCAGATGAGGGAGAGGAGGAAAAGAGAGGAAGACAGAGATGAGGAGGGGAAAAGGAGGGAGAGAGAGAGAGGAGAAGACAGACAGGGGGCCAGGCTGGGACTCTGACAGGAAATCCCCACTATAGCTCCTTCTTCTCCTTCTCTGTCTCCTACACGTCTCCACAACTGCAGCCACTTCCTTTCTAGCACCTGTACCTTTCTCTGTCACAGACAGAGGGGTGATGTTGGAGCTTGGGAGACTTTGCTCTGGGAAGGCAGCTGGCCCAGATGGTGTGTGTCCAAGGCTGCTTAAAGACTGTGCTGCACAACTGTGTCAACCTCTCCACAGGATCTTCAATGTGAGTCTACAGCTGGGGTGGGTGCCTGCTCTATGGAAAACATCCTGTATTGTACCGGTACCAAAAATCAAATGTCCGGCTGAACTAAATGACTACAGACCTATTGCCCTTATTTCACACATCATGAAAACTCTGGAGCGGTTGACTCTATGCCTACTGAGGCTTGAGGTCAAAGACAAACTCGATTCCCTGCAGTTTGCATAAAAAGAACACCCTGGAGTTGATGATGCCATCCTCTTCATGCTTCACCGTCCCCTGTCTCATCTGGACGAACCTGAAGTTTATGTGAGAATCATGTTCTTTGATTTTTCAACTCCATCCAACCCACCATACTCAAAGACAAGCTCACAGAGATGGGAGTGGATCCTGCCTTTGTTTCTTGGATCATAGATTACCTGACAGGAAGGCCACAGTTTGTCAGGCTGGGGAACTGTGTTTCTGAGACATTAATGAGCAGTACTGGAGCTCCACAAGGAACAGTCCTGGCTCCATTCCTGTTCACACTGTATACATCAGACTTCAAATACAGCACTGAGTCCTGCCACATTCAGAAATACTCTGATGACACTGCTATCGTGGCATCAGAGTGGAATGGTCTAAAACATAGACTTAATCTACAAAAAGGGTCAGAACCAACTTTTTTGCCTAAGAAAACTTCGATCATTAGACATCTGCAGTAAGATGCTGCAGATGTTTTATCAGTTTGTGGTAGCATCTTGTATTATGCTGCAGTCTGCTGGGGAGGCAGTATAAAAAACAAGGATGCAAGGCATCTGAACAAATTGATTAAAAAAAGCTGGCTCTGTGGTTGGAATCAGATTGAATTCATTGGACGATGAGGTGGAGAGACGTGCACTGAAAGATGGAGGCCATTCTGACAAACATGGATCATCCACTTCATATCTGCCTAATGAACAACGAAACATCGGTGGTGGACTGCTCCTATCCCTTCACTGCAGGACAGAAAGATTCAGAAAATCTTTCTTAACATCAGCAGTTAGACTATTTAATTCTAAAGTAAGCAGATGAGACCCCAGACAATTGAATTTCCCTTTGGGGATTAATAAAGTTATTGTATTGTATTGTATTGTAGTTTTGTAGAAGCTGTGCTGTTGAGAGATGCTTCATTAGATTGGAGTTGCTTACAATGGACGTGGACAAACACTTCGCTCCGGGTGTTACAATTTAGCTTCTGTGTCAACACCTGATATTGAGCAATATTCCTGGATACAATACAGATCCACAGTAAATATCTGAGTCAGTTTTCCACACATGAATTCAGTCTCGTCAAAGACTTAAGATTCAATCAAGTTGTTTTGGCTTCGTCCACGCTTGGAAAACTGAGCCCTTGTGTTTAAATAATCTTGTGTACATGATATTAAGATTCTTTGTGTTTCAGTTCTAAAAATATAAACCATCTTTTGGGGATTTTGGTGTACCTGGTAGCAATACTTCAGCTTCTTTTTTGTGGTATTTGAACACCGTCTGAAGTGAAAAACAGCAAAAACCTGCAGACGTGAGCAAAGCAGCAAATAAAGTCACAGTGGAGCAGTTTGAACATTTAACATCTACACTGGAAATCTACTAAGAACATTTCACTAGGTGGAGCCCCCTGACAGACAGGCACAGGGAATCCGGGAACTGATGGGAGACTAGACGGAAAACAGGAGGCTGGATACAGAGACGGAATCGGTCTGAGTACAAGGGAAGAGCTGAGTCCATGACAGGATCTGAACCTGGAGGCAAAACAGGGACAAGTGGTAATCCAAGGAGAAAGCCAAGTCCATGTGGGGATCTGGGTCCGACAGCAAGTGGGTGAATGAACTGAGCTTATATACCTGGACGTGTGATTGTAAACAGGCGAGGTGAGTGAGCTGATAGCTGCAGCTGACATTCATCCCAGCAAACAGCAGTGCAGGGAGAGCAGGAGGGTGAGTGAGAGAGAGAACAGATGACAGAGACAAGAAGGAGGGACAAGGTGGGAGAAGGAAGGAGAAGAACAGGGGCCGGAGCAGGGATCATAACACCGGGACATAATGTACACTTCACATGTACGTTCTTGCCTTTTACATCAAGGAGAATAAAGTAGTGTCTGCACTTCCATTTTGAAAATGCAGACTTTCCCTTCAGCCACTGCAGCAGCTTATCTCTGCTTGCTTGGGTGTGTGGGGCTGCTGTCTGCGTGTTTGGTATGTGTGTAAACTGAACACTGCCTCTGATTGGCTTACCGTGAAAGCTCTCTCTGCCTTGTCCAATCATCATCACATATGCAGTTGTCTTGTCCATTCCTCCTCCATCACCAAAAAATAAAAACTAAACAGCTTTTGCAGCTCTTGTAGCTGAGAGCCAAGTCTGATAACAAGAGCTTCAATGAGTAGCTTTAGTTTATAATGCACCCCATTTAATTGTCGGTAACGGTAACACCATTGTAATGATGGAAATAGTAAAATAACGCCGTTAGTAATGCCATTTATTTTAACACTGTTATTCCCATCACTGACCACTACTAATGAAAAGCAACAAGCAGAAGAGATTTGTTTGGGCCAAAAAACACAAGGAATGGACATTAGACCAGTGGAAATCTATGCTTTGGTCTGATGAGTCCAAATTTGAGATCTTTGGTTCCACCACCATGTCTTTGTGTGACACAGAAAAGGTGAACGAATGGTCTCTACATGCATGGTTCCCACCGTGAAGCATGGAGGAGGAGGTGTGGTGGTGCTTTACTGGTGACACTGTTGGAGATTTATTCAAAATTGAAGGCACACTGAACCAGCATGGCTACCAGTGCATCCTGCAGCAACATGCCATCCCATCTGGTTTGTGTTTAGTTTGACCATCATTATTTTTCAACAGGACAGTGACCCCAAGCACACCTCCAGGCTGTGTAAGGGCTATTTGGCCAAGAAGGAGAGTGATGGAGTGCTGTGTCAGATGACCTGGCCTCCACAGTCACCCAATCAAGATGGTTTGGGACAAGATGGACCGTAGAGTGAAGGCAAAAGGGCCAACAAGTACTCAGCATCTCTGGGAGCTCTTTCAAGACTGTTGGAAAACCATTTCAGGTGACTACCTCATGAAGCTCATCCAGAGAATGCCAAGTTTGTGCAAAGCAGTAATCAAAGGGTGGCTATTTTGAAGAATATGAAACATAAAACATGTTTTGATAACGCAAGAAATCACAAAATGCAGTTTTGAAATGATGACGATTTTTTGAAGGAAAAATGCTGTCCAGGACATCTTGCCCCATGTGAAAAAGTAAATGCCCCTTTAGCTACCAGTCTACTAAATGACAGATTCATTTGGTAATTGGGTTCAATTTCACCCGCCACACCCACATATGATTACTGCCAGGTTTGTTTAATTTAAACATCACTAAATAGAACCTGTCTGGCATTGTGAAGTAGCTTAAGGGTCTCAAAAAGCAGCACATGATGCCATGTTCTAAAGAGATTCAAGAACAGATGCAAAACAAAGTCATTGACAGTTATCAGTCTGAAGGGGTTACAAAGGCATTGCTAAGGCTCTGGGACTCCAGAGAACCACAGTGAGAGAAATTATCCACAAATGGAGAAACATTGAACATGCTGAACCTTCCCAGGAGTGGCAGGCCTACCGACATTTCTTCAAGAGCATGTCAACATCTGCTCCAGGAGGTCACACAAGAACCCAGATGAGCATCAAAAGATCTGCAGACCTCAATGGCCTCAGTTAAGGTCTGTCTGCATGATTCCACAATAAGGAAGCCACTGGGTGAAAATGGCAACATGGGAGAGTTGTAAGCTGCAAACCACTGCCGACCAAAAAGAACAGAAAGGTTCATCTGACATTTGCAAAAAATAAAAATATCTAGACGAGTCCCAAGACTTTTGGGATAACATCCTGTGGACTGATGTCAAAGGTGGAACTTTTTGGAAGACATGGGTCCGCTACATCTGGTGTAAAGCTAATGCTGGATTCCACAGAAGAACATGATACCAGCAGTGAAACATGGTGGTGGTAGTGTGATGGTTTAGGGCTGCTTTGCTTCCATGAACTGGGGATCTTTTACATGTAAGCGACGGTGCTAACCACTGAGCCACTGTGCTGCCCCTAACACATGCAGAAGGCCATGCAGGCTCACGCTGCAATGTTCCGTACTGGCTCTGTTCTGAAGGAGGGATGCGATAAAATGGATGCCATTTACCAGACCATGGATGACCTTAAGACCTTTACAGAACAGAATTAGATTTTTTCTGCTTATATTTCTATAATCCCAATTGGAAAATTTCATTGGCTGTATATAAGGAGAGAATAAATGGGAAATGGTCTTTGCTAAGAGCACCTCTTACCCTTAGCTAGACTGTACCAAGTGCTCTATAACGTGTTCCTCATTAACTGATTTATTGAAGGTTGGAACTGCCAGCCTAGTGTTTTGTGGACAACCCACGGTACCATCTGAGGGACAGCCATGACATAATCCAAACACTTTCTGACCAGGCATTTTGAAACTCAGTGTGGCCTCTTCAGCCATTGCCATCTTGGCAGTGCTTGACTTCTAACTCCCAGCAAATCCGAAAATGAACAAAGATGTGATGTGAGCTGAGGCAGGCCATACAAACATCTCCAAGACATGGACTGTCTTGTGACAACACCAGCCTCTAACTTAAAGGACAAAGGCCTTAATTATTCAAAAGCTTATGCTATGCTTAATGCAACTAGGAATGAGTTATAAAAAAAAATTACCCCCTTGTCATAAATGAGGAAATTAGGGAAATGGGGAAAATACACTTTCAAGATATTGTTTCATGTTCACAGGTTGTCATTTCAAAAACCTGGTGCCCGGGGAGCTCAACAGGTTGAGCAGGTGATCCATTAATTGGGGCTA